>NC_045481.1:9343957-9653896 GCF_009650955.1 Corvus moneduloides | reverse complement strand
TGTGTGACAGAAGCCATGACTTGAGGCAGTCCTTCTCTTGTCATCTGTGAAATGGATGACACTAGTTTTATGTTCAACTCCTAGTCCCATGTGCATATGATTTTTTGTGTTAAATGAGGCAGAACATAAATGAGTAGAAAGTTCATGTATAAGACTTTTTAAAAACGCAATCCCAGAAGACTTTGATGTTTCAGTTTTGTCTCTAAGATGGGCATATTCTAGAAGTTATATGGCCTTGAATAGGAGCTTCTACCCTGAAATTAGGTGGTTAATAGAAATTTTTTTGAAATTGGATAAGCAAGCATCTTAATCCTTGGAATTTCATTGCATGCTTGGATATTTTCTTCATACAGTCAGGTGTGCTGCGTAAGCAATGTTTATTTTTTTTCAGGGAATAAGATTACATATCTCTGTTAGTTTAATAAAGCTTTTTTTAAGCATTTCTTCCAGAAGCATTAACTGTGTTCAGTGTAGGCATTGGCATTGTAGTTAATTTATGTCATCAGAAAGGGCCAAACAAATTACCTGTCATAGTTATGGTTGAGATTGGGCTGTTGATTCTAACTTGAATGTATGCGAAAAATGCTTTGGTGGTTATTATTTCAAGAGCTCAAATACAATTATTTACTCAGTATACTCTCTTATGGCCTTGTTGATTTATTAGAGGTCATTCTATAGCTTGAAGAAAAGAAAGACCTTTCTCTAGCTGAATTTGTTTAAAGAAAGGCACCCTCAGTGTATTTGAAAGCATTTACAATCAAATGTGTCAACAATTTTTGGTGTTAAACTGTGTTTCCCTTCTAGTAATTCCCCTGAAGTGGCAGCTTGTATTTAATTTTGTGTTTAAAAATACCTTGTTTCAATCAAATGCTCAAAATTAGTTTGACTGGGCATGTGTACCAAGATTACTCATATTTCAGAAAAATGCTACCGTAGTTAAACCACATGATACGAAGTGAGGAAAGAATCCTGTTACCTCATAAGACAGTGTTAATTCTTTTCCAAGCAGAGGAGTGCACCTCTTTGCCTGGATGGAAGGGGTCTTGCCAGCCACTGCTTGTCAGGCTCAAAGTTCTGTTTGCTACTTCTGAGAGTGTTTCTGAAAATAGGTAGGTCTTGAAATGTACACACCTTCATGGGTAGATCTGAGGATGTAGCAAGAGTTACTTGTTGAGTGAAGTCACTGACTGATTGTGTTCTCAGCACTTTATAACTTTGTTTGCCTTTGTCCACTTTGGGTGAACAGTGTCACATGGTTGCAAGTTCAGCCATAGAAATCTGGCTCCTTTAGAGAAAGAAATACACCCTTGATATGCATAAGATCAAGTTCACCTACTTTTTAAATATTCTGGTTTTTCTTCCTTGCCCCTCATTTTAAAATCTCCTGCATTTCCTTCAGTTTGTGACTTGAAATTTCAGTGATTGTGTTAGTCACAAAAATGCTTTTTATTGCTTCTTAATTTGGTAGAATTTTGGCTGTTTTGTATGTGCAGCTGAAAAGGCTGGAAACTGGAAAGCCTAGGGAATAGGTACTGTAACATGGCAGGTGTACCAAAGGCAGGTTTTCACTGTCAGGAAGAATAGAAATGGGGAAGAAATAACTGGTGTATGGAACAGACAGGGGATTCATAAGTAGAATCTAGAAAAGTGCCTTCATTAGCATAGCCGTTCTCTAGCCTGGAATTGATTTGAATTTCTGAATCTTGTTATTCTTTTGCTGTCAGCAAATTTTGTTTAAAATCATTAGATTTCCACCTAAGGGAAATTTCTTTCTCCAGGTATATAGGATGATATACCTCCCACTGATGGCATATTGATGATTACTTAGAAGGAGTCTATCATTCTGGTGATGTAGGGGAGCTCCAGGGGGCTTCATAAGGATTTCTTTCCATTTTGCTTAATACCCCCCGTTATTCTGTAAGCTTTTAATTTTATTAATGCTGAAAGGTACAGCATTAAAACATCAATAAATGATACAGCAAAGCTTATTTGTTCATTTCATAGTCCCATATGTAATTTTCCAGTTGCATATTATTTTTCTCAAGACTGGGGCCTGATTTGGTCAGTCAAGTGTGCGATTTTCATTCCTAATGACTGGCTATTGAATGTCTTGTTTATTCATTGTGTAGCCTGAGGTTTATTTACTGTGTGCTGTTTTCCGAAGACGGAAAACCTAAATCTTGAAATAAAATATTCAGATATTTAAAAAAAAAAAAATCTATTCTCACAAATGACTGAGGTCATGCTGTCCTCATTTTCCTTGTTGTACAGGAAAGTTGTACAGGCAAAGGTTGAAAGCACATATATATATATATATACACACACACACACTTCTGGGAGCCTGTTTTGAAATGCTTAAGAGTCTTAAAATTCCAGGAGATGTAATTAATTAATATGTCTATTTGTTTATTTATTTAGTTATTATTGTTCCTTATCTGTTCCTTAACTGATTTCAGCTGCTGCTTAATACTGATGCATCTGCAAGGCCTTAACTGCAAGCAACGTGCACAGTCCCACCTTTCCCAGCCTTAGCCCCTCAGTGGGAGTTTTCTATTGCAGTGATTTGCTTGCTGTTGCTCAGGGCTCTGACAAGCAATACCTGCTCCTCTGTGACAGCACTGACTGCTTGCACTGGATAGCTTTTCCTCTCATGGAGAGTCTAAAGAAAAGTTACATTTACTGCATAACCAGGTTTTATTTTCAGAATATGGGTGTCCAGTGCACTCAGTGAGGCTGCAGGTTTATGGAAGTGAAAAAATAATTGGTTAGATCTGTAAAATCTGTACAGTGTGTGCATACAATGCTGCTCAAGTGAGATTGTGCAGCCAAGCTTCATTACGGTATTTTCAGCTACTGAGTGCTTGACTTTGATACCGTAATTGAATTTTTGGGTTTTATTTGTGTTAAATATAGACTCGGTAGAACTTACATTGCAAGCAGTCTGATATCCTGTATATGAATTTTTGTATATATTGTCTCAGATTCAGACCTTCTGAGGAGTGTTTCAGAAGGGTTTGAGTTATGCAAGTGTTGGAAGTAGGCAGCTGTTGCTCACGTAGCCATTGTGCAGATGGCTGCTGAATCTTGCATTAAGAAATACTTGAGGTCTGGGGGAAATTGCTGTAGATCTATGCCCAAAATATTGTTAAAATTGGATCAGAAGCTATTTCCTACTGTGTTGGCAGCAGTAGGTGATAAGTACTTAGTGTTCTGTTCTGAACTGGGCTGAGTGAATAGTCTGTAGCAGAGCCAAGCTGGCACAGAGTTTGCCTTGGCAGAGAAGGTGGGTGCTCTGTGGCGTCAGAATCATGGGTATTTCCCTCTGTTGAGGGCTGTGTGACATAGTGCCATGTTAAAAATCTCATGTAGCTTTCAGTGTCATTGTCCTTGGAGTCAGCATTGCCTGTTTTTTGGGTCAAGAAATAAAGACTTCCACAGCACTGTCCTTTCATAAGACACAGAAACGGTTTTGCTGTGCCTTAGTGAATTGCTGTCTAGGAAAGGCACAGGGCCCCGTTTAAGTTAATGTGCAAAACTGTAATTTCAACCCCTAGTTTGTATTTTTTAAAAAAACCCCTACTTTTGATGTGTTCAAAAGTCTTCTATGTTTTATGTTCATCTGTGATTTAATAACCATACAGTTAATTGTTGTTTACATGATATGTTATTCTCTAGTGAATTTCATGTGGATTTCTTCACACTGTTTATGTAGAAGAGACTTTCTAATTTCATTACATTTATATCATGAGTAACATTTCTTGTGTGTAATAGATTTCCATAAAATTCAGTGATCAGGTGATTGTGTTTTTTTCCCTGACCACCATAATTTCTTGGCTTCAAGTCAAAATTTTATTCTTAAAAGCAGTTGAGATGATTGTGTTTCCTCCTGTCTTCTTCCCCTGTCCACAGGGAATCATGCAAGAACTAAATGTATTTTCCTAATTGTATGTGGCGAGAATTGATGAAACAGAGCTATTTTATCTTTGTTGAGAAGAAATTGTAGTCTTTCATTAGAAGAGAAATTCCTCGGTATTGAAGACTTAAAGGATGGTATTTTGGGAGCTCAGTCTTCTTGAGTCTAAACAAAAAGATTTAATATGGCATTTTCCTCAGGCTAGTATCTTAATGCATAGACTAATTTTTTTTTCTGAAGTTTGTTCATTGAAGTAGTTCCTGCATGACATGGAGAACTTCCTGTATAATGCTGTTATTTCCAGAGATACCAAAGACTTGGATTAGGAAGCATTTATTGATTTATTATTCCTTTCCTCTTCAGACTGCCTATCTCAGAGAGCGTTGGAACTGAATATACTAAAAAATACAGACAAGCAGAGGAACAAGAGCTGAATGTAGCTGGAAATGATCAGGATGTCTATAAACCAGGTGAAAAAAGAAATTAAATTATTTGCTTCCTATTACAAACTCAGATAAACCCGTCCTTTTTCTCCCTGTTGTCTTTACCCTATCTCCTTCTCTAAACAAAACTATGAATGTATTTGTTAGCTTAGTGAGGTATGTGCATTAGTTTGTTATATATAAAGCATGGTATTAAAAAGTAAACACCTCATTCTCTGGAAACCACAATGTATAATGCTGTTGGATAGGTAAATGTGCACACATCTGGCTTGTTGTATTGGTAAATGTAGATATGTGATTGAAATAAATCTACAAGAAAAAGACACTACTCACTAGATCATGCCTTTGTTCTGTTTTCCCATTTTCTATTTGTATTTCTCTATGTTCTTGATGGTTGCTTTGAGCTGCCTTTAGAGAGAAATTAGATTGCACTTCTTTTCTAGGAGCTCTGGTAAAAGCAGTGTAAGGCTGACTCACTTGTCAGGGCAGTTCAGCTTCAAACTCTTACTGTGCCTCTTAATTTCCAAATTTGTTAATGTAGCTGATTTCATGAGAAAAGGACATTTATGTTTTATCGGTCTGTGTGTCGTTCTCTTAATACTTTCTGTATACCTTTGCTGGCGTACCAAAATGTGACAAATTAAGAAATTTTCTAGAAATTACTGTCCTTCAGTGCATCTGCAAATTCTCTGGCCTCTGGAACTCAGGCTGATGAAGCCGCTTGTGGGATCTGTCCTCAGCTGAGATGCAGTAGGGGCCCTTGTCCAGTTCACCACGTGCAGTGCGCCTCATCTTCTGTCCTAACCACAAAATACTGTCTCTTGTTCCCTTGACATTGCATAAAATCTGTGGGAGAGGAGGTATTAAAAGGTGGAAATGGGGGAATAGAGACTGGAAGGAGCTTCCCATGTTGTAGTTCAGGAATGTAGTATTCCCTAGTCCTTCATGTGCTTTGCTAGGTAAGGAGAGATAGCAACAAGTTGATTAAGTTTTGTAGATGTTTCTTTAATAATACAGTGGTATTGATTAATGCAAGGAAATACCATAGCTCATTCAATACCTTTTACCTATTAAATCAGAATTCTGTCTAAAAAATAGACTAGTAACTTTAGCAGCCCTAGTCATTAGCATGACTTTGGATGGGACTGATGCTAGCAGTGTTCCTTCTGTAAAAGAAACAGGATTGTAATTTAGGCATTTTAGGAAATACTTCTGTGTAGTCATCCTAGTACATTATTTTATAAATACCTTTTTTTTTTTGTCGACCCTAAAATATTTGTCCTTGAAATTTATACCTTCTAATATTTATTCTCACCTTCCACTTGTAACTTACTGAAACAGCATCTAGTTAGCAAAGAACCTTAAAAAACCACTAAAGTATTGGCATATTACGTAATCTCTTACTATTAATCTGTTAGATATTTTCCTCAGTCCCTTGCCCCCCTTCTCCCTGTTCTGTTCTTTGTCTGTCTCATTGTCTGGAGTCTCAGTTGCTTCAGGAGCTGTTCGTGCAGTGTTGATGCCTGCCTGCTCTCATCAGTGCTCTGCTCCCAGCGGTATGTGATCCAGTGGCAGACTCTAAGCAAACTGGATAGTGACAGGACTGGAACATTCCTACGGCGTTCTGAGGCTGAGCTGCCAAATCCCACCTAGATAACATAAAAACTTCAGAAAATCCTGGTTCTTACTGCTATTAGCTTTGACTTACAGATAGACTCAGAAATACTGTGTTAGGATAGTAGAATAAAAAGCATAAGTAACATAAGAATTGTACTGTTAATTTCATAGTTCATGTGTATGTTGTTCCACATTTAAGGCCGCTCTTCTCTTAATGTAGTGTGCTCATCATTCAGATTTCAAGAGTTTCAAGATGTATTTGTAACTATCAGCTATGTTGATCTGGAAGGGTATGTTCTCCTCAAGAACATGAGAATTGTCATAGTTGATGAAGGATTTATCTAGACCAGGACCTGTGAGTCGAGCTGTGTTGAGTACAGATGTAGTCAAGAAATAACCTTCACATGGACATGAGAAACTGATTTGCTCTGAAGGTTCTGAATTGGTATCCCTTTTGTAGCTTCTTTCTCTCAGAGTTGCTGTTCTAACTATAGGCAATATTTTCTGTGCAAATTGATAGCCTGTTTTAAGTCTTGCAGTTACTGAAACTGCTTGTGTTTGTACTGCTTGTGCCTTGTTACTTGACGAAATTCTATTGAGTTTAAATCTTGTGCTTTCCAATTTCTTTGAAAGAGCATATGCTTTTATACTGAGAGGACAAACAGAAATGCCTGATCTGCTTCTGTGTTGGGGAAACAGATCATCAGGGAACTGCATTTAGAGTTCTGCTTCTGCAGAACATGGTAGAATGATACTGCTGTGAAAAGAAAGTTGAAGTGATTAAATAAAAGCAGAAGAAAATTCTTTGTCATAACTGTTACCCAAAGCAAGTAGAGCATTAGCAGTTCTTCCCTGGCCCACCAGGCTCATTTCACATTTGGTACTGGTTCTTCCAGGCTCCACACACTTTTGATTCAGTGAGGTCCTAGGGTGTTGTGCAGAGAGAAACCTTCCAGAGCTGGATGTATGGGACACTTACCACTTTAACCACCTAGTAGAAAATATTTTTTTCCAAATTTGGGAATTTTGAGCTGTACAGACTAGAGTTTTGCACTTCAGAAAGCATCTAAAATCCTTAGTTCTCTTTCTTTTTTCTTTTCTTTTTTTTTTTTTTTTGCTTTAGAGGACACAGCATTATTTTCATGAAGCTTTGTGGGTGGCAGCATTATTTTTCTGTTCTTGGTCTTCATGATTTTCATGTTATTAAATGGATGTCTTCCTGGAGGCCTTCTAGGTTCTGCCTGAAGTAATTGCTTTCAGAGAGAAAGAAGAAATTTAAACATTGTTTCTGATATATAAGAAACTGAATTCAGAAAAGATGCATGCCAGGAGGATTAATTGTAGGACAGATCCTCACCCCCAAAACCTTCTGTATATAAAATATGTTCAAATTGAAGAGGATTGCAGTAGAGAAGTCTCACCAGACAAGTATTTTCTTAGGAATTCTCTGGATTAAGCTCATCAAGGATCAGTCAGCAGCAGCTTCATGTACTTGGTGTTTAATTCAGGTAGCGCCATGTTGTGGGCAGTCCTTTTGCTTTTTGGCTCAGTGTGGCAGCCAGTTGTTGTTACGTGTAGCTTTCCTTTCCTATGAGCTTCCTTGCAAAGTGTAATCACTTTGTGTGTTGGTAGCTCAGCAGAAGAATGATGAATGATTTAGTAAGCATCTCATTTGATTCATCTAACGTGTACTTTCAAGTATATTGTAAGCATCTCATTTACTTTGCTTAGTGGCAGATAGCAATACAGGTGTGCAATCTCTTCTCCCAGAACTGGTGAATATAAAAATCTAATCTTATGTTAAAGGATCTCTTCAAATTCAGTTGAGGAAATGGATACCAGAGGGAGTACATCTGCTGTGGTTACTGAGATACTGAAAAATTGCTCTAGGCACTAGGCTGTTTTAGTTGTGGCAGTTGACGTCTCTACAGGACTTCCATAGTACTTGAAAAGGAAGTGAACAGGCAAATTCGTCTTCCCCATAACCAACTTTTCTGTTTCTTTTTTGCACTGACTCTGGATAGAGAAATTAATATTATTCATTCTGGACTGGCACTAACGCTTCTTAGACACTGAAATATTTTGCTTATCCTAAATCAGCATGGGGGGCAGTTGCATGCTTCCTCAATTTACTATTTTCAGGTTGGAAGAATACTGCATTCTCTGTATGTCAGAATCCAAGGTGCAGGTTAGAGCATGATGCCTTATGAAGGTGTGCACTGGTTGGGTCAGTTGTACTGGTCGTAATAATGCTTTTCAGAAAGTATAAGCAACTGAAAAATCAAAAGTTTGTGCTTTTCCTGCTGATAATTCTGTAGACCTGTAGCTGAATTTTTAGGTGCATCTATATTGGCAGGAATGACCTGCTTTTCTGAAGACCAGTTCTCATTGGTGGATTTATTACACATTAGATAGGAAAAATCAAAAAGAAAAACCCCAAGCAAACCCAAATGTTTGAAGATAGTTCCACTGTATGGCATAGAGTCCACAGTTGAATGGTTTTTTAAATCAGTAGAATAACCTTGGAACTTTTCATAGGGGTGTACGTTCAAATGTTCTCTTCTGCAGCAGGTCTTCGTGGTTCAGAACATGAACAGTTGGTTAAAACAGTTGGTTAAAAAATAAAGGTGAAAGTGTTAAGGTCTTTTAAGATGGTTACTCAAGTTTCCCAACCCAATTTCATTTTGTTACGTTTTTTACTAAGGATCATAATAGATTTCAGGTGGAGTTTGTCCTCAGTTTGTTAGGGTGGGGCATTTTCATTGCTGCTTGGGTCATGTCAGTGTTCATCTCAAGTTGCCAGTTTGCTGAGGCCCAAAACTGTTCTCTCTCCAGGCAGAAGTCTCACAGTTGTCATGGTATTAGTTCCCCAGGCAAACTCAGTAATGTTTCTTTCAGTTTAAGCACAGAAGACCTGTCTTGAAGAGAAAAACCCCAAACCACACAGTGTGTAGTACTTGAAGCATGGTTATATGGCCGTCAGTTCTTAAACTCTGTATGGTGATTGTGGCTAACATTGAATCACCATTTATTTCTGGTATCATTTTTTTTTTACAAATTCCTGTACTTAGGAGAGGGTAAGATATTGCTGTCTTAGAACTGTTATATAAAAAGCAGTATTAAAAAAGTTATGTTTCGTCAGTGAAAAAGATTATATATACAAAATTAAGTTGTTTCTCAGCAGGTACATGAATACTAGCAGCTGTTTCTTTACTTCTGGTTTGTTCCTTTGTGGTTTTTAAATAAAATTCTTAATTGAATTTTAGGTTAATGATTTCTTACCGATACAATGGGGTTTGTACTAAATTACAGAGGGTTATTACATGAATCCTACCATTTGAATTTTTTGTGCCTCCCTCCTTATTTATAAGCACTATTTTAAAATTGCTACTTTGTTCTTTTAACATTTTAACTTTTTGAAATTCCAGTTGTTTCTCTGAAAACCGGATAGAAGTGGGAAGGTTATGTTGCTCTAGCAGGAATCTGCTTGCACTAGGATCTGTTCCCTAGCAGCTTGGGGTTTCTTCCAGCGTTGGTCAAATCACACACAGCTATGGATGTCTCACTTGTGACATGTTTGTGCCAGAGGGAAGCCACTCAGCCTTTGTACAGAGTTGCTGTGGCAGAATGCTATATATATGAATTTTTCTGGGGAATATATTTAGAAACTTGACCAAAAGTATTTTAAATGACAGTTAATATTCTGAAAGGATGGTGCTGTCAGGTTCTGGTTTTGTTTGTGTTTAGTAGTGCAAAGTAGATCCTTGTGCAGTGATCACCTTTCACTGTTGCATTACAGAGTCCAGGTAAAAGAATTTTTCCTGTTGCAGAATGTGGCTTTAGGAGAACTCTGTTTTTTAGTGCATTATTAAACTGTCATAGTAAGCTGTCCAGCTTTTGGGGCTTTGTTTTTTAGTGTTAGAATAACTTAATTTGTATTCCTTGACACTTTGAGACAATCTGGGGCTTGGAACACATTGAAATGTGGCACAGAGATAAGATGCTGTTCTGCCTGCTTCTGCTTCACTGCTGTGTGAGATTGTTAGAACCTTTCCAAAGAAAGGGAGCTGTAACTGCAGTCAAGTATTTAGGCTGTAGCCTTTATTTTGAAGTAATTATTGCCTTTGTAAAAAGAATAATAGAGTTCTGTCTAGCTACTGTATTTCTTAGAGAAATAACAACATAAAAAGAAGGTTTTACTGCCTGTATGTAAGTATCCATTTCACGATAATACCTGGTGAAACCCTTTTGAAGTGGAAAGCATTTCCATTTTTGATTTCATTATGCTGTGGGTTTTTTAGCTAAATTGTTTAATTGTAACTTGCAGAATTGTTGTTTACCACAGCCTTGTCCAGGTTTTCCCCTTCTACACCTCCAGACCTGTTCTTTTGTTTTTCATGGTCAAACCAACTGCAGACCTCTGAGCAGAAGCTCACGCTGGCACTGAAGGGTCTTTATCCTGTATTACCCAGTGACAATGGGGACTAACTCCTGCCAAGAGACTGCAGAGTGTAGTACCACACTGAAAGGTTATCATGGTGCTAAAACCAGATTTATTTTAATTGCTAAGTGGTAGAAATATAATGGTCTTCCTGTCAATAAATGGCTTATTTTGTACTGTGGCTCCAGTAGACTTCAAGAGGAACAACAATTCAATATGAATAAGGCATATTTTTTCAGTATTGTAAAAAATTCTTAGGTTTACAGGTAGAAGTGGCAGTTGTAATGCAAACTGCAAAAATCCAATTTTTTAAATTAAGAGAAAAACATAGATTAACATAGAAAAACATATAGAGTTGTATACATCCTTTACACTGATGGTGGTTTACACATAGAAGCAATGTTTCTCGGAGCTCCTTCCAGTAAAACAGCAGTTGCATAAACACAAAATATCTTCAATTTACTAATACTAAAAAATATTAATTCTATTAATACTTAAAGTATGCAGTTCACATTTTAGAGAAGTTAGGTTTCCGAATACTGTTGTCATAATCTCCTGCTGGTCTTTCCCTTTCTCTATTGAAGTAAGTTACTCTTGGTTATTTTTGTGCCTAGGTACTTCATTGTCTCAGTGTGAATCAAGTGATTCAACTTCTATACCAATAAGTAAGTGTAAATATTTGGATATGCCTACAGCCAAACACAGGGAAAAGGTAATGTCAGTGTGCTTTCTCCTATGGAATAAATCTGAAAGTAATGTTTTGTTGTGGCTTTGGGGTGGGTTTTTTGTTTGTTTGGTGTTGTTATTGTTGTTTTTTAAAAGGAAACCTCTGTTGCTGTTTTAAACGCTGTACAGAACTCGAGTTTTTTACAAAACCATTGCATAAAATTTCTTAGAGGAATAAACGTTGCTGTTAAATTTTCTGTTTATAGGCATTCATGTAGAATATGTACGTGAGTGTGTGCCCATATTCTTTTCTGTGATCTTCTAATGTGTTTTAGGATTCCAGTTATCTCCAGATGCCTACAAGATGATAGAAAAGATGGCACAGTGTTTTGGAGAAACTTGCTTTGTGGCTTGGAAGCTGTTGTTATTTCAAATCTGTTTAAAACCCTGTTTTGAGTTGTTTTGTAGACTTACGAGTTTTCTTGAAAAATTGTTTCAGATAGTGTCTCTGATACAGAACAATTCAGTTGTGATTGTAGAAGGAGCGACTGGCAGTGGAAAGAGCACACAGATTCCACAATATATTTTGGATTATTGCATGAGCCAGTCTATGCCCTGCAACATTGCTGTTACCCAGCCTCGGAAAATTAGTGCCAGCAGCCTTGCCAGGTGGATTAGCAAGGAGCGATCATGGACACTAGGTGGATTTGTAGGATACCAGGTATGAGAAACCTTCAAATTGTGTTTTAAAATGCATTAAAACGTACTGTGTATTCTTTCTTGATTGCTTGTAAGCAAATCTAGCATACTAAAGGAACATTAGAGAATCTGCTTTTTAAGTGGAGTTGCTATTTTTTATCTGTCTCCTGCTAAATGCTTGTAATCAACTTGTAAATTTGAACAGATATAAATCCTGGTGGCACTCCCAACAGAAATATTTGTCTGCATTGGACACATCTACATTATTAATCACTGGAATTGTTGTAGGAGAACTGTATTCTGTCATTTTTCCTTTGAACTCCTTGAATAACACACTTTATCTATCTGACTTCACTACATTTACCTGTCAGCTTTGTCAAAACTTTCATGCATTTATGATTAGGTTGTTTTGTGAACATCCTGTTGTTCCTTTCTAACGTGTGGAAAAACTCGAACTAGTGTTTTTCTCTTAAATCTGTCTCCTCTTTTTGCTTTGTTGAACTCAGCTTCAAGATACGGTCTGTCCCTCTGTTTGTAAACTTGATGCCACTTTCCTCTTTTGTCACAGGTCCTGGTGCTTTGATCAGCTCCTTGTCAGTACCCACACTAAGCTGTGGGAATGGTGGTTTCATTGTTAGTTGGGCCACAACTCCCTGGATGAGCTGCTCTGGTTCCTCAGGCCAGTGCGTTCGCACTGGTGTTGACAGTGGGAGGGATGTTCCTGAAGAGTTGTCTGCTTCTGGAGTCCTCTACTGGGAGGAATATTTGCTGGGTTTTTCTTCCTCTGTGCTTCATTCTGTTTCTTGTTGTTTCTTCCATTCTTTCTTCCACTTAAGGTAATATGTATATGTTTGCTGACATGCATATAGAGCTTTCTTCTTCTTCATGGGTCTGCAACTTCAGGTTACTTCCTAATGTGCTACATGTGGTGCCATTTATGTGTGTTAGGTGTTCTTTGTTACCCTTAAATCTGATTTTTGTACAGTTTTCAGATCTGGGGGGTTTGATTTTTAACTGACTGTGATAGTTGTTCATTGCATGGGCTCTTCAGCGTCAGGCTTCTGCTTCATCTGTTACCCATATCTGCTTTCTTCTGTGCCACATCTTATACACGACAGCAATAACCAAAACAGCAGTGTGTTATCAACATTATCCTCCTACTAAATCCCAAAACCATAGCACTGTACCAGCTACTAAGAAGAAATTAGCTCTATCCCAGTGAAAACAAGGACAGTTATGTATAATGTTTTTTTCAAAGTAGTTTCTGTATAAAGCTTTTGTTGTGATTTTTGATGCTTTGAATTAGTCATAAAATTGCTAAATTGAGTCATTAGGCTAGTGAGTGTCCAAGACATATAAAGTGGTGCTTCCAGACTGTCTTCAGGACAGTGTATGTGGATGTGCTGTGTTTGTTTCACCAGCACTTGTGTGAGCTGAGCAGAAACAGAGTGAAATGGTGGAGCACAAGATATGTCTACTAGGCTGATGTAAAGCTGCACATGAAAAAATGGTCGCAGCTCTTCCTGCATTGGGCAGGTTGCACGTGAGAGAGCTAAAATTACAGAAGTACTTTAGAATTCAAAAATCTGCTATTTAACATAGGGCTGTAGAACTTTCAGAAATATGTTGCCTGGTCTCTGTGATAACTTAAACCTCTTCCCTTTTCCTGTCCTGTAAGTAGCTACATTTTCGCTAAATCTTCTTCTTGCTCTTCATATCGATGGCAAGAATCGTGTATGGTTGTACCTTTAGAAGCCTTTGAAGAATTCTCTGCCCAAAGTCCCCAGTAAAGGATTTTGATACTTCACAAAACTTCAGAGTTTCAAATTTTTTAAAAATTTACCCCTAAGAAAAACCATTTAATTGGTTCTGGTAATAACACTTCTGTACAGAGACTTGTGCAGGTTTGAGTAAGTAATTTGATGGGTTTACACTGTGTTTCATTTTGGGAGTTCTTTCAGGTGCATGTTTCTGTAACTACATTAAATACCTGTTTCCAGCTAGTATGTATTTTTCTTACTGCTATTAGTTAAGTTTAGAGAACGTTTCAACGAAGGAGACGAGGTTGCTGTATATGACAACTGGAGTTCTTCTTCAGAGAATAGTTTCTGCCAGGAGTCTCACTCAGTTCACACATATTTTCATTGATGAAGTAAGTTGTTGGAAGTAAGTTTAATTTTCATATTAAGAAGGCCTTCTCTTTTGTCTCTTACCATACAAGAAAAGAGAAATGCAGACATTTTCTTTTAAAGATGTTTTATATAAGTTGTCTAAGGTAACTGAAATAGGCTTGTCAGCGTTCCTTTGAGAAACAAGTTTAGAACTGAGGGTGGGGGGAGGGTTTTTGGGAATGCTTAACATTTGATACAGGTGCCTTGAAATGTTTTTTGAAATCCATCTTGTGGAATTCAGGAACCTGTCCAGCTAGGCCTGTCAGGGGGAGGCAGCTAGTTTTCACTTACTTGGATATTACAAAGTCTGTTCTTCAGGTGTGTCCTGAAAAATATCTCTGTGAAAGTTCTGTCTCCTGGCTGTAGGTACAGTTCACTCATGTGGATTTCATTATTGTTGCTGTCACTTCACTAAAAAGCTAAAGAAAATACACTAGTAATTCGTGTATTTTTACATATGTATATACTTATTTTATGTGGAAAGCAGTATTTGACTGTTAATCATATTCAGATGTGAAATTTTGTGGTCACAAATCAGGAATGTAAATCACATGTAAGATGTGTGACATCTTGGGGTGTAGTGATACTGAAGAGGACTTGCGGGTTTGGGATTTTTGAGGGGAGGGCTTTGGAGGGGGGTTGTTTGGTTGGGGTTGGTTTTGGTTGTTTTTGGGGGGGTTTTTTTTGTGTTTTGTTTTAGTTTGTATTTTTTTATAAATGCTGTTTTTCTTTTTTATCTTATTTACTGGTATTGTAGCTGAGAGCTACTTTAATTCTTGGATATTTGAGGATCAGGGAGACAGTACTTCGTGTACCATTAGACTATTACAGTAACAAGACTGTCATGACTGCACTTTAAATAGTACATTGGAAATCTGGAAAAGATTAGGCAAGTAGTTACATTTTTGTATGAAGAAATTTAGTACTTCATTTAAACAGACAGAAGAACAAAAAACCTCAAGGCCTGAAGAATCATATCAGTGGTCTTGGAAAAGATTTGAGCACTCCAGTGTATTAGCAGAGTGTTGGAAACCATAATGTTTCCTTTAATAAGGAAATGCAGGTTAAATGTAGATTCAAAAGTTGAACCATAGAAGGTGTATACACTGAGAGCATTATTATCCCTTTAGTTTTAAAATTTATTAATTACATGCAAAAATTAATGAGTGAGGTTTTCTGGCCCCTTACGTAGGAGAATGGGTTTATGCAGAGGTTTTTAAAACTTTGTTTTCTTGGGTGCTGTAATTTGAACTGATGCTATTGGCTTGTATCACTGGTTTCAGCAGCATTCATCTGTGAAGACTGTATGTGTGTTCTGCTTCCCCAGCCAGAATTCTAGTCCCTCCTGTTGCCATATGCCAGCTTTTCCCCCACACCTACTACAGAGATTCTGATCTTGTGCCCACAGTCACTGTTTTTAACAATTGAATGTTCTCCATGACAGAATTGCAGGTCTCATCTCTCTTAGAGTACTGCAGACATTTAGGAACATACTTAAAGAAACTAGGACCAAAAGTCTTGACGTCTTACAATGAGACCTTACTGGTAGCCTGAAAACTACCTTAGCTAAGTTTGGTTTTGTAATGGGACAGTATTGAGTATAAATCTTATCTTTATATTATGTTAGAAATGGCTAATTAGTTTGCAGGAGATGAATATTGACTTGGGAAGGCTGAACTCCAGAAAAAGGTGCTGCACTTAAAATATTTAAGCTGTAATTCAAGAGAGGGTTATGGTCATCATGGGTAGTGTTGGGAAGAAGTATTTGCTGAACTCTAAGGAGAAGTCAGAAGGCTGAGGTGCTAGGATCTATAAAGAATTGGGTATAAATTAATGTTTTAGAAAGCAGTTGTGTATTTGGATCATAGCTGGCAGCCATTGGGAATGAGGCACATCTGTTTGATTTGCTTAGTTTTCAGACAAACCAAAACAGGCCCTGGATCATTTGGGATCTTACCAGTACAGTTGATTTACCCAGCATCTGTATCATAGACTTAATCTGTCACTATCAGCTCTAGTAGAACCAGTGGCTAGAGCTCAGGATTGATTCTCTAGTCATTATTCTAGATTTTCATAAATTAATAGTGACATGATTTTCACAAAGGGTGCTGTAATCATCCGAAGACTGTTCTTGGGATTTCAAGGTGTTATTAACATGCCTAGGCTCAAAAGGTATGCTTTCTTTTATGAAAACATACTGTTATTCCAAGTTAGTAAAATAAGGCATAAAATTGAGTAGAAAAGTAAGAGATTATCCATGATTTAATTTTCATTAATTCCTCCTCCTCTTTTTGACAATGTCTTCCAGGTGCATGAGCGTACAGAAGAAATTGATTTCTTGCTCTTGGTGACCCGTAAACTGTTGTGTACAAACTCACAGTCTGTAAAGGTGGGTTCAAACTGAATTCTGCTATTTTTTCTTGCAAGAAAATTTTTGCATGTCTTTTATCTATGAGGGTCCTATTTCTAAAGAATTTGCAACCAATTACTATGTTACTACTTTTTACTAAAATATTATTTAGTTTGCCACTCCTCATAAGTAAGCAAGCTAAGGGGCATTCTTTTCCTGGCTGCTGTAATGTGTTCTGAGAGACTTCTTTTTTTTCCCCTCATGTTAAAATGCATTAGTTTCTAAAGCCTGCTTAAGGCTAAAAACTGCACGATGGATATTTGACTAGAATTACATATTGGGTATTGAGGGCAGTGCTTATCCTTGGTTAAAATGGTAGCATTAACTCTTGGAAATAAGTGAGCCTTTTTGTTCAAGTGGGACAACATATTTGAAGAAATAGTAAAAGACCAGAAATGCTGTACTGCAACTTCTGGGTAGAACTGGTAGTAAAACATGGCTGAGGTTTTTTTCTGCATGTAAGGCAATTCTGCTTTGTACTAAAGCCAAGTTTGCAGACATTTAGCATGGCGTGTTTAGTCTTTGGGGTCCCAAAGTAATGAACTCTTGAAATGTAAGAAACGAAATACACATGATGGAGTTAGCTGCACAGAAAGATACTGAGTTAGCCTATTTGGGACTGCAGATATTTTGTGAGACTACATGTCTCTTAAGTGCCTCAGTTGTTTAATGTAAATTTTTCTGTTCAAAATAGAGTCTAGGTTGGGTGGTTTTGTTGCCATTGGAAGGGAATGTGTGTTTTGATGTGCAGTCCATCACATTGATCCAAACTCGGTCTTTAGATCTTCCGAACATGCTGTCACTGAAAGTGTCCTTTCATTTTGCTTAGGGCCTGGCATAGGGCTGTGGACTTCACATCTTTCACTTTTTATCCCTTTTCATGCTGATTTAGATTTTAGAGAAAACTCTTGTCTTTAAATTCAGAGACAGTAATGTGAAACTATTCAGCCTTTTTTAGCACTTGGCTCTGCCTACTGAGAAGAGCAATAATTTGATCAAACTGAATTGGTGAGAAGTTTGCCCTTGATGCTGATTATCCGGTTGGTTTCAATGGCAGGGATCCCTACAGGCCCTGTCATCTTTTCTGTTAGAAAACATTTTTCCATTTGAGGTTCCTGAAAAATTGTTCATTTTCCTCTATAGTTCCGTTTCAATCTCAAAATTGTCACTGAAAAATTTTATTCTCTTTATATTATTCTCTGCAGTTGTTTCTGCAGATGACAGTTTTTTAATATCCTACAAACCTGAGAGAGGCTTGTATTTGAGAGAGCTGGGGGGATGTCCCTTCGAGTTTTCTTCATGTCGAAGAAGGGTGAACTCTTGATCTCACTTGCTGGCCCTTAGCAGAGTGGAATGGGCTGTTCAGTTTGAATTTATATACTAAGCCCAGTGTCTCCTACTTCTTGCCTTTTCTGTAGAGAAAGGGAGCTTTGATGTGGCAAATTCATTTAGAAAATGTAAGGTTCTCCTCCAATCCTCCCTGGATTCATGAAACAAAAGAGTATAAGGATCCCTATTTAAGAGAGGCAACAAAGCATTTTTAACTCAGGGTGGTATGCAATACATGTGAGCTGTTTGTTTCCTGGTTTGATTGTTGCAGACCTCAGAAGTCACAGGTGATTCAACATTACATCAACTAACAGGAGTTAGTTGAGTGATTCTGATGTACTGAGGACAAGATCTACCTGCTGAACTATCTAAACTATTAAACTATGCTGGATTTTCTGGCAGATGGCTGCTGCAGATTATTATTTTTAGGTCACAGAGCAGACACTGGATTGTTCTGAGGTTGATCTGACTGGGATAGGGTTGTTGAAAGAGAACCTGTTAAAGAGTGTCTCTCTTGGGTCAGACCAAATAGTGTAGTTTCCATAGTGACTAGTAACAGTTTTTGGTATCATCTAGTGGGTCTTGGGACATATCCATGCTGTACAAGTGGTTTTGGACTGCTTGATCTTGAACTGTCTTCTTTGATTACCCTCTGTTCTGATGTGTTCATGTGCCATGTTGGTGGTATGTGCTTGTTGAATTTCTGCTTTAGGAGTAAATAAAACTCCTGGTTCAGTTATGTGATCCTTCAGGCACTCTGTTAAGAATCTGTCATTTCTTTCTACTTTGGAAGGATTCCATGCAGATTAGAGTCGAGATTACAAAGATTGTCTAGAAGAAGGGGTAGGAGTTTTCCTTGCCTGTAACTGCAGATTTAGATTGGATTTTGTTTTGATAGCCTTCATGGGAGGTTAGATTTAGCCCATTAGACTGACATAGGTGAGCCACTGTCTGTTGAGCCATGAGGCAGTCCATGCTGTAGCGGGACAGGTTTCATATATTTGCAGAATTACATCCTTTCAAATTTCTTCTTTCAGGATCATGTTAGAAAACTTCATGGTTTAGCCTGCCCTCTCCATGTGTTTCTTGTGCTTTACATGTGCTTTGGAGCTGAGCACAGTGGTACAATGCCCACTTCATTAGTTTGCCTTCCTGGCATTTTGTACGGGGGATGGTCCTGTGTTCTATGGCATTTCTGGTTTGGGTGGTGATATCTTTATCAAGATTACTGTATGTTTTTGGTTGAACTTTAACCATGTTGCCTGCCCTAGGTTTCTAGCCTGAGCCATTCTCTTACAGGTGCTTACCTTTCTCCACATGCTAGCTAGGGTACATTAAGCCTTTAGTTTGATTATCTTCAATATAGTTAGGTCGCATACCTGTAGTAACCAGAATTAGACCATTTAGCATGAAGAGGAAGTGGAGATTCCCATGTAGCAGGATGATTTGTGTTAAAATTAATGCTTTACATTTGCTGTACATTTTTTTTTTAACAGATAATATTGATGTCTGCTTCCATCAACTCTAAAGAATTAGCTGATTACTTTGCACTTCCAGTTCATAATGGTCTGAATCCAGTCTGTGTATTTAAGGTGGAAGGCAGACCTTTTGCAGTTGAAGAATATTATCTTGATGACTTGAAGGAAAATTTTGATTTCCAGGTATTGTAAATACAACTTCATTTCTTTGGACATAATAAGAAATTGGAGCAGTCAATTGACAACTGTGTAATAAAATGACATATAACCACTTTTATATTGCAATTCTAGGTAAGAATTAATAGATGAGGATGAAACAAGAGTCTTCTTATGAGCAAACTAGTTCCCTTCACGTAACAGAAATGTTTCAATAGTATGAGGCATTTTGTTTGATAGTTTGCATTCAAGATGAACAATGTTAAAGTGTGTGCAGAAAGTAACATAAAAAGACTTAGAGATCTCTTTGAATATAGCGGACAAAATCAGGGAATATTTCCTGGGTTGGTTCATGTTTATTATGTAAAAAGGCAGAAAGTGGTGTGAAATGAAGAGAAAACAAGCATTTATGATTAGAACTTCAATGTTACCAAGTTGGCTTCTCTATCAGCTGAGGCTTTCCTATTTTTCTTTTTTCTTTATTTTTTTTTTTTAGTAGAGCCAGAGATATTATACAGTAGTTTTGAACCTATTTCTGTTGTAACCATGGAGGCCACCATGGCAAATGTGTAATTTTGAGTAATGAAAATGTGTTAGAATAACAGATACCTCTCAGTTCCCTGGTGCGCTGTGCTGGAGTGCTGCTTCTCTGATGCCTCAGGAGGAGGGTAGATACTGGCTGAAGATGTGTTTGCTTTATCAATCTTTAGCTTATAAACTGCACCAAATGTATTTTGTATATTTCTGTTTGTAAGGCTCCTGACATTGTAGCAAGTATTTATGTAGACATCAGATAATAAAGGAATGAATGTAAATATGAGTTAATCTGTTTTCTGTGGTTTTGTAATAGGAGTTTGTTTTACATTTGAAAAACAGCTGTGTAGGAATTCACTTGAGTGAACTCTTTCAGTATTATGGTTCAAGGCAAAATAAACAGGTTAAAGCAGAGTAGAACAAATGCACTCAGGCCTGTATTATGATACCCAGTCTAAAAATAACTGGGATGTGAGTGTATAATTATTGGTCAGTTTTGATAATTCAAAACACTATTAGAATGTTATTACAATGAAGAAGATGGGGTATGCACTTAAAAAGCAGCAGTGGGTGAACACAATGTTATTATTTAGCTTTCATCCATCAATTCTGCAGAAAATAAAATAGCAAAATAAAATAGGTAGTTGGAGAAACCAGAAGAAAATAATTGCTTCTGCTGTACACAGCACAGGCCAACTGGTTATGCCTCAACACAGGCAAGCTGAAATACAAGGCTGTTAACTGTTGAAGTTTTAATGCAAACAAAAAAATAAACTCAATGCTTGTGGCAGTTGGCCCATCAGTATTTTTACATTAGTATGGCAGCTCAGACAGATAATATGGAAGAGATTATGTAATACATGGGGTTTTTTTAAAAGATTTTTGATGATCACAACAAAAAGATAACCAGGAAATTGAGTAAGAAGCTTAGTTCAGTCAAGTTGGATTTGTCATAGCTGCACTTGGAGCTGAATGTCAACTTGCACACCTTTCACCTCAGAGACCACGAACAAAGGAACTGCTTTCAATACTTAGGCCTTTTTATATGTTTTATTTTCTCTGTGTTTTTTATTCAAAGTTTTCATTTGATTCTTTATCTTGTGTTGTCCTATCTATAGCCATTCTGTTTCTCAGCAGGATGGGGAGAGTATGTTTGTCCAAGATGTTTCTTGTGCCTTAGGGCAACAATAGAAGCACATAAGTGCTCTTGATTTTCTTTTTTTAATATATATTAAAAAAGGATGAAATTGAATTCTAAAGCACTGATTCTTAGTCTTGGTCTTGTTTCTTATTGTGCTGTGTGTGAGGATTATCTCTAAATACTAGTTACAATTAAAAAATTAAAATGTGGAAGGTCTAAGATGATTTGTGTAACATCCTAATAAAATGAAAGTGGAATGTGAATGTTAAGGCAGTTAATGAGTTAACGCTGCCATATGGAGGCAGGAGCACATCTTTCATCATGCTAAAATCTAAATCAGTTAGATAACTGCCTGAGGTACAGGCTTCAGACTTTAGTTCCTGATGTTTTATTTTCATCTTTAAAAGCCTGTAAAATTTACATAAAAGAACACAGCAGTTAAAAGTAAATGCAGTTTTTGGTCTTTAGATAAGCAGAATTTTTCTAAGTTTCCTTTTGATTTTAAAATTAATAACTATAAAACCAGATTACGTAAATCTTAAACTCATTTATTAAAGCATCTCAGTCAAAATCAGTTAAGTCCTTCTTAACTGTCTCTGGGCGGTGAGGTGTGCACCTTTGTCCCTTTTCAAAAAATCTTAAAATAATTTGATGTTACTTTATAAGCGTAGAATCCTTTTGTGAATCCTGCAGACCTCTTGGCTTTAATACATCACTCATTTCTGCATGGGATAATGTTTTAAAACTGTGCTTGAAAATAAAAATTTTGGAGAGTCATTTTGACTTGAATAATTTGTCAATTCATTGATGCCATTGTGATTTGGAAGATGAATAAAAGTGTCAGTCATCATTTTTTCTTCTTTATGCCTGTTTGCAATAAACCCTCTGCTGTGGCTAGACAGACATCTAGCTGAATCAAAGATAAAGCTTTCTACTTGAATTACTTCATTTGTAGGAAAGAATACAAATAAGAGGGGAAGAAGGGAGAAACATTTTTCAGTGTAGCACTGGCTTATCCTTGCCCAGATACTGGGTCATTTATAGTTGTGCTGTTTAATTTGTGAGTGTTGGCTTACAAAAAGTAGTTTATTTTTCTTTTGGTGTAATGGACTTCGTAAGCACGTTGTTCTGGATGTTTAACAGAATTGTGATTCCGTCCTACCAGCAACCTCTAACCCCCAAGAATCATTGAAACACAGGTTTCATGAAAAATGCATGAAGGCTCTATCTATAGGCAATTTTAAAGCTACTTGTGTAAATGCTTGCCTGTTGTTCTGGATGGTGTTGGAGATATGAAATGCAAATTTAAAAAATGAAGCAAAGTGCAAAAATGCAAGCCATTTTTGGCTTGCAAGGGTGAAAACTCCTTCATATCCATAGAACTGGAGTCAGAGTCCTGATGGAAGGTAGTGAGCTGCTGTCAAAAGCTGTTCTGATCATGTTGTATTACTTCAGTCAGGTTTGACTGGGCTTTTGGATTTGCTGTTTGTCACATTGTTACCTTTTATTAGGAGTGATGTGGAAGCCTTGTCGTGTTAAAGAATACTAAAGGTACAATCAGTAGCAAAATTGAAAAGACAAATTGGACAGTTACTTAAGCAGGGATAATATAAAACAAAAAAATCTTATGTTCAAGCAGCCCAGAAGAGGTAACTTTCTTAGATTTTTCACATATACTGGGGCAAAAATAACTGTGAAGAAAACAATTGAGTATTTTTGAGGTTTCTCATGGGCTAATGAAACTGAGAACTGAGGTTGCAGTAGCAAATGCTGATCTGAATCAGTGTTGCCAGACTGGTGCTAGGAGCAGTGCTTTTGTGATTGTTACGAGCTCCTTTACAAAGGGAAACCGGTAGAAGAATAACTGATTTCATTTTAATAGTTTAGATAGTTCAGTTGTCTGTGATTTTAGCTCTCTGAAACACTTGGTCCAGTAAAGAGTTTGTACTACCATGAGGAGAAGCTCTGAGAATGAAAGGTGAGCAATGATTAAAAGCCATTTTGCCCACCAGGGAAAAATGTGTAATACTATAGACCTTTTTCAAAGCAGGTCTAGTTTATTAAGAGTTTTGCTTTAAAAGTGGAAAGTGATTAAGTTACTGTCTTTGCTCTGAGTACTTGATAGTTTGTGTTCTTAAATACTAAAGCCTTGAGTTTGTACAGAATGCAAGGAAACAGTGTAGACAGAATCATCATGGTTCTGTTGAGCACAACAGAAGAGTAATTCTTTGACAGGGTATGACCAAAACCACAAGACCCATTAAGTGGAAAAACAATTTAAATAAGAAAGAGGTGTGTGATTTGTGTGTGGGCAGGTAGAGAGAGCTGCGTAATAGTAGCTGTGAGAAGCACTGCAATGTCCTTGTCCCCATTCCTCCTTGTCATCCTGTTCCCACTGGTTGTGATCAGTCCCATGTGCTTGACACTTCAGAATAAGGAGTATGTCCTGCAAACAGCTGGAGGGTGGCTTAGTCCTTAAGTAGGTAAATATCAGAAGTATTTCTTTAGCATTAAAATGATAGGATGCTCGAAGAAAGATGTCTATTTAGAAGGTAATGAGTGTATCAGATGAAGTTACTTCTTTGTACAAGCTTCTGTACTGGATCAATTTTAATTGCAAGCACTTGACAAATTGAAATATATATGTGAACTTCAGTCTTTTAGCCTGTTACACTAAGTTAACCTCATTACCTTCTCCACACAGCTTCATCCTCAGAGCCTTGGGGAACCAGTGATAGAACAGAAAATGTATCAAGTCGCAGTGTCTCTGATTCAATCATTTGATGAGTTAGAAAAGAGGAGCAATAGGTAAGATATAGTTCAAGATCTGGAATCAGTGGCTCTTGGGAAAATGAGAAGCTAATTAAGCAACAGCAGCAGCCCATGATTATTAGTGGAAACTTAATTTTACTTGCATCTTTGCCTTTATTTTATATATTTGTTTGATTTGTACCCTCTGTTCTTAAAGTGCACATCCTGCCCTGGAGTGTGACTATTAAAGGCAGCCATGTCATATGGAAACTATATTCTTTCTGTAGACCAGAGCTGAGGAGTATTTATGTCAAGAATTAAACCAGAGCTACTATTTTATATTAAAACCTAAAACATACATTATTTCATGGAAAAAAAGGATAAATACTAGGCATTAATTTTCACTTGTCTGTTTAATGCCTTAACGTAATTTGAAATAAGAAAATACTGGATTTTGCTGCTCTGTGTTTTGTAAATTGATGTTTAGTATCTGAAAATGTAATAAAGGTGCTTCTACAACTTTTGTCTAACAGTGAGTGTGTATTAAAAGTTACCTGATTATGACTAACTCCATTGCAGAATGAGAATGTTTCTTTTTGTCATAGTTTTGAAGAAAAAAACTAAACCTAATGCTCTGGTTCCAGTGTTTATCTACTGAATTTTTCAGAAGGCATAGTTGCAAATAATGGTTGAAATTTCACTTCCTTAGGAGGTTTAAATAATGCATGTTACAAAAAGTGTGCACTTCTGCTTGTTCTTCCAGAATGAAATAACTTTGGGGTAATGAAGCAGAATGAGATTGTAAAATTAATGAAGCTGTGTTTTCTTAGGGAGAAAAAGAGCTTGAGTGGCACATTAGAACATGGCAGCGTGCTTGTGTTTTTACCAGGTGAATATTTGTCTTAATAACTTTCTTTTTTGTTATTTGTCATCTAATGAGCTTTCTTCTGGCACTTCTTCCAGGGATTTATTAAACACATACTTAAATGAGGTTCATCGGTCTCTTTGGGCGTTTTTTCTTGGAAACTTTTTTAATTGTGGCAGTAACTGCAAAAGTTGTGAGTCAAAAATCAAGTTTTTATGTATTTTTAAAATAATAAAATTAGTTCTGTAGTTAATCTGTAGAAATGGAGTTGCTCAGTTTTTTGATGCAATTATTTGTTATTGTAGGAAGTTCCTAGGATTCTTTTAGAGATGTTTCCTTATCCGCATATAGTGCGGTCTTTATTTAGATTGTTACTGTAAAAGTTCAGATTCACTTTTTTCTTTCCATGTACCTTGGTTGGTGTAGTTGGCATGCTCATAATCACGTGTGATGACATAGCAATTAATGATCAAAAAGCTGGCTACACATAGTTAGAGTCTTCTGTAAAGAATAAAACCTAAGTTGTCTTGCATAAAAATTATTGTAGGCTTTTGTTTTGACTGTCATTCTTATTTGAACCTATTAGCTGGATTTTAGAGGCAGTGTAACTAGCCTGCAGAGTAGTTTTCCTGAACATCACAAATCTGTTACCTGGTGGTTTCAGGTATTCTTTTACTTCATGAGCTGAAAATTTGTTAGTTGAAAACTTTGAAAAGACTTGGTTATGTTCAGAGTCACCTTGAATTCCAGAGTAGCTGTTTCCTTGGACACAGCAAAGTCTGTCCCTACCAGGACTTTCTTACTCTGTAAAGTGTTTATGGATGTCGTTTCTCTGCTGTGTTGAGCTCAGGAATAGGCAGGCCAGGGCTAGAGCTGGAAGTACAGCGCACCAGCTCCAAGATACACTGCACTTGCAGAGTAGCTTTCAGTGGTGAGTGTTCCCCATCAGCTGAAAAGTATTAGAGCTGCCTTTCCTAGAATCACCTTCTCTATAAAATTAATGGGTAGAAGGAATTATTTCATTGTGTCAGTGTAAGGCCCATTCCAGTTTGTGATTAATAGTCTAGGGAGACCATCTCTGTTGCCTCTGGCCTCTGGTATTGGTGTTTGTCTGGTGTGTTTTCAGACTTCCTCAGGCCCTCTGGGTCTTCGTTTCAATCTGAAATTACTCTTCAGCACTTTCAAATCCTAAGTCTTTATCTTTCACTTTGAGGTGTTTTGTTTTGGGTTGTTTGTGGGTTTTGTTTGTTTGTTTTTTGTTTTTGTTTACTGTGCTGCTATCCCTGATGGCTTATAACTGCAAGTTATACACTGATTTTTATTTTGTTTAAATAAATTTGGTAAATTTGTGGAAACCTGTGCAGGTAGTGCTTCCTGAATGAGCTGGTACACTCAAGTTTGTGTTTTATTTGTTCAGTGTTTGACCTTGTGTGGTTTTAAACTGGATACTTAAGACTGATCCTGAACACAGGGTTAGCAAATACCCCTTGAAATTTTCCTCGCAAATGTTTTTATACAGTACTGGAGAAAAGGGGAGGAGAGCCCTCAGTTTACAAGATGGCAGCTGAGACAGAGCTTTGGGTTATTTTTACACATTTAACATCCACATTTAGGATGTTGATTTGAGATGCTTAGATTTTTTGAGTGCTAAGGATTACATAGCATTTTGAACATTAAAAATAACACTTCCACGGACTTGTCAAGTTAAGTGTGCAGCAGCAGCCAGAAACAGCAGTGCTCTGCTGAGGATGCTGTTAAGTGATTTTTGCCCACTGTCTTTGAGGAACTCAGTGATGGGGCAGAATCTGCTTCCAGAAGGAGTTGCAGCTGTCTGAAGCAGGATGCCGTGTTTTCCCTTGTAATTGCCTGTCTTGTTCACTGATTTTTTTTTTTTGTAATGCTGCCAAGTCTTATTCTTTATAGATAAATACCCTTCAGTATTCAACTCTCCTTTTTTCCCAGAGCTTGTCTCTGTAGGTAACAGGTGGTAGAAAGTGCTATGTTACACTGTAATTTTCTTAACATACATCTTCATAGGCATGAATATGTTCCAAGTGATCTAATTTTCTGTTGTACTTGTGTTGATCTCTTTTTGTCTGTTCTGTATTTTCTTTTGCACTTCTCCATGCCCTGCTCTCCTTAGTCCTTGTATGTTTGCCAGACAAAATTTGTTACTAGTTCCTGTTTCATTCCAGACCTTTTTTTCCTATTGGGATCCTTGTGTTCTGTAGGTGTCATGGTCAGTCAACTCTTGTCGTTTTAAAAACTGGTCAGCAGATACTGCCTGCTGTGGCTAGTCAGTAATTACTAGGCTGATCAATAATTACTGTTAACAGTGATGATGCACAGTCTGCTCTGCCAAACGTGAATCAAACCTTTTAGTTCTTTTTAATCATAAAAACAACCTCCAGGAAAGTCCAGGGTTGGACAGATTTTTGAAAATGGGGCTTTTGGAATTGAAGTCTCAATAAGAAGTAAACCAAGCTGCTCAGAAAGGTTTGTGTCTGTGGAGGTATTCAGGAAGATAGAAAAATCCCTTAGTCATAAGATTTCCTCTGGCAGATGAGAAATGCATGCCCCAGAAAATGGGCACTGGAATGGCCAAAGGTGAGGTGGCTAAGACAGAAATAGCTTTTTTTTTTTTTTTCCCCCTTGGCCCTGCTCTTTGAAAAAACTTGTTTTGGTGGAAATACCCAATTTTAGCCTAAAGCAGACAGATTCTCAGCATGTGGTGAGCACTGTCAGTTGTGAGAAACTGAAACAAGGGGTAATAATGGGATATTGTCAAATGGCCTTTAAATCTGGTGTTGCACTTTCACTTAATAAAGTGTAAAATCAATGCCAAATGGTTCTTGAAAAATTGACTCACTGGGTTTCAGTGACTTACTACATTTGCTGTTCAACTGTTCTACCATTTTATTATGTGGCATAAAAGAGGTAATAATGACAAGCAATTAATAATTGAAATAGATGATTTAGAATTATTCCTGATGACTAAAATGAAAAATAAACTCATGATTACTTTTTCCCTAGGTTTAGGTGAAATAAGATACATGCACTCGTGCCTCTCACAGAAGTATAAAAGGTAAGTTAGACAAAATTTGTTTCAGTTCAGTTAAATCTGAACATGAGTCTTTCAGCTGTATGAGTTCTAAGTACATAATAAGGTTTAGCACAGAAGTGTAATCAGCTTCAGTATTCTTGCATCAGTAAATATTTCACGAATGTATTTTCTTTAGGTGGCAAGTGTACCCATTTCACTCATGTGCAACGTTGGAGGAACAAAGTAAAGTATTTTCAGCTACAGTTCCTGGCTACAGAAAAGTAAATATTTTAAAACCATTACTTTTTTAAAGTATGTGAAACCTTTGCTAGAGTAGTAATAGCAAATAGTAATGTGTTTAAGTAATATTAGCTGTTCTAGCTCAAACCATTTTGTGAGGACAAAGCACTTTTGTTTTTCAGTGTGTAAACTGATGGAGTTTCTTACCAAGCTGTTGTTTTAACTGGTATTGAGACCTCAAGAGAAGTGCAGTAACTGGAAGTTACCCTTAAACTATTGCATGATGCTGTTTTTATCCTTCAGAATGGTTTGAGCATGTTGATTCTTGCACCTGCATGACAGGGGAGTGCTGCTGGTGGCACTGAATAGCAAAGTAGTCCCCCAGTACGGGAGACTCTGACCCACTTTGTATCCCAGGTTTTGGCTGCTGCCTTGATTTTCTTCGTCTGTCATCACTAAGAGGGTATTGCTGCTAATAGTGTGATGTTTTTGTACAGAAAAAGCACCAGGAAATATTTCCATTCTTCCTTGATACTGTCCTATGCTATACTACTTTATTATGCTTTTTTTTGAGCTCAGAACAAGAAAACACCAGTTTTTTTGTACTGTATTGCCTTGTGTGGTATTGCTTTTTTTAATATGCAGAGCAGAAATGCTGTGTTGCCATTACATTTATATTTCTCATAGCAAATTGGATTTTTCATGTAGAAACATTCATGTGAGTAATTTTTTGTTTATGCATTCATTGCTTATTTTTTGCTTCAAAACTCAGGTTATTTTAGCTACCAACATAGCTGAGAGCTCTGTAACAGTTCCTGATGTTAAGTATGGTAAGTTGTCTAAATCTTGTGATTCTGTATACACTGTATTTGTAATATTTTCCATACTTGTGCTTGTTTAGGTCTCAGTGATGTGTTACTGTTCAAAGCACTGCTGTTGGAGTGTTGAATTCTTTCTTTCACAACAGAGAAATCTGAATATATGAACAAATACAGCTACTGAGTGGGAGGTTGGTTTAAATCTTCACTAAGGGGTAATTTTAAATGCAGTAACAAGCAGAGCCAGACCTGATGTCACAAGTTAAGCTTTTTAATCACATTCTGACTATGTTTTGAAATAATTGCATCAGTTTAAGTAAATTTTGATACAGAGTTTCTAAATGCAGAAATGATTGCCTTTTAATGATTGTCATCTACAATGATTTATTATATTTATGGTAAAATCTATTAGCACTTTGTTTGGTATTCAGAATATCCTGTATCTGATTGTTTATAAATCTGATGTTCTCCTTATTGCTATCCAAGTTGTTTAGACTTTACTTTTCTGATAATACAGATTATTCTTGTGTATTTCTTTCCACTGCCATGAGGAATTTTTTTTTTCTTCCTTGCAGTGATAGATTTCTGCTTAACTAAAATTTTGTTTTGTGATAAGGAAACTAATTACCAAAGTTTGAGACTTTGCTGGGCATCTAAAACAAACTGTAATCAAAGAAAAGGTAAGATTACAATAGGTAATGCAAAGGAATTTTAGAAGCTGACCTTCAAGAAAAATTCTTTGTTGCTTTTTATTGTATTAATAGTAAAAAGAACAGATTATTTTGGCCATTAGTACTTGATAAATCTTCACCATGTCAGGATATAAAAATGTGATTAAACAGCTATGAGTGAATGTTTTTTTTCCCTCAAGTATATTTTCAGAGGCATGTTTTGTATTTTATTGAAAAGTATAAAAAATTTTCAGACCATGGATTCTTTGTTATTTAATAGCAATTTTTTTGTCACGAGCCACTTTAAAAAGGAGAGGTCAGTACTGCTAGGTATTTATTAACTGCTTGTGAGTTTCAGCAGTAAAAAAACTTTCATGTGTATATGTCACTCTTAAATGAGTTGAAATATCCACAGCAGTGTTTCTAGTTTACACCAGTGTTCATAGCACAAGGATAAATAAGATTTCCTATTGGCTTTTCAAGTAAGACAGTCCACTTAAATATCAAAATCTTTTTAGCTTCAGTCAAAAATAGTACTAAATAAAATAATAGCAGTGACATCTTCAGATATAAAAGTACTGTTATTTTAAGTATTATGAAGTCTTCACAGTTACAGCTGGGTGCCAGGTGCCCACCCAAACTGCTCTATCACTCCCCTCTCCTCAAACTGGACAGGGGGAGAAAAATGGTGGCAGAAGGCTCAAGGTTTGAGATGAAGACAGGGAGATCATTAAGCAGTTACCATCACAGGCAAAACAGACTCAGCTTGGGGAAATAAGTTTAATTTTATTACCAAACAAACCAGTCTGGGGTAATGAGAAATAAAGCCAAGTCTTAAACACCTTCCCCCCACTCATTCCCAGGCTTGGATTCACTCCCAGTTTCTCTACCTCCTCCTCCCTAGTGGTACAGGGGGATGGAAAATGGAGATTTTGGCCAGTTATCACACATTCTCTCTGCTGCTGCTTCCTCCTCACACTCTTGCATTGTCAGATCTGGTTGAAGTTTCCAGCAGCTTCTCACAGAAGCCACCCCTATAGCCACCCCCTTTCAAGACCTCACTGTGAACCCCAGTATACAGATTTATTTCTATTTGGTTCAGGGTCAGCATAGGTCACAGCAACCAGGCAATGTACAACCAGTAGAAGTAGCATTTCGTGTAGAAGACTGGGATTTGTTATGCATGTCACTTTACAATATGGCCTGATTCTCTAGTGGAGTATCCCACAGAGAAGAGTGCCCTTTAGTTGGTTGGAGTGAATGGTGTTTGGATTTGTGAAGATAGACTTCTGAATCATTGTGTTTTATGTAAATAGTAGATCATAAAGATGTTTTGCTGTTTATCATTGTATCTTAGAAGTAGTTTATATTGAAGATTATTTTCTAGCTATAGAGTCAAATTGGAAATGCCTGTTCAACTGAGAAAAATGGCAGTTGATTTGGGGGCAGTTATGCGAAAGAGGTATTTGAGTGAAATACTTATGTAAGTCTTTTGTTAGTTACTGCTCCTGTGAAAGCAAAATGTTTTTGTCCTACCCTTATGTGTCCGCTGGGCCTGTCTGCTGCAAGAGCGCAGAACACAGCTCAGCCTGCAGCATCAGCTGTTGTGTGCTGCTCAGCTGCCCAGAGGGTTTGTAGATGGATGCGTTTGGAAAAAACTTGGGCACTTCACAAATTGGTGATTTGTTCTTCTATGTGAAGGTCGTGCTGGACGTGTTTCCAAAGGGTATTGTTACAGGCTTGTACACAAGGCCTTCTGGGCAGACTGTATTCCAGAGAAGTCAGAACCTGAGCTGCTGGTAAGGCTTTTGGGTTTAGGGTTAGGTTTTCTTTAATGCATGTAGTCATAGCAGAGAAGCTATGACAAAGCTTTGCTTTGCTTTACTTTCCCTGAAGACAATTGGAATAGTTACTAATTGCTATAGCAATGACTAGAATTGAACGTGGTAACTAATTGACAAAGGTCATTCCACATAGTTGCCTTATAGAAAGAGATGCATTATAGCAGTAAAATTAATGTGGAGTAAAAATAAGCAATCTACTTAAAAGGGAAAAAAACCTAGTTGTACAACAATTAATTTCAGATTTTGCTAAATTGTAAACTTTAATGTATTTTTTAATGTAAAACACTTTGTCACACTTCCCGTGGGGGGAAAGTAACAATAATCTTGTCTTCCCTTCAGCATTGTCCATTGGGAGCTACAGTCTTAAAATTAAAGAAGCTTGATATAGGGGAACCAAAAGCCTTGCTGGCGACAGCTCTTTCCCCCCCCCAGTGTGGGTGACATTGAACGTACAATAGTTCAGCTGAAAGAGGTAGGCTTCCTTTTAGTGTTGTTAAAATTAAGGTAATAGGAACATACTGCAGAAGTGGTTTTCTATGTAGTTAAAGTAGTAGTGACCTTAACTGGAACCTCAAATATAAACTCTGTCTAGATAGTCTTTCACACCTTGGTCTGTTGTTGGGTTACCATCCTCTTGAGCATCATTTCTGTAGTTACATCTTAAAAAGAGATTATAATTTCATCAGAGAGTAATGATACTATTTGAGGACTAGCATCTGTGGTGAGAAAGAATAGAAAAATAGACAAAAAATAACTTGAACTCTCTAAGCGACAGTGTTTATGAATAAGTAATAGATCACACTCTTACCCTGTATTATTATTTTAGAGGTCAGCCTGAAGATACCCTTCTCACCTGTACAAGGAAGATTGTGATTTTGATTTTCATTTATGAAGTTGATAAGGAGTAGAATCTTCATTGCATTAAAATGTTTTCCTTTCCAAAGTGCATAAGAAATAATATTTGCATCATTTGTAGCTTGTTTTTATATCCAGTATATGTAGTAGCTTTGGTTTCAAAAGTACCAGGCTTTAAAAATTGTTTGAGGTTTACTTAGTCAGCTTTTACAAGTGAACACATTTTTAATTTCCCTAGCTGGGAGCAATTACAGCCTGTGTGCAAACAGAAGAAAATCTGCATGATGGTGAGCTGACTTTCTTAGGAACGGTGTTGACACAGTTGCCAGTGGACCTGCATCTTGGAAAATTGATAATCCTTGGGCATGTCTTTGGTTGCTTGGAGGAATGCCTTATTATAGGTAACTGAAAGAAGGAACATGTGGGAACACTTCTCTAAAACCAAATGATTTGCAGGTTTTAATTTTGATTTGTTTTTGTTGTAGCTGCAGCACTGTCTTTGCGGAATTTTTTTACAGTACCTTTCAAAAAGCACGTTGATGCATACAGGTAGTACCCCAGATGTTTTATAACTTCCTAACTGCATTTGAGAGCAGAGGGCAAAGTTGATCACTTAATATAATTTTGTGTGTCATGAGTCTAATTTTCTGTTAAAGTGCCAAGCAGTGCAAAAAGAAGCTTTTCCAGGTAGCTGATACTGGAATGTATTTATTTGGGAACATAAATCACAGAGCTAACTCATCCTTTCCTGAGCACAAGGCCTGATTCTTCAGCATTGCCTTTCTCATGTGAACATGTGGCAGTGTCTATTAAAACGGTTTTTAAAATAGCAAGGACAGTATTTATTATTATCCTGCTCATACAATGCATCTCCTTCAGCAAGGAGATGTGAATAAGAGCAAGTTATTACAATAAGTGTATTGATCATGTTTATTAAAGGCATGGAGGGTGTTAATGATGTAGCATTCTGAGCTGTGTAATACAGGCAGTATTTGAAAAAAAAATTGTTGCTAATACTCTTTGTTTGTATTGACAGGAAAAAAATGGTTTTTGCTGGTAATAGTAGGAGTGACTGTATTGCAATTGTGAATGCATTTAGGGTAAGTCTTTTTTTCCAGCTTAGATTACAGTGAAATCTGATAGACCAAGATGGCAAGTCTCACCTTTGTAGGATCAGTGCATCATTTGTGCTTTGCAGTTGTTACAAACTTCACACTACTGCCAGCTATTGATGCTTTTGGCAGTCTTTGTCCAACTGTGTGAAGTTCCAGTTGTCTCTACTGTAATAGCCAAAAGTAAAATGCCAGAGATGTGATGATGTTTGTACATCGTTTTTAACCGAGGGCAGTTTGGACTGGTTAATTCTAGTACAGAATGAGTTTGGTGACCTTTCTCCAGACTTCTTAGCTTTGGCTTTGTGATGTTTTTGTGCAACTGCCGTTTTTTTGGTACTCTTGGCTGTTTGGTGGCTCGGTACCATGGACAGGGGTGAATTCCTCCATGTAGAGGCAGAGCTGGTACAGCGCAGCAAAGGCTTCTGCTAGAGGAACTTGCTGTTCAAATTCCAGCATTTTATATTATGCATGCTCTTGTGTGTTCTGTAATCTTCTGGAGAGTCCAAAATCTTCAGCTGCTGATTTAGCTTGTTCATTTTTTTAAAACATGTTGCCCTTCAGCCAAAATGGACTTGTTTTTTTCTACTCTGCTGTCAGCATCTTGTGAAGCACACATGGACATGTATGCCACATGTAACCACTGATTCTCAGGCTCAGAAATAATGTTTTCTGAATTCCCCTTATCATATTTCCCTTGTGTCACCTGGTAATTATCACCTATTCATCTGAAGATGATATTTCTATAAACCAGTATGTTGTCCCGGAGAAAAAACATGAACATTCAGACAGTGCTTCCAGTGAAGTATCTCTGTGTGTGAGTGATGTGAAAGCTTTGTTTTGAATGACTGATAAGATAACAGGTTAAGTTCAGGAAAGTTTATTTCCAAATTGGCTTGGTTCAGATCAGATTTCTTCCAGGGTAGCCTCTAGGAAGGTAGGGAAATGCAGTCTGGCTGTTCAACTTTGCTAGTAGTCAGTGTCCACAGTAAGCTGGGATATTGTATCATGAGGTGACTTACTGTCAAACTAGAAGAAATGGATTCTGCAGGCATCTGTCATAAGCTGCTTAATAATGAAGTTATTTTCATTAATATGCTGGGTATTTTAATTTCTCTTCCAGCCCTGTGTTCTGGGAGGCATTTGTATCACAACTTACCTGAATCAGTCAGTTCACTTCCTTTTGTCTCAAAGCAAGGAAAAGAAAAAGGTTTTGAAAGTAATTTGGTTTATTACGGTGTCCAAATAAAGCATCCAAATTGTTCAATTAATTTATGAATGTTTGCATGTGCTTTAACACTCCATCCATTTCCTCTAATAAAGCCAGGTGGACAGCCTGTTAAAAAATTACCTACATTGTTGATACAAAAAAAAAAGTTAATAGTTTAAAATGTCACATGAATATTTGTAAAAATTACTACTAAAGCTCTATATTTTCTGTCTGAATACTACACCATTTTTTTTCTTAGGCATGGCAGGCCTGCAAACAACAAGGAAAGTGAGACATCCCATGGTTAGTTAAATTTTATTTCTTATCTATTCAAGGTTGGTGACTTCAGTGCTGGAGTATTTTATTTTCATAGTAAATATGAAAAGTAAGGATCTTTTGCTAGCAATGTTTATTTGTAATAATTATGACTTTTCATACATAAATAGGATAGGCTTTGAGAGAAAATGAGTGTTTGAATCCAGTGCAGAGTTGTTTGAAGACAGTCCCTTATGTAGTCCCTTTCACAGATGAATCAACAGTGGCCAGAGGGTTTGAAATCCAGCCTAAAAAGTGAAATTGAGCTGTAGTTGAAAGAAATACTTCTAATACGCATAAGTATCTCTGTTTTTTTAAACGCACCGATTTCTGCCCCCCTCAGAAAACCCTGAAAGATGGAAGATGTTTATGTGCATCAGTCACAAAAACCAGTAGCATGCACACTATAACTGCCTCCAGTCCTTCTTTTGTGTGTACAAGATAAAACCTTTTTTATTTTCCCTCTTCTTTCAGCATGTGGTATCTTTCATGAACACCGGTGTATAACATAGCACTGAATTATGACAACTAGCCAAGATGGCCAGAATCTGTCTAATAAAAACGGGCATTCAAGAAAGAAGCTCTGAGTTTCTTGGAAGTGTTCCCTGGATGCCAAGAAGGCCAGTGGCATCCTGGCTTGTGTCAGCAGTAATGTGGCCAGCAGGACCAGGGCAGTGATTTTTTCCCCCTGTCCTTGGCACTGGTGAGGCCACACCTCAAGTCCTGTGTAGAAAATACTGTAAGACATTGAGGTGTGCTGGAGCATGTCCAGAGAAGGGTAATGGAGCCTGGTGAAGGATCTGGAGCACAAGTACTGTAAGGAGCAGCTGAGGGAACTGGAAGTGTTTAGTCTGGAGAAAAGGGGGCTCGGGGGAGACCTTGTTACTCTACAACTGCCTGAAAAGAGATCATTGTGAGTTGGGGATTGGCACCTTGCCCCTCCTCCCAAGTGACAGAAGGAGAGAAAATGGCCTCAAGTTGCACTAGGGGAGGTTTAGATTGGAATTAAGACAAATTTCTCCACTGGAAACGTTGCAACAGGCTGCCCAGAGAAGTGGTAGAGTCACCATCGGTGGATTGGTTCAAAAGGCATCGTGAGGGTGTGGCAGCTGGGGACATGGTTTAGTGCTGGACACAGCAGTGCTGGGTTAATGTTTGCACTCAATGATCTTGGAGGTCTTTCCAAACCTTAACATTCCTATGATTCTCTAGGTGTGGATCTTAAAGTAGGTTTTGTAGTAGCAACACAGAGGAGTTGGACTTGTGGGTTTATATGGAAAGTTTAGATTACTCACAACTGCATTGATGATAACCAGAATATAGTTTTTGTCAAATTGACTTCTATCTTCATACATGGCATAATACTTAATATGAATGCAAAGAAAGCTGTGAAATGTGATTAAATTCTTCTTTTGCTATATGTAACTATTATTTGTGTGCACACAGAAGAATGTGAGAGAAAATTTACTAGCAGTAGAAGAAAAAAGTTTCTAACTTTATTTTTCAGGAAGAGCTTGAGTGGGGTCGATCAAATTTTGTCCATATAAACAAGATCAAAGAGGTAAGATTAAATAGGTTTTTATAAGCAGAAGGACTTAACTTTCCTCATTCTCTGTAAATGTTAAGATCTCAGGTAAGACTACTGTGTTATGTATCTATCGAGATACAGATATATAGATATATATAGATATATATATATGTATATTTTCTTAAAATGAAGTATGAACTTAGATGAAAAGAATTTTCCTTTTGTTAGGATAAACAAAGTGGTGTTAAATGATTAACTGTTTAACATATTTTTAATACTTTCAAGAAACCTCCAGTATTATTTGCTAGTTTTATAGGTTACTCAGATCACTGGTTGTGGTGTGACTACTGTCTGTTGTTAAATATCTTCTGTATTCTGGTTGGGAAAACTCTAAGCAAATACAGTTAGTTAGTTACATAGTGAGGCCTGGACTTGAGAATTTGTGGGGCTTTGTTGGTAACATTACTGCAGCAATTAATGAAAACTCTGCATCACGATGGGCTTCAAGCTTAATGTGATATATTGTGGGGGAAATAAGTAAAATTCCTGAGTAACTGACGAGCAGAATGGCCTTGGCCATGATTTCACCAGTTCATACCTTTGGCATGAGCTAGGGCCTGTGTTCAAAAAGCACAGGAAATAAAAAAGATTTTGATAGTGAGCAACCATCTGGATAAGAAATGACTATAGTTTTATGACTTGGATATGTGATGATGATAAAAAAAAGATGAGCGAAAAGCAAATTATGTAAAACTGGACAGTGGAATGATCAGTCCCACATGTTAGCCTCTTTTGGGTCAATTTCAGATAATGCCAGAAGAGGTTGTGCCTGACATATAAGGATTTTAGAATGGTCACCTTCACTTAACACTTAGTAAGATGTGGGGGCTTTTATTTGCTGCAGCTGAAGATACTGATTTCATCATCCCTTGTGTTGAAGTGGGTTTGCAGAGCTGGGTTCCTTTCTGGCAATGGTAGTTGTTCTAGTAGTGTCCTAAAACTGCCAGCAGTAGAAAGGAAAGGGAAGTGTCGGTACAAAGAAGTTGTACTACTTCTCTGTATTTACTCCAGAAATCAGTTGGGAGAGTGAAGGCATTCACTGTTTGGTCAGAGGGCCAGTGGCTGCTTGGGGAAGCTTCTTGGAAATGCTACAGATGGAAAGTTTAATATGCTCTGCTGGAGGGTATAATTTTGATGTCTCTCAAAGTAATCCCAGTTATCTGCTAAACTGAGGGTGCAGCATGATCACTACTGCCAGCTGGGTGCAGAAGTTCAGGCTGATTTTTACCTCCTAAAGTACAAACCTAAAATGATTTAAATATAGAATATCATCTTGTAAAAGGTTGTTTCAGTTCTTTTCCTAATTTTGTTCTGTATCATATGTGCATAATACACTTTGTGACTGCAGAGTTGTTCTTCATAAGGGAAACAGATTGAGTCACAGTACTAAAGTTATTTTCCAACATAGAGGTGCTAAGCAGTATATTGGTGAAATGCATACCAGTCACCTGAAAAGAGAAGGGAGTTTGCCCAATTATTTCAAACCTTTACTAACAGATTTTACTTTAATTTATGGTTGGGTTTGATCTACTTTAAATGTAACTTAGAGATCAAATTTCAGGTGGCAGAGTTATTTCACAACTTGAAAAGGCGAGTCAGTGCATTTAACATGCATGTTAAAGCTCAGCCATCTGCTATGGACCAGGAATATGTGCACAAACAACGCTTCATTTTGCAGGTAATGCTTTACTGTCATAAAGAGATGCTATTTTCCAAAATTGCAGCTGAACTTTCATATACTAATATTGATGAACTAGTATTACACTAGTTTTTCAAAATTCTTTGTGGATGTTGCAATTTTGGGTAGAAAAAAAGTAATTTTTTTGGCAGTGTCTTGGCAATGTAGAAGGACAGCTGATGTTAGTTATTTGAAAATTACAGTATCCCTTGTTTGAGGTACTCTATTTGAACTCTGGCTTGGTTAGTTAGTGTGGAGGGGGTGCTGGGAATTTTAGGTCTTTCCACCTATTTTAAATCTGTCAAATTTCCAGTTAAATTTCTTGTCTTGTTTGGACTGATTAGCCGTGATTTTATTTTCACAGACCTATTTATCATTTCAGTGGTAGTTGGTTTAACTGTGTAAGTAGTGAGCTTCTTGGAACTGAATTGTTAGATCTTGTAAGATGCAGCCTGAAAACTGAGCAATTTACCTGTAGCTATTTTGAGTGAATTTATTTAAACTGAGGCTCTTGAAATCAGAGCTAACAACTACAATTTTCAAGTAATAGAATAGAGCAAGTCTGCATACAAAACAATTGAAATGTTGTAGAATTGTTCCAGAAATTGAATTCTTTTCACAAAAATATATTTTTAAGAATTTGTGTGAATTCATGTTAAGGCTGCAGTTCCAGTAATTCCTGGACAGAGACAGGAAAAAATATTCATGTGAAGATCTGTTGGTATCTCTTCATGTTGCTAGTGTATCTCATTTCAAGAAACTGAATATAATCTGCTGTGTTTCACGAAATACTTTCTTGATTTCAGGTGGTAATAGCTGGTGCTTTCTATCCCAACTACTGTACTTTTGGAAAATGTCAGGAAGAAATTGCCATGAAAGACCTTGCTGGCAAAGATCCAAAAACCACTGTAATGGTATGTTAAGAAGGTGAATGACTTGATTAAGAATCAAGTAATAGAAAGAAATCTGAAGTGTTTGGGTGGTATTTTCAAGTTCTGTTGTGTCTTGGGTGAGGACAGAAATAATTACCTACTCTGGTCCTCACTTGGTGACGTTTGTCCCACCTCCCATTCTTTCAATACAACAAACATTGTGTAGGTGGGAAATTTTAGAGGAATTCCTGAGAGCTGCCTCTATACATTTGGTTGCTAGTCTTGCACAGGCAAACAACTTCCATCAAACGAGTAAAATATGTGGAAGAAGAGAACAGGACTATTGAGGGTACTTTTTGATGAGCACTTAAGTATTGTGTTATTGCAACTTCAGTGTTCCTTTTTTTGTAATCTCCTGCTTGTCCGTGCATGGCATACGTGCTTGTTGCTTTAAGGTTACTCAGGGGTTGCACTGGGCTTTTTTTTATCTTCTAGAACTGCTTTTCATCTGATTGCGTAAGTGCAAGCGTAAAATGGCTGTGTTGATTTTGCAAAATTGTGCGGTTCGAACCAAGAAAATATTTGGTGTATCTGAACTTGGTATAACACTGTAAGGCAACCGTGACCTGTGCTTAAAGAAACCAAACCTACCAAGGAGCCTCCAAGAACAGACTTTTATTGGCACAAGAGAAAATAGATGAAAAAGAGAGAGAGTCAGAAAATCTTTTTGACAAGGGATTTTTTTGTGCTTCATACTATTTAAGGATATTGAAGCAAAATATCAGACTAGACTCAATCTTGTGGAATAAAGATGAGTCTTGCCACAGCAGCATTGATTAATAGTAAACTGGTAGATTTAAAGAGCTACTTAATTTAATGTGTTTGACTTCTGATCTGCTCATACATCAACTGCTTGTTCTCTTGAAGAAGGAAGAAATAGCTGCTGTGTCTTCATCAGTGTAAATGATCATCTTGGGCACAAGGGCTGCAAGTTCCTCAGGCTGTCACTTGGAGAGACTCTTGCAGCCATATACTGCTCCTAATGGTGTGCTGAAGATATAAAAGACAATAAAACCTCCCACTCTCTGGTCTCTCTAAATTATCTTCCCTTTAGGCAGTTTCTGCAGTCTAACCTAGAGCATGGTTTTGATCGGCAGCTGATCTTAGTACCATAACGTCAGGGCAAAGGAGCATTGTGAAAAAATAATCTGTTTTTTCCTGTCTAAGGTTGTAAGAGCCAAAGAAAAGAAATAGACAGTTGGATAGGCCCTGAAAAATAGTTCAAAGTCTCAAAGTTTGAACTTGCTAACTAGGAGTTCATGATTCTATATTAAATCAAGATCTCTTTTGAGATATTATTAAGAAAAAGACAAATGGACATCTGGCTACAGTTGCATATTAATAGTTGTGAAAGCTTACATTGGAGTTACTCCTCTACACAAAGAAGACCAGGAGATTGCTCTTTGTCATCCACGACATGATGGAGCCATGTGAGGGTGCTTTTTCAGTTGTGCAAGCTGTCCCACCATACCTCAGTAATTCAGTATGTGACAGTTCTGCCAGGAAATGCAGGAGCTGGAGGTCCTTCAGTTTCCCAGTGTGTGCACACCCTATAGGATATAGTTCTCGATTGTGGACAAAAATTGTAGCATTCCAGTGGTTTTCTGTTACAAACAAAATCAGAGACACCAGTCAGCTTTTTGGAACAAACTTCAGATTAATATATATAATTACAAATTAATTTGCTTCATTTATAGTTTATCTAGTATTCTAGTTATTCTGGTTTGAAGCAGTAGGGCATTATTAGCAACAAAACGATGCTTTTTATTGTCTCTTGAGATTTTTGAATGTACTATAGTATCTAACACTTTTGGAATATGTTGGAGTTTAGATTGTATATAATTATTGCAGCCCAGGTGAAAGAGAAAGCTAACTATTCAGGTGAACTTGAAAGTGCATTAAAGCAATTGAATGTATCCACATTTAACCTCTTTTTCTTAACAGCTGAAGAACATGCCTCCCTATGGATATATATACCATAAACAGTTGCAGTCACTGCTTAGACAGTGTGGGCAGGTAAAATCTATTTCCTACAGTGGATCAAGGTAAGTGTAAAATAAAGTCTCCCGCCTTGTGTTCTCAGTTACAAATCCAGTAATCAATTTCTTTGTCAGTGATGTACTGACAAATTTAGTTAATTTCTTCTCTCTTTGGAATCACTAACTTATTTTTTATGTATTGGTTAGAGTTAAAAACATAGTTTTGAAGTCTGATGTGCACTGATTGGAATAACATTAGATAAGCTAGCTGAGGTAGAGCCTTCTGGTTTGTCTCTTCTGTTCTCTATCAGTGGACCTTAATTGCAGCTCATCTGTCTGTATTTATTTCTGTCTTTTATACTGGATTTAGCTCATTTGTACAGTCCTGTTGGCTTTTTTGAGCTGATAATCTGACTAATTTCAGCCTATGACTCCCAAGGTTTAATTCATCTACCTGTTCTTACTCCTTTTCCAATCTTTAATGCTTTTCTTATTCACATATATTTTCACATCCTTTTCTATTTGCATTAAATTTGGCATGTCCTGGTGACAATGTTAGAAAGTTTTATCACCATCTAATAATTAAAGTTTTAAGGTACATAAAAGCAGTAGACAAAGCCTGTGAGGAAATTACCTTTTATTTTCTGATGGCCTGCTAAGATAAAGACAGGGAGAAAAAAAAATTTTTTTCTTTGTAAACAGGGCTTTTGTGGAGTTCTCCCGTAATCCAAAGGAGGTCTTTAAGGTTCTTCCTGAAGTGTACCTGGCAATCAAGATGTCACAGCTGAAGATTCCTTTTGAGCTGTGTGTTCATTATCCAGATGATATCAGAAGACAAGTGCAAGGTGCAGCAGCTGCAGGTTTGGAATTTCTGAGGTAATTATATTGCATATGTAAAATGGGTTTCTTTGCAGCAAAATGAGGTTTGCTGGATTCAGTGGGAATTTCCTTGGAACTGTCACCAAGGAAAAAATGTTAGGTTCATAAAACAGATGTTAATTTAATTTAAATTTTTTTAAAATTGTTTAAGAGAAATTTTTTCGCAGGACTAGAAATAACATTATTGTTTTAAATATTTCTTTATAGTTAAAGATGTTTTGCTGTTTAAGAGAATTTCAAGTATACAGTTGTCTCCCCCCCCCCCCCCGAAGCTCTACTCCATTTTCGTTTGGCATATGAAAATATGGATGTACACAGTTATTTCTGTTCATGATACAGACAATGTGGGGATTACTATAACCAAAATAATTAAGGAGTAGCATTAGGGGACAAAAAAGAAAGGGAGGGAGACAGAGTTTAAAAAAAGAAAGTGTGGGGAAACATAAGGACATGAGGTGTAACAACATAATAGGAAATAATACTGAGGAATGCAATGTAGTGAGTCTCTTTGGTCCACACCTGCTTTTGCTAGGAAAATCTGGCATGTGTGTTCCATTGTTACTGGATGCTGTGATTCTAAGCTTCAGGTCATAAAAGTAACCTGATAAAATGGCATTCTGCCTACCTCCTGATTAGTCTGCAGCCATTTCAGTATTTTAAAATAAGAAGTCTGGAATAGGAGGGCAGGAGTGAACTGGGAAGGTTAAAGTACAGGTGAGTATTTTACTTCCAGTTAATTGTACTTAGCTTTTAATAAAATATTTAGCAGTTTCACTCTGCCCAAAACAGCACTTAAAAACTTTGTGAAAATTGGGTCTTCAGGTACTCAAGCCTCCTAGGCTGAAAGATGTAGTTTTAAAGTTCTTATCTTTTGTCAAGCAAGAGGAATATTTTATATATATACACACATTAAAATTTCTCTATAAAACTCTGCTGAATTTATATTTGTGGTTTTGTATACTGTATTTTTAAAAAATAAGCTTAGAAGAAAATGCCATAGCAAAAAGCCTCACTATTTAACCTTAATTCTTTCAATTTTTAATAAAGTGATGGCAGAGTTGTGTCCTGGTATGCATCTTTCTGTGTTTGCTTATATTACAGTTAAAACAGTTACTCTGTAGTAATTTGGTTCTGTGTGGTCATTTTCCTTTCTAATTGAATTAAGGTATTTCTAAATAAAAGTCATTAAGTACATGAATGTGCCCTAGGGATACCTTGGAAAACAGATGAAAGCAAAAAAATTCATCCTCTTGAGTTTTCTCTTGTGAGTGAAGTATTTAGCATCTTCCTTCCATTTTAGAGTAAATGTGGACTGTCAGAAGCAGACAGTGGAGCCTGTGGAAATCTCATTTGGTGATTTACAAATGTCAAAGAAGGTCCCAAGTCGTTTTCTGTCCATCAGGGTAACAGAGGTAGGAATGTTCTACATCTGAAGTAGGTCACAGCTAATAATCAGTACCTAGATAGCTTAGCAGAGATTAATATTTGACAAGCTTAAGTTAAAAAATTGGGTACTGATAATAGTTTTAGTGCAGAGGTGTCTGTAAGAAGCGTGGGGAGTATTCTTGGCCTTATTTTTAGTAGTTCTTTGTTAAACAGTACTCTCATGTTTGCGCTTGACAAAATTTTTGGGATTTGCTGGCAGTAAATGTTAGTTGGAAGTAGGCATAAATGTAAAGAAGATTAGTGGAAGAGGTAAAGCACTTGTGTAAACTATAAAAATGAGAATCAGTAGGTATTTGGGACATTTACGTGGTTATTAACTGCTAGTTTTCTTCAGAAACTGTACATATGAGAAATGAGACGAATTAATGGTAGTATATGCTCATTCAGAAAAATATTTCATGCATAGAAGTGTATTAGGGGAAAATTACATGTATATACAAATATTTCTGAAATCTGAAGCTGAGATTTTTAAATCTTGTGTTAGATCATCTTCATTAGTTGAGTAATAGCAATATCTATGCTGCTGAAATAGAATTAATAAAAGCATTTAAAGCACTGAGCTAGGGGAAATAAGATGAAGTATTAAAACAGCTATAATAGTGGTGTGTTTTGCAAGTGGAGAAAAGAATATTTTCCTCCTCTTACTCAGATAAATCTCTTGGATAAAAAATGTTAGTGAATTTAATCAGACCCATTACAATTACTTAGCTATCTATAGTACTTCTGTTTTAATAAGTCAGCTTTAATGATTGTAAATAAAGATTGGTTTTTATTACAAGCATTCAATATAAAGTCTGAAATGGTTATATGAGTTTAGACATTTGAAAAGATGACTTATTTTATTCAATTGGATTCAAATAGGTGTGTGTTGTCACCAGTTTCCTGAAGTATGGCTCATCATAGCAGGAGCAATGCTGATGTGCTGACACATGTAGCTAACTGTTATCTGTCACTGATAAAAAGAAGTGCACCAAATCTGTGCACCTACCTAATCAACTGTCTACCTTGTATTTTCTGTATGTTAACTTGGTTTAGGAAAATGGAAGCAGTCTTCTCCTAATTTTCTGTATTTTGGTAATGCTTATATCGAAATCTGTTCAGATGGAGAGTATGTTGCAGTAGCACAGAAAATAAACATTTTCGAAAAAATACTGAATTATGAGACAAATTCTTCACTGCATTGTTGCAGCATGTGAACTGTTGTGTCAGGAGTAGGAGTGTTTTCATGTATTTTGCTCAGATGTGGTTTGTATTTGATGTAGAAGAATAATATGAAATCTGTTATTGTCTAATTTTTATACTTTCAGGTAGTAGAAGTTGGACATTTCTGGGGTTACAGGACAGATGAAAAAAATACAGCTGTTCTCAAGGCTCTAAATGCTGAAATTAACTATCAGAACCTGATGGATTTAGCAGTGCCTCCACGTGTAGATGTTCTTTGTCTGGCACCATTCACTTATCTGGGAAAGAGAGGATACTACAGAGCTCATGTTCTGTATGTTCATGGAGATCTTGCTGAGGTAATGTGCTATGTCATATTGAATTGGTAGCATGTAATTGGGTTAACAGTCTTGGAGCTTTGATGCCTATTTTTAAAATTTATCTTTTCTGCAAATCACTCTGGCCAGAATAGATTAATTTGTTTCTTTTCCAGAACATGGGAATTTTTAGTATTAAATTGAGAAGCTCTTGCAGAGTGAAATAAAATAAAGACTAAAACCTCCAGTGAATCTGAAAGCATGGGGGGTTTTTTTTGGAGGAGTGTTCATGCTGCTGAGTTCTATACCATCAACAAATTCATCAGAATATTTTGGCTTTTTGTGCTGATATGAGTAATGGAAATTAGTGCCACAATTGGTATTGATTTTTCAGGCCAGTACTTTTCAGCATTTTAAGGACAGATTTTTTTTGTTTTTGTGAGACTGGCCTTTGAATTTCTTTTATTTCTTAACCTGGTTGGGTGTCAGCACTACAGAGTCAATACTGAATATTGTCATAGTTTAACATCATGAAAAATTAGTGAGTGATAGTGCTAATCTCATCATTTTCACATTTGAATTTATAAACTCAGGTTTATTTATCAGTCAGTGAACACATGTTCACATTTGCTTAGCTGCAGTTGTTAGGGAGTGTCTGTGACTCTTAAGAAGTAAAGTTATGCAGATGTGGGTATGGGGAGAGAATTTAGAGCCTTTTAGAGAAACTTGCCTTTTCTAGATTTAGTGGATTATTTGCATTACAAGTTGATATTTAGGCCAAGGGGTCAAATAATAGACATGATAAAATTTGATGTATTTGTTTTGACATGACTTCATTTGCATGCTTTCCAGACTTTGAATTTGCTTCCATGTGACTTGATAAGATTTGTGTTGCACTGTAATTTTTAAAGTCAAACTGTGACTCTTCTTGGCACTAAAAGTAGCACTTCTAATATCGTGGAATCTTTGCAGATACTTTTGATTTTTTTTTTTCCAGGTTTTTTTTGTCGATTATGGCAATAGGTCAGAAGTGCCTTTGAATAAATTAAAAGAGATTCCAAGCTGTCTTCAAGAGCTTCCTTTCCAGGTAGGGGTGATGCTGTTGGCTGCTGCTTACTAGATATTTTTGTGTCTCGCCTGGCAAACAGGAGTGAACTTCAAGTCAGGATGCTTTTCAGAATAATAATTGAATAATACGTATTTTGCTGATGCAAGTACCTACAGATCACCTTCACTAATAGGCAAGTGTTTTCCAGAGGTGTGTGTATTCACAGAGCAGGAATTCTTGTGTGTAATTGAACTACATTGTATTTAACTGTAGAGAAATTCTAATTTTGTAAAGCTGTGGTTTTTCTTGTGCTGCTTTGCTGTTCTTTGAACTGCTGGCTTTCCTGGGATCTTTTCAGATAGTACTCTCTTGGTCATTAAATACGAGTATTATAGATCTAGTGATCTTTTGACACAAATTAGAGGAATTTTATAGCTACTTTTTCAGAAAAATAATTCTCTTGAGCTGTATTTACAAATAAAATAACAATACTTCAATTGTAACTCAGTTTTTCAGTGCTCACTCAGATATTTTTAAACTAATAGAAACAGGTGTATCATACTAACTGTGTTCTCTGAAGCATTTAATGATGAAAATGAGAAATGGACCAGCAGAAATTGGATTAGATCTTTACAGGGCTAAGTTTGTTTGGTTTTCTTTTGTAATTGATGTAAAAAGATAATTTCGGCAAGAAGCATCCTTCTTTGTATTTTCTACACACGTATTAAATGGAAGTGTATTTCTGCTTCAGGCCTGATCTTTTAATGACCAGTTTTAATGACTGGCTAGAAAAAAAACCAGGGTTTCTGCAGTAAATTCATTCAAAGACATAATTACAGATAGTGATTGTGGACATGAGAACTTAATTACTCTTGCCTGCCAGGGACAGAAGAGCTGTAGTGGTCCTACCAAGCTTTCTGTTACCTTAGCTGAAAAGAGTTGTGGACTGTGATGTTTTTTCCAGAGAAGACACCTTTGTGCTCCTAAGATTTCAGTGTGACTGGTGAATTACTACCAAATTATCCTTTATGTACTGTTTGCTCTGATTCCTTAGCAACTGTGTACTATACTGAAGTGATATGAGCTGTCATGTGTTGGCAGTGATGGAGTAGGAACTATGCCAGTAGCTTTACAGCAGCCCTAGGAATTAGCATAAGCCGCAGCAATAATTATGAAATAATTTATAGTTATTAACTCAGTTTGTTGAGAAAGCAAAATATTTCCTTGCCGATTCTCTGGTCAGGCAAGCATTGTTTTCAGTGGTTTCTGCTCTAGGCTTTGGAATTCAAGATGTGCAAGATGTGTCCCTCTGCCCAGTCGCTGGTGTGCGGGGAGCCGTGGAGCTGCAGCGCCAGCCAGAGATTTGCCTCCCTGGTCAGTGGCTGCACTCTGCTTGTGGAGGTTTATTCCCTGGTGCACGGGGTCCTGCACGTGGATGTTTTCCGTCACTCGGGGCGCAGAGGCCTGGTGAATATTCGGGATGTGCTCATCAAGGAGTGCTATGCTGAGCTAGCAGAGGAGTCCTACGAGTCACGAGTATGTATTGGCTGAGCTGCTGCTGCTTTTTTTATTCTAATTTATTTCGGTTCAGGCTGTCCTGAGAAGCTGAGCTGCAGCTTGACTAGTGGCAAGGTTAGTACTTGAATAGGGCAGTGTATTTTTATGTGTGTGCATAATGCATATAGAGCTGTTGGCCAAAAGCATTGCTGCTCTGAGACTCCTTCTGGAAGAGGTGTTTACTGAGAAATTACTTCCTCAGTTGAACTGCTCCACTCTTGCTTGAAACTCTGAAAAACTGTAACTGCTTCATAGTTCTAACTCTCTTCCATTTTGATGTTTTATATAATCTGAAAGGTCATCAGAACATTGGTTTTTTGTCTTTGTATGCGAGTATTTCTTTGTGTAGGACTTTTTTTGTAGAATTTCTGAAGACATAACTGTTCAAGGCTTTTTTAACACTTCTCTTATTGTATAGCAAAGCCATGATTTGCTCAAGGAATTATTTTTGGACAAAGCAAAAGAAGAAAAGCAAATGCCTGTGTCTTCAAGACATGAAGAAAAGCATCTCATTGAAAGACTGTTGAGCTGTTTTTCTGAAAATAAATCTGATGCACCAACCCATAAGGTAACTTGAGAGGTGGTTTTGGCCTGCCATCCCCATGACCCTGCTTCTGACATTGAATGGAGATGAGGGCCAAAAGTACCTTAAATAACCAAGCACTATTTGATGCATTGAGTAGGGCACCGTACTTTCTGTTGGTAGAAAGCCATAGTGTGACCACTGTTTCAGACTGGTCTGCTGCAGCTTTGAACACAGTTCTGAAGTACAGCCTGGGAGCTAATGATCCAGCTCTTCTGACACATCTAAGGCAGCACTTTGAACTCATGCAGAACAGAGATATAATTGAACAGCTGAATGCAGTGTTTCCCTACATGGTAGTCTTCATTATATAAGCCACAGGAAAATAGCAAGTTTACAACCCTGTCAGTTTTTCAGAAAATCTGAACGTGGTTTTACTGTACACAGTGTTTCATTCTTCATCAGCTAGTGATAGGTAAGCAGCTGGGATAGGTGAAGCAGTGAATGCTCTAGCAACTGATGGTAGTAATAATGCTTTTCCTCTGCCAGTGCCAAACTCAGAAATGTGTTTTGAGGTATCTAGTCACTACTAAGTTGGAATATAAATGTGTGTTACAAGTTAGGCCTCATCTATATTCTGATTATTTTCCCATTTCAGACCTGATAAAATTTCAGGCTTTCAAGCGCCTAATCATGCTCCATTCACCCACAGGAGTAATCCTGTTTAACTTCTCACTTCATGGAGATATTTTCAAGATTAAAGACCTCATCATGTAAATAAAATTACCTGATTTTCTTAAGTGACCTATGAAGTCTGAACTTGCGTTTTTTAAGCTAGAGGAAAATCATCAATCTGTAGCACATGTGAAAATAGGTAATTTTAGATAAGGTGCCTCAACAAGCAAAGTTTGCTTTAGATGAGTGAAATGAAAATGCCATTTTACCAATTTAGCAACTCAGCTGGCTCAGTGCATGCTGAAATGTGTTTGGCTTTAATTTAAATTAAAAGCATTCTGATTGGAAGACATCCAGGTGCTAGCTAACTAGAATGGAATTTGTCTCTCCCTTTTTTTGAAGGTGACAGTTTTTGGGCCGTTCAGTCCTTATCAGCTGAAATGCTACAGTCTGACCAAAGTATCCCAATTCAGGTATGAGAAAACTTTCACTGTAAAGTAGAGTCATGTTCTTAGCTGTTACTCCCAATAAATCAGCAAAAACCACCTAGTGACTCCTACAGATTTTCACTGAATTTTTATTCATTGAGAAGACTGAAGTAGTCAGGCCTGAATTGCATTAATACACACACTATTACTATTTGAAATCTTAAGAGTAGTTTTAAGGTGCATTATTGTCTCACAAAGAGATTATTTATTAACTGTCATCTAAATCTGCTAACAGTAAACAGCTATTTTGAGTTTGTGTTGTGAATTGAAAATTATTTTTTATTTACATGTTTGTATGAGTTTTGGGGGTTTTTTAATGTTGAAAATATTTTTTCTCCAGAGATGTTCTCATACATAGGGAGAGCATAAACTCCATTGTTGTCCATGATGATGCAGAAGATTGCTTTCAGCAGTTGCTGGTCGCCACTGATGTATCAGTAAATGCAGCTGGTAATGCCTAATAACAATGTTTGGGTTGTTTCTCTAGACTTCTGGTTTTAGAGTAGTTTTATGAGTAAAAATGTTACTGGAGTTCTATGTTACATCTTTTTGAGGTTTCATTTTCATTAAATGCTCCTTGGAGCTATTTGAAATTTTTCTTCTCTTTTGGTGCCAGGGTCTGTGATTTTAGGGGAAACATCTTTGATGCCTCCTATTCATGGCCTGCTTGCACTCCTCAGTATGCTGTTTGCTCCTGCAATAGAACTCAGGTATTTGTGCATTTTAAAGTGGTAGTTCTTCTATTATTTTCTTTAGGATCCTCACAAAATTTTGACAGATTTTCTTTGCTTTCAGCATTTTATATATTCCCTTTTTGGCATTTTTTTACGAGTTTCAGTATAGTATGTAGGTAAAACAACTTGTTCATGTACTTGGGAATTGGTGCTGCAGAGTCTCCCCTCGTGATAAGGCATTACAGCTCCTGACAGTTGTGCTGGAAGCTTGGGAAGGTGGAGTGTAAACTGGGCATGTTAAGTCTACATGAGGAGAGGAACTTACGTAATTTTTTGTAAAGCAAGTTCTAATGGTTATTTGTAGACTGTCATTTCAACATAGTGGAGGTTGCTTTCCATTATTTTGCTTATGGATGATTTTTTGGTAAGTTTTATATGTTTTTATAACCAGAACTTCAGTTTTGTTTCATCACTGTATTTTAAAAATCAGTATGACTGAGTGTGAATGCCTCTCAATTGTTTTAGCTTCTTTCAAAGATGTGTCTTGCTTTGCATGGCTTAGACAAATTCATTTAAGTATGTCTTCATAAGAGTTTTATTTCTTCATCTCTTGGTGAGACTGTTTTCTTTCTTTCTCCTGTAGAGTTGATAAAAGTGGGAAGTATTTTACTGGTGTTCTGTGTGGTTTGGGTTGGAGTCAAACTTCTGGGGTTCCACTGCTTCCGGCAAATGATATGGAGCTGACATTTGATGTGCATTTTGGACTGGAAGACATAACAGAGGTAAAACTTGGATAAGAATTTTCACTACAGTAGGAATGCAGTAGACGTCAGTGCATCTGAACTTGTTAACTCTTAGTATTAATAGAAAAGCTTGTTTGGACTTGCGGGGTTTGGGTTTTTTGTGGTTTTCTTTGGGTTTTTTAATGTTCTCCCTTTTTGTAATCTTGGATTTTTATCAGGAGAAGCAGTTGCCCCCTCCCTACACTTGAAACAAATAAAATATTATAGAATGTTATACCCTTTTCAGAATACAGTCATCAATTTTGCAGTAACCAGTTGTCAATACTTACTAATTTTGTCCTTGGGATTGTCATGGCTTTTACTGACAAGCAGAGCAATGCTGCCTTTCAGGCTTCAGTTTGATTTCACAGCTCTGGTAAGTCATCTGTGTCGAGCTACGTCTCTCAGAGCAGATCAGCCAAACAAACAATAAAGCCCCTGCATTCCTCATTACTGCCTTTTGCAGCTCAGAGAGTGAGGCCTGTCAGAGGGAAACATGTACATAACCTGTGCTGTGCAGGACAGTGGCTGTGTTTGATGTGTGTGAGACAGTGAGGGATGTGCCCTGGTTAGGTCTGTGTGCAAAGCAGGTGCTTGGGGTGGTTCCTGGAGGTTTTCCAAGGACACAGTGGACATGCTGGTGCACATACCTGTAAGCTGTTACTTTCTGAAAGTACTGACTTGGTGTGATGGCTGTATTCATGATGCCTTAGCCAGAATGGTAGCACCGAGCTGTTGTACATGTGAAAAATTATGGACAGAGAGAGAAAATTGTTAAAACTTTCACAGAAGGAATTCTGTGTTGGAAAAAGTCAAAGCAAGTGGTAGCCTGTATGTTTTATGGCATATCTGAGTAACCTTAAAAATTGTGATATCATGTGGCTGAAATACCAACATCATTGACCACCAGAGGTGCAACTGCAGGAAGAAGCATTTCTGAAGCTTTGGATGTTTTTGCTTATGCAAATAATATTCCAGTTCAAGTTCAGTGATATGGGCGCCACGACCACCTTCACGTCAGTGTAATATGATACAGACCTTGTGCTGGTTTAAAGTGCTTTATATTCTGTCACTGGTGTTTTACAGATAAACAGCCTGAGGACAGCCATGAATAAGCTGCTCTGTGAACATGCAGTGTGTTATGGACAAGAGCAAGTGGCACAGCTGCAGGAAAACATTCGTCAGAAGCTTCTATGGTAATCATTTTGTAGAAATAAGATCTTCTGTTTCAGAGTCTCAGCAGAAATGAGATGAGTGCTTGCTTGAAGCATAGCTCAGATTAGGCTTTGGAAAAATAATACATGCTCTCATTTAATGATGTTTTTCATTTACTTTGTTTATTTATAAAGCAGTATACTAAACAGCCATAGACTTCTTGTGGAAGCACTGGTTCTTCAGGGAAGCCCAATCAGTTAGGAGTCATAAAACCTAGACTATAAAACCTGTTCTGCAGGAAATCAGCTCTTACGTATCCTTGTTTTTTGCACCCAGGACAAAGCTAATGGAATCCTATGGCAGAACAGTGCAGAAAGATTTAGAATTTTTTTCTTCCTGTACATTAAATTTGAATTATGTGTGCTGCCTTTCCTCCCTCAGTAGACCTGTGCAGAATAGGTGTTGGCCAAGTGAATTCGAAGTCTCAGGCCAGTTTAGGAACTTAAGTAAGGCCATCTGCCTTTTTGCCAGCAAGCTTCTCCTTCTAAGTGAAGCAGTGGTTCTGAAAAGACCATTGTGATTCAGTGCAGCCAGCCTGGAGAATTTTTTCAGCTTGTAGTTTGGGAGAAAGAGTGCAATGAACTATCCCAAGAGCAGCTCCTTCTAATGTCTGTCCCTGCTGAGCATAATGTGAAAAGTTTTCCCTTGTTTGTACGCTCAGCATGCATTTTAGTGCTCTCTGTATCATCAGGAGAATTTTCTCATCCTGACCTGGCTCTCTACTGAACTATGTTAAAAAGAGCTCTGGTCCAGAGTCCGTAACCTAACTCTTACCAGCCTCATCTCTTAAGAAATACAACTTTTTTTTTTTGCTGGTAGAGCTTTGCTGAAGTAACTGCATGATGTCAGTTTTAGGCAGTTCCTTGTGCTGATAAAGATCACACCCCTGCTCTTACCCAGGGTTACCAGAAAGATTATCAGAGCATCTATTTATGTTGATTTTTCAGGTGTTTCTTGGTTTTGAAAGTACCTGCTCTCTTACCTGTGGAAAAAACCCCCTATTACATTGCCTTCAGTTTAAAGCAAGCACCCATACTTCCTATTTCCAAAACTCCAAGTAAAATTCAGGTGCATTCCATAGTAACAAGTCAGCCTTACCTTTTGAGGTACTAGAAGTGAAATTAAAAGAGCACAAGCAATGGAGAAGTCAAGGAACATGGGTAGGCAGAAAGAAGCAAAGCCACAACCCCCCTCTGGAGGTGACTGTGACAGTAACAGCTCATGCTGGGACATCAACACTTATATGCTAAATTGAAGGCACAAAAATGTCATTGCTATTTGTTCAGACATGTGAATACTTGCTACAGTCTCGGCACCTATTTTGGGCTGATTGTTCAGACATCTCCAGCCAGCTGGGAGGGGAAGGGTCAGACCTTGGCACAGGTCCTGGGCACTGACATGTTCCCTGCTCAGTTAGCACTGGCTGCCTGACTCGGCCACTCTCATCAGCCCTTGGACTTCTTTGTCGTCAGGATTTTATACCCTTCTGTGGTAGCCTTTTCTCTCGTGGAATTTTTGTACATTTATTGGTTGTCTTTCAACAATCCTACAGCTATTTTTATTTAAAATTTTATTTCATTTTTGTATGGTTTTATTTGAAGGAATAAACAGTCTCATTATTGTAAATGATTTCTTCTTCTCCCTTGTGTAAAATCTTTCTTGGTTTTGAATATTTTTTCCCAATTGTACTTTCTGTGTTTTGGAAAAAACATTTATTAATACAAGTACATAGGTAAAAATTCAGCCTGAACAGTCTTTCATAACTGTTTTCCATTTTTCAAAAGCTAATTGTATTTACAACATGTCACCACTACATAAAACTAAAATCAGGTTTTGAAAAACACATCTAGACAGAATTAATTAATGTCTACTACTGTTGTACTTTGCACAGCTTGAGGAAATAACTGGAGCAGACAGACTATAGTAATTGAGTTGTCATGCAAAACAAAATACCCTAAAAATAGCTGTATTATACATTCCAGTGAGTAAGCATACATAAAACGTAAGGAATAAATTACAATTGCAAATTCTAGTGCTTTTTAAAAAAAAAAAAAACAAAACTCATTATTTTCTTTAGAAGAAACCACATTCTGATACACTATATGTCCCTGTGAAAATTTGTATTTTGACTTACTACACTGGAGGGGCAAAGTAGAGAGAATGTGAACAAATCAGACTAGATAACAGGGAAATTTAAGATTCACTTTAGCACAGACACCTTGTAAATACCTGCTTGTATCTTTTATAAAAAAATCCTTTGTCTTTATAATTAACCAAATATAAGTGTACTTGTTAAGGCTATTTTTATGTAATTTCAGTTTAATCTGCAAATCAAAGCCTCGAGACATAATTGATCCCACCTGGTATGAGAAGCCATATGCATGGAATCAGGTAATGGTATAAAGATTTCTTTTAAAACTTTTTTTTTGAGGAGTTTGAGTACTCCAGTACCATTAGTGAAGAGTGTTGAAAGGGAGAACTTTTGGGAGGATGACTTTTTTGTTTATTGAATTTGAAAATACCGTAAGCACTGCAGAGTTAAATTAAAGCTTAAGAACTTTCATTTATGTAATCACCAATGTCTGTTGATACCCTATTTCTGTTTAGTTGTTGGGTGGCTTGTTTTTTAATTTTGTGTATATAAATATTTAGTGTTTTCAGGCAGAACTCTCCATGGGTTTTAAGTTGAGAGAGATTGTAAAGGCAACTTCACATTTGTTGGAAGTTAAAATTTTCTATTCTTTCTATTAAGCAGCTGTAGCTACATTTTCCTGAACGCAGTGCATTTTAGTTTTGTTTTGGGCTGCTGTGCTTTGAGGTGGCTTTTCCTTTCTAGGCAAACAGAAATAAATGTAGCTTGTTTTAGAACAAATGTGGTGGGATCAGGCAAGAGGGCAGTTTTCTCAAGACCTGGGAAGGTTTCATAAAAAAATTCTCCTAGCTTCCTATTCTCTTAGAAATCTCACCTTTCTTTTTGTAAGGGCCTCTGCAGGCCACTGGATTTCCTGAAGAACAACTACAGTTTCTTAATTAAAAGGGGGTGAGGAATTAGTGAGTGCAGGAGTAAAACTGCCACACACCCCCTCCCGGTGGCTCTCCCACCCTGTGGCCCAGAAAGGAGGGGTTTGGTTCCCCTGGTAAAGAGGGACAACAGAGAACAAGCACCAAGGGCAGTTATTTCTAAAAGGCTTTGTTTTTAGAGTGCGTTGTGATACACTGCCTTAGGCCAAAGTGTTTGTATTTTCATATTTCTAGTTCAGTTATCCTTGGATTTAGGAAGATAATATACTCACTTCTGCTGGTGTTTTATAACAAGCCAAATGTGTAGGCCTTGGATCAGGATTTTCACTGCATCTGAAGAATCCCCAGGACATCTTAGATCATAAAATGCTACCTGTAATGCTTCGGAATTGACTGTGGAATAGTGTTCTGACTCGGGCAAACCATGAGATAAAGCATTTTGCAGCCCTGGCTCTTTTGTTGCAGTGTGTGGTGTGGAACTGAAATTCCTGTATGATTTAAAACTCTGAACTCTTCAAGACTTCTTCTTAGCTGTGTTATATAGGAAGACATTAAGAATGCATTCTGACTTTCATCTTGCTTCTTTTGACTAGGTGGATTCTCAGCGTATTATTGACGAGTCTGAAAAGCAGCCTGAAAGAGGAAATTTTGTTTATCAGCTCCACAAGCTTGTTTTGTTGAATGACTAAGTATTTCTAGAACTCTTTCAGAGGATGAGGTATTACTAGTCTAAAAATTACTTCTGTCTTGTATGCATGTTTTGCAAGATTGTTCCTTAACCATGAGTACAAGTGTACTGAGAAACAGTTTAGAAAATGTTCTGTGTTTCTGAAAAAGCTGAGGTTTGCTGGCCTAGAGTAGAAAAGTTTATTCATAAAAGAAACTGATGTAAATCAGGATGCAATTTTCATTTAATACTTCTGAACAGGTTTATCACAAGGTACATGAAAGATGAAGCAAACGAGGCTTAGTTGTTCATTTTCTGTCTTAAAGCTCATAAATTAAGGGGCATGACTTTTTTTTGTCTTTAATTGCAAGTTGCATTATCCTGTTTTCTTTTTTACTAGTTCTTTTAAAAAATATGCAGCAAAGGGGTTTGGGGTTTTCCTTAACCAAGAACTAGAAGTCAGAAGAAACTGATGATCTAAATTATGTTCTGATCCAAACTATATCTTCATATACTGGATACAATTTTTTCATTAATTTTTTTGTACAGCAAAACATAACATGATTTATTTTCCTGTATGGCAGAAGAATGCTTTCGAATTACTGATTCATGGCACTTTGTTTCATCCTTTCATCTTATTTTTACCTGGGAAATCTTTATTCCTAAAAATCAGGCCAGCAGTTTCAGAATAAAATGAAGAAATTAAATAAAATGGTTTTGTCTCTTCCTTTGTGTAGTCACGTTTAATAAAAGCTAAATTTAGTTATTAATGGTATATGATTGCATTCAAGAAATACATGAATACAAAAGCAGTCAGTATATGGAAGAGTATTCATTTTCACTGTTCACTCAGTGAACATTGGAGGTTATGTAATATCCAGTCACCCTCTAAAGGGCAGAGAATCAGTGATCACCATAAAGAAATGGCAGATTTTTGCAAAATAAGGGGATGCTTAAAATAAATCATTTGAAGCTGTAATTAAACAGAGGGATGACTGTGTAACAGGCAATTTCAGTGGTTTATTAGAGCACTACTTCCTTAGACACATTTTACTGATCCTTGGGAATTAAAATAGTTAGTGAGAGAGGTCTAACAGAAAAATTGCATCTCAAGTGGCTTAGACAAGAGTATTTCTCAGCCAGGTGTTGTACACCAATTAAGTGTTCCTGTTAAACACCTTGGGGGGCAAGTGGAACAGGCAGGATTTCAAATCTTGCTTTGTCTATTAATGATGGGAGTTTCTGTATGAAAAGGGAACTTGGCAACGCACAAAGGCATGAGAAAAATAATGGAAATCATTCCACATAAGCAGCACTGGTTTTTAATTTTTTTATTTTGAAACTCTGTTTCTCCATGTGTGGGTCTGTGTGCGTGACTGTGCTGCCACCAGCTGGGGACTGCTGTGGTACGGGAGAGAACAGTCCTGAAGGAAGCACAGCATCCTTCCAGTCAGCCTTGCTGAGAGACATACATTTGCAGAAGAATATATACAGTACTAACATTTAAAAAGCAGCTGTTGTGTTTTATTGTTTGATATAGGCTTCAACAGCATTGCAGTCACTTGAACAAGTTTAAGGTAAGTAGCTTCAGGATTTCCCCCTCAAAGGGTAATACTGTTTTACAGTACTTGTTTCTCGCACTGGAGAAAGAAAGTATTGTAAAATAGTAGTGGCTGTGTGGCTGTGGACCTGAACCCACTCAGTTTTGTGGATTTTGGGGGCTACTTCCATAAGAAAAAAAGGCCATGACTGCTTGTCAAGATTTGCTGTATCTCCAGATGCTCACCAACATTGAGCAGAATGAGATTTCACTTACCATAATTTATTAGTGATTTATGTACTTCTTCATTGAGTTTAAGGTGGAAATATTTGAATCTGTAAATGGTCAGAATAATGCTCTTAAATGCCTGCAATAGTAATGATAAAGTGACAAACTGTACTGACAGGTGCTCCTAGAATCTGAAACAATGTGCATTGACTATTATTCGTAAGTCCCCCCAAAACTACATTGACACCTGATAACAGTTTTAAATGAAAAGGAGATTTTTTGCCGTTGCATGTAATTAATTTTGGAATTTACTGCTACGGGCTCTGATGGAAATGAAATAACATAAACAGAAGAATGAACTGAACTCCAGGGAAGGCAGATCCTTCAGAAACTGTTAAGATGGAGGAACTTGAATTCTTTACCCTACTAAATTCCAGAACCTCAGAAAATATACTGAAATAATGTCTATTTTTAGTCATTTTAGTGTCTGTCCTTGTCCAGGTGTTTCCTTATGGCAGGTATATGGGTGGAGAATATTGTTCATTAATCCTTTTACAGAAAAGTCACCCCTCATTCCTCAGCTGATTCTTGACAGCGCTGCACAGCGCTTGCTCTGTTCTTTCAGGAGAATCACATTGTTACAATGAATAGCAAAATGGAAAAGGGTGTGTAACACAGTTGGAAATTCCACATTCCTTCCCCACAAAGTCTGTGTGTAGGGATTAGGGTGGTTTGAATGAACCCAACTGAGTCCTGCTGAGCCTGTGGCCACCTGCACCATGGCAGCTGTGCTCTCTGCAGGGAGTGCGAGTGGGGAAATCAAGGTGAGAGTGGATGTCAATGTGAAATGATCCATTTCCAGAGAAAACAGGACTGTCCTCTTTTAGCTGGATGGCATTTTTAGGAGGTACAGGTGAGTGCATGTATGTCCTGTCCATTGCTTTGACCTTTCCTAGCACAGTTGTGCTGCTCTTGGCACCTGAGCTACCTATTCTGGAAGCTTGCCCATGGATTTTACAAGAGCTTTTGTTTACAGTGCAAAGAGAAAATTGAGTTACCAGGAAAAGGAATGCCAGGGATGGAATTTGAGTAATAAAGGGATGGTGACTTTATAGGGCACAAGGAGTGCAGTCCCAGCAGGTTAAATTTAATGTCAGTCTGCATGAAAGTGTCAGAAAAAGGCCACATGAATTAGGATAAATTACAAAATCATGGTTTAAACCAGGATACGGGTGTTGGCATAGATGGGAGTTAAACTGACCTTGGAAAGGTCATTAGCATGTTTTTCAAGGACCAGAGTAACACAGAGCAGGGTTTGTCTACCTTATGGACAGGGATAGAACTGAACAGAAAAATAAAAACCCACCATCAGTGTATATAGTTTGACCTGGAGTTTCCTTTCTGTAAAAGAACCTTGAGGAAAACAGATGAAACTCCAAAGAGGTTAATAAATGAAAGAAACCTGAGGCAAAGATGGTATGTCTGAGACATATTAATCCTCCAGAGGAGTGTTGAGGGAAGAGGCAAGCTCGGAGCTGATCTGGTGAATCTGTTGGAAGATAAATTGCTCTTTTCTTAGTCACTGAGCTACATGGGTAGGTGTATTTGTCATCCCTGTCTGATGCTCCTATATTTAGCTTTCACTCAAGCTCTGGGAGTGTCTGTCTAATCTGCCAGATCTATGACTTAAATCCCTTGGGGTAACAGAGGTGGTTGCTCCTGCTGAGAGCGCTCTTCCGTCCTGGGCAAGGACAGGACCTTCCTAGACATCCCCCTTTCAAGGGAGGGACTCAGCCCCTTCACATCCCCATGAGTGATGGGGAAGTCCTGGCAGATGTTTCTTGGCACAGGGATGAGTTAGTGGATGTTTCTCGATCCCAGGGCAAGGGGGCAGAGAGCTGAGCTTGGGTGCTGGTGCTCAGTGAGGGATGCTGCTGCTCACTGCTGGTTTTGCCATTGGAGTGGTGAGAGGGCAGTGGGTTAAGGTGAGCTGGGCAGGAATGAGCTGCACACACCATGAGCCTTCCTGAGGGGTCATGGCCTTCACTCCTTCACCCCAGCAATTTTCTCCCTCACAGTGAGCCACCCTGGGGAAAGAGAGCAGTGGGGTGCCACTTGGTTCAGGGGAAGGAGGGAGGTGAAATGTGTGGTTGAAATGCTGGCATTCATTTCCTCCTGTGCTGCAAAAAGCGCAGAGGCTGCTTTTTGCTCTGGAAAACTGCAGTCAAAACTTCATCACTCATGGTTAGATGAGTTCACAACTTCTTCATGTCATGCTTATGAAACTTGTCTTCTCTCTGTGCCAGTCAGAGTGATAAGCCCCAGGTGCTCCACAAACACACCACTGTGATGATCACTTTTCCCCTCCTGTATTGGTTTTTCATGCCCTGTGGAGAACTGTGGAGGGGTTTTAAATATTTCACTTCTCTCATTTTGTTTTCTTCCTAAACAGAGCATAAAACACCCAGAGGTACCTTTCTCCCTGGATATGTGTACTTGAAAAAGGAAGGGTACAGCTCTTGGCAGTATTTCAACATTTACAAAGCTCTTTGTTCTCTTTTTGGTCTGTTAGTAGCAAAAATACGGAGTGTATAATCAGGAAATGAACAGCACAGAGGATGCATGTGTATCTCTGGGGTTTTATTGGTCTGTCTTTAATAAGGGCAGAAAGGCCACTATTAAAGGACAGGAAAGTAGATAAGATTTTGTTAAAATTCTTGATACAGACTGTATCTTCCACAGCACGTATTTCAAGAGGTCACAGAACACAGCTGCAGGTGTTAAATGACAGAATAATAAGATCACAGCAAGGGCTCTGGTCTTTTATGTATGCAATTCTGAATTGGGTCAGTGGCTAGTAAAATAGCAATAAATAAAAATAAAATTTGAATTCCAACTAGACACACCCAATATTAAGGGCTGTAGCAAGCACCTTACAGTTGCACTTAAGCATAATTTCTAAAAGCTCAAGGCAGTCTAGAACCCAGCTAGTTTTCAAAGTACAATACTTGAAGGGCTCCTGTGAAAAGCAGGATGGTTCTTTCTAACCCTCAGCAAAATAAGCAATTGTGAACTTCTGCAGAACTCCTGGTTGCACATTTAAGGCTGTACATGATGCTGTGTAAGGCTCTGATGCTGTTGGGATACTGTGAGCAGCTCAGAATCCAGGTTGTGTTAATTGGCACTTGCATGATTTGTGTCTCCCTCACTGAACATTTCAGTAGGTCTCACTCCTCAGAAAGGTAGGAGAGAACCTGGATTTAGCAATTCTGCTTTTATTGCATTTCGTAGGAAGGCTCTTAATCCCCTGGATATAGCAAAGAAGCCACATTTGACAATGCACCCCTTCTGTTTCAGAGAATTTCTGATATACAAGGTTGAAAAATTACGTTGTAAACAAGAAAAGAGATCTTCGAGCAACAAAGCAACTTTGTCTCCCTGCCGACTCCCAGTTTCTAATGACTTCTTGTGATGGCTGTCATATTGTTCTAATAATTGTTATTGTAACTTAAGCTCAGCCAGTACATTGAGTTCTTTAGGCTGGCATTTTGACTGAGTTCGAACAGAATGCAGAATTGGTGAGCTGAGAAACTCGTGAACCAGCATAATGAACACCGCACAGGGAAAAATAAAAACTGTGATTAAGACAGCTATGAATAGAAGAAAAGAAACACTGCCTCCCAGTCTGTTCCTTGGAAGTGATTTCCTCATAGCAGGAAGGAACATCAGCAAAGTGAGATCACTGTGCCCAAGGGCACAGCAGCCAGGCGTTTTTGGGGTTGATGAGTGAAGTATGAGCTAAGCAGGCTGCAGAACCAAGGAAGCAAGTCAGAGGCTACAGCATTTTTATTTTTTTTGGGGGGGGGGGGGGGGGGGGGGGGGGTGGTGGCTAAAACAACCCCAAAAATCATCCAGGCAGGGTCAGCAGAATCGGACCAGCGACGTAGATCTCAGTGGATGAAAACACTCCTGTGGAGAGCAGGATCTTCTCCAAACCACCTCAGTGCAGGTAGGTTTGCCAGTGCAGCTTGGCCAACAGACTGCTATGAAAAATCTAAGAAAGGTATTTCTGACCTGCTATTCCAAATCTATGACAGGTTTCACACATCCAGACCTTCCTCTTGTGCCACAAGTACTCCAGGTGGACTGTTCTACCTCATCAGTCTGCAGGTTTCTGTCCTTCACCTCCTGCTGATAAGCAGGGTCACAGCAATCTCGTATCCTCCATGAGGCTGATCACAGAACGTGCTTTATTAACTCAAACTCCTGGCACTTGTTCCCTTTTCCTACTTGTATGTCAGGATTAGTTTTATAAATTCAGTTTCGTTTCCTAAAGCCTTAAAAAGCATTCGAAGCTTATCTTCCCTGCAGTCTCTGTGAGGCCTGAGGCTCGTGCTGCACTTCAGTGCTCATGTACCTGGCCTGCCTTCTTCCAGTGGTATTTTCCTTCTTGGTGCCAGATCACTTCTCTTACTTTGCCTAAGGCCATTTTCAGCCTGCCCTTGCCAGTGCCTACAGCCTGGTGCCAGACTGCGCTCCTGAGCACCAGGTGCAAGATCTGTTGCCAGCTCTCGCCCCAGAGGTGAAGGAGAGGTAACTGAGGAAATTTCTCCTTACTGAGAAGGAGAAAGCCTCACTTCCCTGCTGCTCTTGGTTTGCCAGGTCTGTGGAGTGGGTGGTTTTTCTGGAGCTACGATTGCAAGGCTGAGACGGGATCATTTCTTGGTCGAATGGTCACCGATCTTCCCAGTGGCTCCCCAGCCAACATAGCCAGCTTTGAGATGCGATTTCCATTGTTCCCAGAATGGTCATCAGTGCTGCACAGAGCCGAACCCTCAGCTTTCTGGCAGAACTAAAAAAAGGCAAGGATTAGCAGTCTAAAGCCTGAAGAAAACCAGGGGTGGCCAGCCTCTCTTGCAAAGTGGTCCACCTCCTAATTCTGCTACCGTCATATCAGGATTTGTCTCAGCATTTGCACTGGTGTTCTAGCAACTGAGTGTTTCTATGAGACTTGACACCTCTGACAGACATACAATTACAGTGGTTTCACCACCCTTTAACATGGAAATAGCTCCATGCCACTGTCAGCTCAGTGAGCCCTCCGCTGGACAGAGAAGTTTTGGTCCCATCCACCCCTCAAAGAAAGGGGAGTTAAACTTGTACAGCCCAGTGTAAAAGTTTAACAGTATCTGCTTCCCATCCTCGTGTCCCTTGTTGCTGTAATCTGTGACTCATGGGGCTGCAGGCTGAGAACTGATGGCACAGCATGAACTCTGACCTGGGTATTCTCTGTCAGCAGATCAAACACAGAAGAACTGAAAAAAACCCCCAAAATTGAAAAAAACCTAAGTACTTTTTTAGCTCACGGTCAACTATTGTGAATGCTGGATGTGCACCATGCCTCTCAGGAAACTCCAATTGTTATTATATTATTGTTAACCACTAATTACTAAACTAATTCATTGAGACTAGATACCTGTCTTCTAGATAACTGAATCTGGTAAGAAGATTAATCTTACCTCTGAGGTATATTAATCGACATGTAACTGCCAAAAAAAAAAAATTACAAATTAGTAATTTAGTTGAGTATTTCAAGTAGAATGTTGCTTGGGTATTTTGCCAGTCCAAAGACCCAATATCTTGATTAGATATTAACACTGCTCTCTCCTCACCACTGAGCCAGTTGCATAGTCAGAGAGGGCTGTCAGGTTGATCAAGTGTGATAAATATGTGGTGACTACTCCTAACTGTCTGTTTGACCTTCATATGTCTGGAAGTAACTTCCAGATCTATTTGCTCCACCACTTTTCCAGGGATTGAGGTGAGGTTGACCAGTCTCTAGTTTCCCATCTCCTCTTCCTTCTCACCATTCTTGAAGTTAGAAGTGACATTTGCTTTCTTCCACTCCCTGAGAACCTTCCCCTGCTTGCCATGACCTTTTAAAGGTTATGGAGTGTCTTCAAATGGCATCAACCACTTCCCTCAGCTCTTGTGAGTGCAGCCCATCAGGTTCCAGGGACTTGTCAGGGTCTGGTTTATTTAAATTTTCCCTAAATTGATCCTTCTCTAGTGGCAGGAAGTCTTCCTTGTCCTGCATCATACAATGGCCTCAAGTGCCTGGGATTCCTAAAGGCAGATACAACCAGTGAAGACTGAGAAAAAGGTGGCATTGTCAGCTTTCCCATGTCCTTTGTCACCAAGTGCCCTGCCAGTCACCAGTGGGCCCACCTTTTCCCTAGTCACCTTTTGGCTGCTTATTTACCATAGAAACCTTCCTTGTTGAACCCTCATATCCCTCTGTAAATTCAATTTCAGGTGGGCCTTGCCTTTCCTAACAACATACCTGCATATTCCGGCAGTATCTCTACATTCCTCCTGGGACACCTTGTCCCTTCTCCCACCTCTTGAACACTTTTTATGCTTAATTCTTACCTGGAATTCCTTGTTCATTCATGCAGGCCTGCTTCTACCTCTGCTTGGTGTCTTCCTTGTTGGAATGGACAGTTCTTGAGATCAGAGAAGGTGATCCTCAAGAATGGGTCAAAAATGTATGGAGATTTCTTAAGAGTGTCATTATTTTTGATGGATGATCTAGCTAGGCAATCACCTCAACTGTTGTGAATTGATATAAATAAAGGTTCATCAGAGGTCCCAGAATGCCTGCAGGAAGACTATTTGCTGGACTTGATTTTGAGACAGCAGTTAGCTGGTGCATACTGAGATCTCAGTATTGGTCACACACAACAGTGTTTTCCTTTCTCAAGATCAAACAAACTCCACAAATCTTGGTTTTAGAGAAGAGGGTTTCACCTTTGGTTAGCAAGCTGCAGCTTTTCTGTAGTCTCTCCAAGACAATTCTGTTTACTTGGCCATCGTCTGTGTGACTCTTAAACAGCCCTTTGTCTCACCCAGTTCTCACTGTGGGCACATCAGAGTTCTGCAGCAGGAGGTGGTCACTGTAATTAAACCTGAGACACCTGACCATGGGTCAAGCAAGGCAGAGCCTGTTGGGACTGCACTTGTCATGACCTGTAAAGTCACCATCCCTTTATTACTCAAATTCCATCCCTGGCATTCCTTTTCCTGGTAACTCAATTTTCTCTTTGCACTGTAAACAAAAGCTCTTGTAAAATCCATGGGCAAGCTTCCAGAATAGGTAGCTCAGGTGCCAAGAGCAGCACAACTGTGCTAGGAAAGGTCAAAGCAATGGACAGGACATACATGCACTCACCTGTACCTCCTAAAAATGCCATCCAGCTAAAAGAGGACAGTCCTGTTTTCTCTGGAAATGGATCATTTCACATTGACATCCACTCTCATCTTGATTTCCCCACTCGCACTCCCTGCAGAGAGCACAGCTGCCATGGTGCAGGTGGCCACAGGCTCAGCAGGACTCAGTTGGGTTCATTCAAACCACCCTAATCCCTACACACAGACTTTGTGGGGAAGGAATGGTGAAATTTCCAACTGTGTTACACACCCTTTTCCATTTTGCTATTCATTGTAACAATGTGATTCTCCTGAAAGAACAGAGCAAGTGCTGTGCAGCACTGTTGCTGTAAAGTAGTTGAGCCTTGTTCCCAGCCAAACCATTTTTAGCTATTTTTACCAGAGCCCTCAGAGTAGGACCAGGCTGGAATTACCCTCACTGGCTTCACCTGGCCGTTCCACCTTCGGCTGCAGCACATCAGCTCCAAGAGGGTTTTTAAGCTCCAGTCTGAAGGTTTGAGAGGAGAGGTGGGATAGGTTTATATTTGTTCTTTGTCTTTTGTTGTCCTGTTGTTTGGATTTTCTGGGCTAACTTGGCTGCTGATCACTGGATGGGTTTTGTTGCTGTCATCATTTTGATGCTGCTTGCCTGGATCTGAAGCCCCACCTATTAGAGCCCTTAGGAACTCATCAAGGACTGAAAGGTAAACTGTGCTAAATTGGAAAAGAATTGGGAAAGAAGAAGCTGAAAAACTAAATACCAAGATAGCAAGGAATAGATAAAAAAGGACTGTGCTGCACTAGACTAAAACCAATCATATTATCAGAAAAGTGTGTGTGGAGCTCATGGACAAAACAGAGAGACCAATCAAGCAATGTGTGATCTCATGCACAGCAGTTGCAAAATGTATATGTACTGTGTTATGGATAAGCTGTAAAATGTGTAAGTAGAGTAGTATGTAAAAGTAGGTAAAATGTATAAGTAGTGTATTAGGTAAAAGGTGGAAGTAAGATGTATAAGTAGTGTGATATGTGGAAGTTAAAAGTTATAAAATGTATAAGTGAACTGTGTAAGTATGTATAAGTAAGCAAAGTATATAAGTAAGGTATTATGTCAAAGTTGTGAGATGAGTGAGTGGAGTGTATTTTAAACAATAAGAAGCTTCTATGTAATCATTGATTCGTTGATCAAAAGGCACGAGTTCCCACATACTGTCAAGAATCAGTCAAGGAACCAGGGGTGACTTTCCCCTCATCTTTTGGCAACCTCTGTGCCCTGGGGGTATCAGCTGGCCCAGCTCACAGACGAAGGGTGTAGGTCACTGGCACTTTGAAAAGAAGGAAAGACGGAGGCTGAATTTTGGAAGGAGTCTGGGCACTCCAGGCACCAGCTGCCTTGGAACAGTCTTTCTCTCCTGAGACCCACAGCACATTCATTTCTGTTCCCCAGCTCCTCTTTCAGCCTCATCCCACGTGCTTCATGGGTGGCCCTTAAAGATGCAGAAGGCCCTAAGAAGAACCTTGAAGCTTTGCTACGTGGTCAGTCTCTGCCCAATCCTGATCTTCCTCTGCCCTTCACCTGTTTCAAGTACTAGCTCAGGAACAAAGTGGTACTTTTGTGCTGCTTGCTTTATTTTTCATCATTTTCTGTGTCTTCAACACTCCTCTGTGTTCAGACGTTACCTTCTGCCACCATCTATCTACTGCACAACCAAAACCATTCCAGCTCCCAAAACCCCTCCCAGGCAGATGAGATTCTCTCCCATCTTGATATGCATGCATGATTTATCTTGCTTAAAGCAGAATTATTCTACCTGCAGTAGGCAGAGGAAAAGAGGGAACATGTTTTCTTCTGGCTTGCTGCTTTCTTCTTCTGCTGTTCTAGACAATGACACTCTGAATTGTTTAAAGTAGGCCTAAGCTCAACCAGCAGATTTGGAGAGTCCATTGCCTTCATGAATATCAGTTAAATACATCAGAATTTTAAGAGCAGAAAAGGTTTTTCTGATAGTATTGGGTGAACTGGAATACCTTAAATAAGAGAATGCATTGACAGTCTGAAACACACATCACAGGTGTGGGACCAGAGTTCCCTTCTGCATTATGGACAAACCCCCACAAATTTACATGAAATAAATTCAGAAGCATGGCTTGAGATCTGTTGGACCACTAAGTCACGCCAGTGCTTGACATGCTCTTAGCTTCTGGAGACATCAGCCCTTCTCATTTTTAAAATCCAATTTCCCTCATTAAAGGCACACATCACTCAGGTAAGAGGTGGCTTAATCCTTGTCTGTACATGCTTTTGGACAAGCCTCTCTGTTCCAGCTAATTGGTAAAGTCTTCCCCCCCCCCCCTTTTTTTTTTTATAACAGCATTCTGCATTGTTCAGATGTTGGGACACAGAACTCTGAATGACATCCCTGGATTAGAGAAATGATCTCAAGTAAGTTGCACAGATATCTAGGAGGGATTCATTGCTCAAACAGAAGTGTGGAGGGTAGAGAATAAAGTGGTACAATTTCCAGAGAAGCCATCAACAGAATTCACAAGAAATAAGAGATGTCTTAAAAGAGATTTTCTAGACATGGCTGAGAAGCAAAGTGGCATTCAATAGCAGAAAGTGGTTATTTAATGTTCTGTATCTAATAGCATCCCATATGTTAGAAGGAATACAATGGCACTCACTAGTTGCAAGCAGTTTCTGCCATCACAGCAATTACTTCTTAATCTGTCCATCAATACCTATGAAATCATACTTTTAAGTGTTGTGAAGAGTAACTATGTCTCTTTGATAATGTTTGACTGACACCACCCATTTAATTTATCTAAGCCTGTGAGCAGCCAAGATATATTAATTACTTTTAGTTACCGTTTCGAAGCTGACAAAGTAGAAAGGTCTGTCTTCATATTATCCTTATCCTGACCTATTCTGACTCCTAAGACCTTAGCTGGTGTTCTGGTCCTGCTTTTCCTTAATTGATAAAGTGTGTTATAGGTGGGAAAGCTGAAATGTCAAGACTAAGATGATAGAACTCATTACATTTTGTAAAGGACATTTAAAGCTAGTCAAGTATGGAGCAACAGCTCAGGCCAAAGGCAGATGTGGTGCTACCCCACTGTGGAATGCAATCCAGCTAACTTCTAAAAAAGAAAAATGTAGGGTCGTTTTGTTTATTTTTCCTTTTACAAGATGCATTAAATCTTTTACACACATTAGATCTTGGGAGTTTGCATAAATAAATTTTGAGTGTAAACCAGAAAAAAAAGCACCTTGTAAGGTGCATAGAACAAGGAAAATAACCTTACAATTTTTTTTTTTTTTTTTTTTTTTTTGCCAGAAACATTTTCAAAAGGTGATTATTCTGTGAAAGAAAGTGTTGGATTTCTGACCAACTCTAGTAATCCTGCTCAAATGGAACTTCTGTTTTGTTCTTTCTGGAGAGAGTCCCACAGAATCTAAAATGACCTTTCTATAGAGTTTGAAACTCTTCATCACATTCTTTTCATGTGATCTTGATTACATTTTTTTACTCTTGAGTAGCACAGGGAAAAGAGTACACGATTAAAGATGCTTCGAGATCTGTGCTAGAAATATATGAAGGAAGTGGAATTGTTTTTTTGATACATAACAAGAATTAGATGCAATTTTTTCTTTCTTTTGAAAAAAGTGTTTCCCTGCAGCAGACACAAAATATTTGTTTATTTAAAAAATTTTGTTGTGGACCTGTCAATACACACAGTGTACTCCAGCAGCTGGAGTTACTACACAGTTTTTTTCTGCCTTCTGACACTGCTGGGTTTTGTTCAATAGCCTACAGTATAGATAAAAAAAATCTAAGTAGCAGCTGTGCAAAAAGGGCTTGGGGGTCCTACGGACAAGTCATGTATGAGGCAGCAAAGGGCCCTTGCAGCGATGAAAGCGAAGGCTAGGCTGCACTAGCAGGACAGCTACAGCCAGCAGACACAGGGGAATGATTACTGCCCTCTACTTAGCACTTGTGAGACCACATCTGGAATTCTGTGCCACGTTTTGGGCCACTAAGAGAGAGATTGACAACTTAGGGGGAGAATATAAAATTTATTTGTTAGAGTACTAAGTCGTAGAAATTGGAAGTAAAAGAAATTGCTTGGACTATCCCACAACCCCTATTTGTACTTTGAAATTGAGTTACAGTTCATTTAGAAGGTGCAGTGCAGGGTACAAATTCAGTTCATATGACTGGGAGCCAAAAAAATCCCTACCACTTTCCTACAGGAAGCATGTTCTTCCTTTGACGTACTGAGTAAATCAGGCACTTAAGTGACACTTAAGTTTAGCCTCAAGGTATTTGTGCAGCAGCTACTTCTCAGCTCATGTGGATTGTGCTTCTCAGCAGTTACTGTTCCCAGTAACTGCTCATTGGGTTTTAGCCAGTTGCTTTGCTGATTTTGCTTTATAGTTGGCCAGTAGTAACAAATCTCATGACAACAGACCTAAAGATTTATCAGATTTCCTTGAAAACAACTTCAGCCTCCTCACACTGGATCTCCCGCCCAATCCTCAACAGAAACTACCATATACTTTTCAAACACAATACTTAGAAGTAAAACCAGTAGCTGAACTCGACAATACAGGGTTTAATACAGTTTGTTTTATATGAGAGCTTAATCTTCCCCCCTTCCCACAATCTCTTCAAGTACACATTTCTATCTTTTTCTGTAAAATACCTGTAACGTTACTTTTTTTTATTGTGCCTCCTCACTTCCTTTACCTGCAAAACTGCTAACCCAGATGTATCTGCTGTTCCTACCTAAATGTGAAACCCTAAATTTGTGTTTAGTTCTGAAGTTTAATGTTTCTATTTTGAAGTATTTGAGTTGAAGACAGCCTTGTACATCTCAAAGCTTAGGATGACTGTTACAGGGAGACAGAGGAAGATCTGAGAAATACCTGGCACATTGTTGGTAACAGACAGGTGAATGTATGAACTGGAGCTCAGTTACACCTATAGTCAATTTCAGTATCATGATATTCAGCTCCTGGTGATAGCCAGCTTTTTGCAGATAAGGCAAATGACAGCAGAGATGATCATCAGGATAAAACAGACAAATATTCAGAGCTTCTGAGGTTGGTGTAGTAAGCTTCCCCCTCCTCTTTTCTCTTATTTCGTTTTCAGAGGTCTCAGCAATATGGATAGAGATGGTATCATCCCACACACACCTGTGCATCTCTGCCTGTTTCACCCTGAGCACTTTTGGCAAGACTGTTGAGAAACAGGAGTTACCTTTCACAATGCCATGTTAGATCTGGCATCTATCTTTGAGGGTGAATGTCCTTCAAGGGATGGAAGAGCTCAAACAATGGAGTTTGTGAGCTGACCAACATGATCTGATGGTCATCTCTGCCCAGGGCAGAGCCATTGAAGCCATAGGTGATCTTTAAGGTCCCTTCCACCCCAGTCATTCTATCATCCTATGGTAATATTGCCAAACTACAGGAGAGGACTGATTAAGTAAGAGATCAGTCTGAATAGATTGTGGGTTTGCAGGCTGCAAAAAACCCCAACCCTCATCTTTGCTCAGGAGATCTTTCCTGCCCAACCCTTGTGTTCCGTGTTACAGCTGTACACACATCAGGCACTGTGGTACCTGGCTTGTCCTCCTTTGGCACAGGGCTGGATGTGCAGCCTGAGGTTGAAGATTTCCCTTCTTGTGAGAGAATCTAGATGGAAGTCGAGGGTGCAGATTAGGAAGCTGGAATGGAGGGGCAGGGGTGCTGCCCATGCCACGCCTCCTGTTTTGGGAGACGCTGGATATACAGGAGTCACCTCTGAGGCCAGGTAAGCAGGGGCAGTTCCCACCTTCTTCCTCATGAAGGAAAACGAGGACGAAGCAGGTGCTGTCGCCGGGCTGACCCTGAGCCCTGTGTCTCCCCTCTCCTCCCCGGGTCCACAACGCGCCGCTGCACTTGGCTTCTCCTTCAAGCATGAAGGGCTTTGACGTCTCCCCGCGCTGGCGCTGCCCCGCGGAGCAAAGTGCAGGGGGCGGTGCCGGGGCTGCCCCGCCGCGGCCCCGCTGCCCCTCACGGCCGCTCCCCGCGGGCGGGCACGGCGGCTCTCCCCGCCCCCGGGGCAGCGGGAAGGGGCGGCCCCAACACCTCCCTCCCGCCCCTAGAGCGCCCGTTCTCCGCACGGCCGGGAGGTAGCGGGTCGTGCGGCGCGGGATGGAGGCGGCGGCGGCGGCGGGACAGCCGCGCTCTCTGCTCAGAGCCCTGGGCAGGGCCCGGCCCCAGGAGCGCCCCAGCTGCTCCCCGGCCCCCTCCGCTAAAGCCGAGGCGCGGGTGCTGGTCATCAACACGGGCGGCACAATCGGCATGGTGCAGGACGTCAAGGGTGAGGGGCCGGCGGCGGGGGGGTGCCGGGGTGGCTGCGGGGAGCGGGGCTGGCCGTGACCATGGGGCCGGGGCTGCCTTGGCACGGCGCGACCGCGGGGACCCGGCGCGGTCTGCGGTGCGGCATCGCTGGTGTGAGAGGCTCCCTCTAATCCCCGGTTCCCGTCAGCTGGGTCACTCGGTAGCTCAGCTGATGGGCATCCTTGTGAGCGTCACAGCGAGCAGCAGCGGCTTTTGGCAGAGGACAACGTGTTTCCTGCAGCGTGAGTCCTTTCTGCCCTACCTCGCGCGCTGAAAATGAAACTAATGTAGTCGCACTAGTCATGCAGGCTCTTTTTAGCTCTAAATGAGCCACTGTCACCGGCCCCCCAGAGAGCGTGTGCCTGGCATTCCTGCCGGGAAGAGCGTGGGCCGCTGGAGCTGTTGGCCGTGACAAGGATTTTCCAGTGGTGACCTGGCAGGCGCAGCGGATGCAAGTGTGGCAGCTGCCAGGTGTCAGGGTGAGCGAGATCAGATGCAGTGACCGTGTTCACCTGCCTTGGGACAGGTTTCTGCTGCTCTCCCACTAGCCTGTGCCTTCCTTCATGAAATCACTGAAGAGTTCTGTCTTACCTAACCAAGAGAGGGGGAGACTTTGATGAAAAGGCTAGATATGCTGAGCTCTCTCCCAGCAGCTGGAAAATGTTTACATCCAAAACTGAACACTGGGATGTGGCGGTATAATGCCTGCATTTTATCTGAAGGCTTCTTAGGTACCTACAGGTATATGCTGTGTATTTTTAGATGCCCTTAAATGTCAGTAGAAGGGTGCCCAAACTCACCTGACGCCTCCACAGGCCCCCAGTCCAGCAGGTGGTTGGAGTGGCACCTAAGCACCCCTTGATCATCATTCAACAGGCACAGATCCAAAGAGATACCAGAAACATCAACCCATTAATGTGTCCAGGGAAAAGAACGGATTTCAGTCAGGTCTGACTTGCTGTAGGGCTGTGTTGGGTTAAAGGGAAACAGGGTAACATAAGAGTGGGAGTGAGAGGGAAACAGTCCAGTTTTGATCAGTATCCATTTAGTTTCTTTCCTCGTTTACTTGGACGGCAGTGGAGCATGCCAGGGCTTCCACAGCTTATGTCTGTCTTGATTCAGAAGCATGGGTACTTGTGATCCCTATTAGAGTTTCACGCCCCTGCTGGAAATACTGTCTCTGCTTTCATTTGTAGGATTAAAACACTTGGGGCTTCACCTTGGAGCTGCCTAGACTTGATTTTTTTAAAATACATGTCCTTTCGTCTCAGAAGATGGTGATTGGCTGATCCTTATTATTGTAGTAAAGATGCTGTAAGGTGTTTTTTGTTTTTTATGGCTGTCATCTTTGTTTTTAATCTGTCAAAGATGTAAAAAAAAAAAAAAGTCCATCTTTCAATGACATGTGGTGACTTGCCTTTCTCAGTTTGCATTGTTTATACTAAAACAATTTCCTACTTTTGTTGCCTCAGCTTTCTAAATACCTCTTTTAAGTAAATAAATTATAATGACGTATCTCATTCTTTTATGAATGAACTTTATAACCTCTTCTCATCTTGTATTTTTTTTTCTTTTGCTTAACACATGTCAATCATTAAAGCATGTGCAAACAATCTAACAGCTATGATCTAATGATGCTGACTTGCTGCATCCTGGTGAGGGTTTTGACCTGCTTTTCATACCCACATCTAGCTGCAGAGCAGCCAGAGTACCTCTTTCAGAATATTTGGCAGTCTTTAGTGTTCAGGCAGAAAGGGCATGGGAAAGGCAGCATGCTTCAAGGGAAGATACAATAGATGCTCATTTCTTCTATTAATCAGTGGATGGAAAGTGCCTGTTTTCAGCCCTTCCTAAAACTACAAGTGTTTTACTTCAAGCACAGTGAGCAGAAGTAGCTCATCTGGCACCTCCAGCACGTCTTGGACCTGTTGGAATTTCTGCACACCTACATGTTATCTGTGCAGGAGTCATTTTCAGAGGCTGAATAGTCTATTTCAATTTGTGTGAGTTGGATGACAACCAGATTCAGGTGCAGACTCAGTATACATGTTTTTGTTGTCAAGCCACTTCAGTGCGTTTTTAAAGTTTCTTACTCCTACTTATTTCCTCCTACATCAGTTTATTTTGGCTTAGCAGTAGCTCATTTCAGAAAGAGAACCTTACTGCACTCCAAAGTGAGGTTACTGTGATAGTGATCTTTCCATCAAGTTTGTGCTGGTGCCTTCAGGAAGATCTTTTCCTTGGGCATGTGGGCTAGGTCTCTTTCCTAGCTTTTACCTGTAAAAAGGAAAAAAATCCTCAACAAATCCAAGTAGAGCTAAGCTAAATACCCCTAGAAATATTGCTTATCTTGGAATAGTCTGCTTAGGTGACTTAGTTATTTATGTGTCTTTTTTAGACATACTAGATTGTCAAAGGACTGGCTGCTGTGGTCCAAACCTTTTTCTTTTTGCAATCTATGTGCCTCACTTCTGAAAGCTCCAAGTACTGTAGCTGCTGAAATTGATATTTTTGTTCCCTGTTCTCTGCAGCAGCACAGGTTGTAGGATACCTTGTTTGGCAGGTAGCTATAACTGTATTATCTATAGCACCAGAGTGAAAAGCAGAGTCCCGGACTGTAGGTGAGACAGAACTATGATTGTTCTCCTCGGTCACAGGTGCCTGTTTGCTGTTCTGCCTTTGTCCACCCGCTCTGTGATGCCAGGGCTGGCCAGCTAACAAGGGTAAGGACAGAAGTTGATGAGAGCTATTTGGACAAGTCACACAGTCTGCCTCTTCTCTGCAGGGGTGAAGTTGCTTCAAATACTTGGTCAACAAGCTTGGCTCACAAAAGCTGTTTTCCATGCATAATAAAGCAGAAGTGTTCTTAAAACTGTTGCACTTGAGTTCCCCTGTGTTTGCTTCTTGAAGCTGTAAAGCAGAAATCACTGCTAGATGTGGATGTATGTGGGGGGCTGCATAGGTTGTAAGTGGGTCATCTTGGATACATCTGCAGAATGCCTTGAAAAAAAGGTTTACATTCACTGCAAGCAATTAGAGAAAAATCCTGACAGATTTGTGATTAAGAGATGAGGAACTGCCGTTTATAGAGAAGGGATTAAAGAATATTAACTTACATCAGCTCTCCAGTTCCTGTGGCAAATACAAAAAATAAACAGTCTAATCCATTGTCGATATTCAGAGCAAGATGAACACTGGGCAAACAGAAGAATAATCAGGAAACACCCAGGAAGCACTTGAAACTGGGCTGCATTTCTGAGCCAAAATGACTCAATGCCCGAGTGCAGCAGAAGTGGCCATTTGTGACTAAGCTAGGAACATCCTTAACAGGAAAAGCAGGGATTGTAGCTGAATGAATGAAACATCCAAGGCTTGAAAGTGTTTTAAGTATATTTTGTAAAACTAAGTATTCTGGCAGTAATCCAAACAAATCCACTAAAATGCTGTTGCTGTCCTGTGAGGAAGTTGGCTATGAAGAGGCCTTCTTCTTCATTTAAGGCAAGCCAGGAGGGAGATTAAGGAGTTCTTAAGGATTTTTCCGTCAGCTCGGAAAGTAAATGGAAAAAGATAGAAGTACTATTGAAAATATTCTCTGTGTTTTGAGTATTTTTAAAAAAACCTTGCTGTTTGAAGGTGAACCAAAAATAATTAGATGCTAACTTGGATGAGAATAATGTTTAAATAAACAGAACTAGGAAGTAGGAGAGAATTCCCTGGCCTCAAATTAGAAATAACTTGAACTAACAGAAGTAAAATAATGAGGTTTAATAGTTTATTTTCCTTGTGAACAGATGATATGAAACAGTGATATTAAACTGAACTTGACAGTAGAATCTTGAAGTCCAGAAGGAAGTACCTTGGAAGGTCCTTGAAAGAAAATTATCTCAAGAAGTCAGACTTCAGAAAAACAGGGTAGTTTCTGATTCTGGATGGCAGAGCTGTCGCTGTCGTTCCTGAAACAGGGAATTGGGAGATGAGTTGCAGCTTAGGTTCACAGGTGAACTCAGTTCTGTGATGCTGAGGACTGTAACATCAAAATATTAGGTGCCTTTCTGGCTAACAGAGAATGGCATGCAGATTCTGTATGGAATACCTGGTTGCAACCAGGACACCTGCAGGTCCACCAAACAGTAAATGTGTTCTTAGGGTAGTTTAAACCTCCAAACAGGTTTGGACCTGTTTTAGGGTCCCTGCCACAGACAGACCCCATCACGGGCAGGGAGAGGGAGAGCAGAGTTTGAGAAGCATCCACGCTTTTAACTTTTTCTGTTCAGTGGTTTATGCACCTTTTTAGCTTTTGTCAGTTCAGATGTTCAGTCCTAAACCTGCTAGTGGAAAGTACCTAGTATACATCACAACTTGATAGTACAGAATGATGCTGAGTGATTTTGAAGTCTTCTGCTGCTCAGTAGTAGTAGTATCTATGGCAAATGTGAAAGAGAATGGTAGGTTTCTGCTACAGTTGCAAAACTTGGCTCCCTGTCCCTGCTTCTGATCAGTATTTGCAGGCAAGCAACAATGAAAAATGGGTAAAGGCATAAATGTTCGATGTGGAGATTTGAAACATTATTTCTCTTAAATAAAGGATTTATTTATATCAAGTCAAAAGAATAACTGCATGAATATTTTCATGGTTTTAAACTGGCAATAGACTGTTTAATTCGGAAGGATGGGCAAACTGCTGTGTAGCTTGACTACTTCCCTCCTTACTGTGCCACTCGCTCCCTTTCCATCCCTGCTCCTTTATTTACTTCCTTTATTCTTTGTTTTTAAGGGCTTGCCCCTGAGGCCAATAAATTAGTAAACAGCTTGAAAACCATGCCGATGCTGCACGATGGGGCGTATGCCAGGGAAACAAAACTGAACAACTCCCATGAATTCCCAGAGAACACATTGGTGCTCCCGTAAGTACAACTTCCTTGGGGCGAGGAAGAGTTAGCAAGTGTCTTATTGTTTTTCAGGTAATTACATCTCTAGACATTTGACGTGAAGAATCCATAATGAGGTTAGCAAAAATGCTTCTGTTAGTTCAAAAGAAAAAGGTGCACCATGTTTGATGTGATAGAAAATATGTGTTTGGATATATTTGCAATGAAGTGCCTTAGAACTGCCTGAGAAATAACTTTTAAGTTAGGCTACAAGTAACCATTCTGGGCAGTCCATTCATGGATTTTTTTTTTTTTTTTTTTAATATTAATTTGCTGCTGTGCAAACATACAAGTATTCTACAGAAACTAAGAAAACTGTATATACAGCTCCATGGGAATTATCTTCAGCATATATCTGAAAAAGTAGTGTGGAATTAATGCATCTGTGAATATGCCTCATGCTTTGATTCTGCAGGCCTTCTGGTTTTGAAAGCCCTAAAAGCTGATTGTTTTTCCCAAATTTATGCAACATTATGATAATAAGTGATGGGCTTATAATTAATCTGCATTGCTTCTTAACTGTTGGGCAATGATTAATAAGCTTATAGATTTTATTTAGAGGGCAGTATGCTAATTTGAAATATTCCCTAGCTGTGATGAATGACTGTACCCCTGTAAATGTGCTAACTTTGCACAAAGAATGATTTTACATAGTTGCTCAAAAATAAATGGGACCGTAGCTGGTGTGCTGTAAAAGTAAAAATGGATATTCAGTAATCTTTAAAGAGAAAACCAGGATATTCAAAGAAAATATAAGGTTTGTTAAGTTTTTCTACTTTGTATTGAAGTCTCTATATAAAGCTTTAAAAGGTAACCACTTAAAAAGCAGATAGCAGGAAAAGGAGTGAATGAAAAACTAATGGACTCCTGGTGCAGTAGTATTTATATGAATATACAGTTTGTGTTAAATATGATGCTTACACTAAGACAAATGGAGCTCTATTATGATGCTGTGCTTGAATAACTTTTGAATACTTAAGGGATTAGAAACAGAACTACACTATACACAAAACAAAACCCCTGTGAGTCCTCAATATGCTTCTCCTGGCACATCTTTTCTATGAAAACCAGAAAAGCTTAAAACAGTCATTCACTTCAAAAAACCTGAGGTTTAAAAACGAATCTTGTCTTGTTTTTCTGGCACTGCTGAGTGCTGTTTCTGGAGGTTACTTATGGCAATTTGCCATCTTGTCTTTTGTGCTAGCCAAATGATATTTTAACTAGGTGGTTGAGAAATATTGTGAGTTCCTGAGGGGAGAAGATTTTCTGAACTTTGTATATCTGCATGTAACATCAATATAAGAGGAATTACATGATCTCTTTTTAGAGAGAGGCATCAGAAGTTGAAGACAACTGGTTTCAGGTATCAGGATGTCATGTTTTATTTAAACAGCACATCCTCAGGAGAGCTTTCTTGTCACAGGTTTTCAGCTGACTTCCAAAGTTACTCTTAGCATGTGTAAATGTAATATCCAGCAAGGCAGTTTTTCATGTGAAGCCTGACTTCTTAGGTACAGTATGTGAGTTTAAACACATTGTTTAAATGCTCTCTCTGCAGTATGCAACAGTCTTAAGGCTTCATGAGGGGAGCAGGTCTGCAGATTTTATTAGAAGTCTCAGGTGTCTCGAAAATGGGAAATATTGTACCCAACTTTAAAAAGAATAGAAAGGAAGATAATGGGACCTGCTGACCTGTCAGCCTCCCCTCTGTGCATGGGAAGGTCATGAAACAGATCCTTCTAGAAGCTCTGCTAAGGCACATGGAGGACAGGAAGGTGATTTCAGCTAGCACAGCTTTACCTGGACTTCTGTAAAACTTTTGATGTGGTCCCCTACAACATCCTTCTCTCTCCATTGGAGAGAGATGGATTTGATGGATGGACTGTTAAGTGGATGAGGAAGTGGTTGGATGGTTACAGCCAGAGAGTAGTGGTCAATGGCTCAGAGTCATGATGGACATCAGTGACAAGTGGTATCTCTCAGGGGTCTATACTGGGACCAGTGTTATTTAATATCTTCATTAATGACATGGATGGAGGGATTGAGTGCAGCCTCAGCAAATTTGTAGATGACACCAAGCTGAATGGTGGTGTTGACACACTTGAAGGATGAGATGCCATCCAGAAGGACCTGGGTGAGCTGGATAAGTGGGACCATGGGAATCTCACGTGGTTTAACAAGACCAAGTGCTGGTTCTGCACCTGGGTCAGGACAATCCCTGGTATCCATCCAGGCTGGGGATGAACAGATCAGAGCAGCCCTGCCCAGAAGGACTTGGGGATGCTGGTAGATGAGAAGCTGGACAAGACCCAGCAATGTGCACTCACAGCCCAGAAACCACCGATGTCCCAAGTTGTATTTATTATTTAATTAAATTTAGGTATTTATGCTTTAAACCACATCAAGCCATGAACTTCTAAACTTGTAATTTAATTTCCAGATTCAAGGTATTTTTCACCTAGATTTGGGGGATGGAGAGGAAAAGTGTGAAAACTACTGATTTAAAGAGAAAATCAGAAGTGATGAGATGATATTAACACTACGAATTTTTTTTTACAATTCTCTTTCTTCATAGTATCTCCAAGCAAAACAAGAGAATTTTTTACACAATCCTTGAGCTCTCGCCACTGCTTGATTCCTCCAACATGACACCAGATGACTGGGCCAGAATTGCAAAGAAACTTGAGGTACAGTGATGTGGGATAAGAATTCATTTTTCACTTAAACAAAACCAGCAGTATATCTAGTACGCTCAGCAAGACAAAACAATTCAGTAGCCCTGTAGATATATATTTGTTTCTTTAAATGTAAAGTACCTTAATTAGTTACTTGCAAAGTAACAAATCCTGTGCTTGCAAAGTTTGCAGAATTTTTTTTTATTTGAAAATGTTGTAAACTCCTTAAAGTTACATCATTCTTCCAAGGATAAGCCATGCCATGATTCCATACAATAAAATAAATGGAAAAATTGCAGCTATGATTGAATAAGGTATGTAACATGGAGGTTGATGTGTCCTAAAATATTGGCTTGGATTCACTGTCCAAAAATGTTTAATAAAATCCTTAGGTGTGAGTAGCTTAACTGAAGGTTGCTTAGTTACACATCATTTGAGTGTTCAAATAGCTTAATAGTTGGCTATTGACATAGAAAATAATTTAATGTCTTTATGCCTTTCTTACTCTGGGCATACATGGACTGGACTAGCTTTGGCTTTGCAACCAGTAGAAAAAACTACTACTAGAGTTAGGTTTCCCGCAGTGGAAAATGTTTAAAGCCCTAGATATTTCTGCATATATAGATAAATTCATTACATCCTTCTCTAGAATAAAAAATATAGCATTTCTGTGCTCCTGTCCCTTGCCTGAACTTAGCTATGTGCTTTTAAAAAAAGCAAAACTGCAAAACACTTCAAATGCCTCACAGCAGGAATTCATACACAGCTGACAGAAATAAATAACTGTGGGGTTAGGAAGATAGTGCTCTTCCACTCCATGATAGTGGGCTTTATAGTGTAAATTCCCTCCTTCCACCTCGCTGTAGCAATTCATGAACAGTTCAATAATGCAGGGAATGATGCTGAAGATTCAGGTAACAGTCTTTCACCTTTAGGCTCTCTAATTCTGAAACCACCAAACTTGTGAGGTTGGTTCTCCTCTTAAATGCATGTTGCCCAGGCAAAGAAGAGATGGAGGTGCTGTGTACATGGAAAGTCTCTGGGATGGAGCAAGGGTGCAGTTGGGCAAAGCCCAGGGCCAAGAGAAGGCAGGAATCCCATGCTGAACAGGAGAGAATTTACCCTTTTCCTTATTGGCATATTAGTTTTTATTACAGAAAAAAGTGGTTTTTTCTTGTACACAGAATGCAGGTTCTCTGTGTGTCCAGTATTGTAATCCAAATGAAGTGTGCAGAGAGGCAAACAAAGGAACCTTTTCAACTCTCCAGCTTGTGTACAGACACTGCCACTTTGTGTTCATCTTGGACATGTGCCTGGCACTGCTGTAACATGCTGATGATTTTCCAGTCTAAAACTTCCAAGATGTTTCTGTGGGATATCTCCTTAACTTATCTCCTGATCTTTCACAGTATGAAGCTTAAACCAAAGTATGTTCTTTTGCATCTAATAAGGCTTATAAGGCTGAAAACACTTGTGAGTGTACTGATTCAGAGAGGACAGTTGGCTATTTCTGTGATCTTGGCCCTTCTTGAAACCTCCTTACCTCGTTGCTGCCTTGGTGAACGGCTCCAGCATGGTTTTTGCATCACATTATAGGTTGGCCTTCAGAAAGACCTTGCAACACTGGCAGATGTGTTGGCTCAGTTGTTAGATAAGCTATCCCCTGAAGCTTCCAGTAGGTAGGAACAGGTAGACAGACATGAGTATCAGTGAAGAAATGGCAAAAGGACAAGTAGGAACCTACAGATGAGTTTGGAGGTGACCTTAGTATCAGGAAGTGCCAAGCATGTGTGCTTAGCGTTCACGTAAGGAGTGTGATTAAAAAGAAATTTTGTTTAAACCTCCTTTTTCCTCCTCATGCTGACACTTCATATATCTGCTTAGAGTTCTATGTAATCCTTTCCATGTTACCAAGTTACATCAGAGACATCAGTGTCTCTCCCTACAGTGTTTGCTATGTCCATCATTCTTAAAGTAGCTGAACCAATTCCTTTTTCTTCCAAAAGCCAGAAGATAACTTTATTCTAACAGGATGAGCAGTGTGATTCATGACTTTGCATTAAAAAAAAACCCCACCTCTTGTGTGGAATTGTATGCAAATTAAAATTATAATAAAATTCATTTTGATATTGCATGTGCCTGATAGTGTAAGGGCCTTCTCAAAAACCATCAGGCGAATGCCCGTTAATGAACAAGAAGCCTCTTCCCGAGTTTCTGCTATGGAAAGAATGGCTTTCCATCAGAAGAGGGCACTCTGACACTGGTAGTTTGCTTGTCTGCCACACGGATTAAACGGACTGTTTTCCCCCCTATATTATGACAGCCCTGGTTTGCCTAATCTGTTCCTGTAAATGGTGTAATCCCTACAGTAAAAGCGGCAACAAGAAATCAGACTATACGACTAATTTGCATATGTTAACATTCATGTTTAAAGCCATTGCTAAGCTTTTCTTAATTAGCAGTCTTCTGGTTTAAAAATGCTGCATTAATATGTATACATAGAAGAATCTCTTTGACTGTTCTGTAATTAGAATTACTGGCTCTAGTGCTTAGTGTCCAATTAACCTTAATTGTATTTAAACTGGGAGCAGGATAACTTTAGGAGGAATTGTGTGTGCAGTACCCTATAAAGCATTGTGCTGTTGCCTGCATCAGTGGAAGTAATGCACTGTGTACCTCACCTGCTGGTGCCAGGGCATTGCTTTAACAGTGTGAAAACTGTCTCTTCCCCTCCAGGAGCACTACGAGAAGTACGATGGCTTTGTGATCCTGCACGGTACTGATACTATGGCATACACAGCTTCAGCCCTGTCCTTCATGTGTGAGAACCTGGGCAAAACTGTTGTTCTCACAGGATCTCAGGTAATAGAATTAATTTGAAGTTGAAGCAGGAATTCTCATTTTTGGTTTTTATATGCAGAACCTGGTTGTATCCTGATTATCACTGTACAGCTTAGCAGTGCTGGCCAGGCCCCTGGCCAGGGTGAATCGTCCCAGTGCTGACAGAAACGAGTGAGAAATGTCAGGCTCACCAGCTGAGGATCTGCCCCATAATTTTATCATTAATGACTTCACAACTCTGTACCAAATCAGACAAGGAGTTCATTATGGCTGGGGCCAGATGCTTCAGAGAAAGACATAAGATCCTGTCATTGGCCATTGTGTATTAATTGGTTTATATGAGAAGCATTTTTCCAGCCTCAGGTGGCCACTGGTTGTCAGCTGTCTTTTTTTCTTTAAAAGCCCTGAAGCTTAGTATTTTTTACTTCATCAGTTGTTATCTCAACTTATGTTAGTCGTTGTTGCATTCTTTATAATTTTAAAAATAAACTTAAAGCATTAGATGCATTTTTGATAATTTCTGTTCCACAAAGCATCTAATATGGTCTGTTTCCTTTCCTCTAAAGACTGCATTTATTAATTTTCATTTTCTTTGCTGGAGATCAGCCCTTTGCATATTGTCTGAGGGGAATGGGTTGTCTTACTAGAATAGCTTGCTTGAGTGTAAAATACAGCTCTAATCACAAAGGAGAGATGAAACATCACATTGTAAAATTCCCCTCCCCAATCTCATAACTTCCCTTTCACATGTGGTCTATTTGAAGTCAAAATACGAAAGTCTAGGAAGGAGTAGGCTCCCACTTGCTGTCTTGACGTGGAGCAGTGTAGTCATGATACATCGGTCAAGGTTTTGCTTTCTTTTTGGTTTTACTGCTTGGAGATCTATCTGACATATGATCCAGCAAGGGAGCATGTGATTTCTTTTTTAATAGTTGATGAAAGAAGCACTCTCTTTTAATAAAGAGGCAGTCTGAAAAGGCATGGAAATCATCACTCAGCAGACCATTTCTGTTTTTAATCTTGCCCTTTTCTGTCAGTAATAACCTGCTGGCTCAGTTTTACTATGCTATGAGGAAAGATGGTGCAAGAGAGCTGTTGTGAAGCCTATCGTGACAGTTCTGTATGTTCAGGGGTGTTGCTTTTCCTCTCTATCATCACTTCTCCTATGCTCAGTCACTTTCAACTATGCCTACTTGCTAGTTTTTGTATTTTTCCTGAACTAGTGTTAATATCCTTAATGACATTAGAAAAATCTCTCTTAGTTTTTAAGCACTTAAATTATAAAATTATGTTAAGCAGAGAGAGAAATCTTGCCATCTGCTGCAGTTTAAAATAGTTTGGGTGAAGAAGGAAAACTTTTTTTGTCATAAATCATTGTTACATAAATTATTCATGTATTTGTATTGCATAAGTTGGACTCATTTTTTTCTGCTGTGTAGGCTTTATATAAGGGCTCAGGTGTAATTCCAGTCTCTGTTCTTCAGGTGCCCATTTATGAGCTGCAGAATGATGGCCGAGACAACCTTCTGGGGGCACTGCTGATGGCTGGGCAATTCGTGATTCCTGAGGTCTGTTTGCTTGGGAAGACCATCTAAGAAGCTGCATTTCTCTCTCTAGCCAGGACACAAACTTAAATACTCACTAAATATCCAGTAGGCAGTAAGGAATTGTACTTAAGCAGGAAGATGAATGGATTCCACTGGGGTTAACAGTGCTTGCTTGGCAAAGCATGTGCTGTTCTCACATTGGTCATATCCCATTTGCCCATACACAATCTAGAAAGACTCTCAAATCTGAAATATATGCTGCAGCAGGCTTGAAACTGGAGGTTCTCTTGCAAGTGTGTGGGATCTGAAACACCTGTAAGTCGGTTTTTTAACTGAATGTTACTTTGAAGTTCTCCAGTCACTATAGAACTGTGTGTGTGTCTAGGAGTGTCTTCTAGCTCTGTTCCTAAGGATTGAAGTGTCGAGAGTGACACACCTAATGAACATGGAGGTGCCTCCATAGTCTCAGCACCCTGCTGTTCGTGCTGTGCAGCCCAAAACTCTGAGAGAAAATGGGTCAGGTTGCACCTCATTTTACTTCTGCCATGCTCCCAAAGCCTGTTCTTGTAAAACAACAGCAACAGCTGACTGGCCAAGATCTTAATAACTGATAACAGCTTTGAGGTATCTCTTTTCCTTCAAGTTGACAACCTTTTAACAGACTTGAGAAGGAATGTAATTATTTATGTATGGTAACTTTTTTGGAAGTTATCCTCATTTTCACCAGGCCTTTCGTTATGTTTTGGACTCTGAATTTATACATAACTGAAGAATTTATTAAAAAGTTCACACTGTTTCTTTCCTCCATCTCTGAAGAGGACTCAGGCAAATTTGCTGTCTCCTAGACTAAGCCTCATGAGAGGATTATGAAACTAGTTAGCTCTTAACTTGTTTTGTTCTTAAATTCTTAAACCAATGTGTGACAGATGTGCCAGCTCTTTTTGAAAGGGTTAGACTTGTAAACATCTACTAGCCTCTGAGTTGCTTTAAAGATTTAGAAAACACTTTATAAAGGACGGACTACAGTATTTATCTACTGCATCTTTTAATTACTGGCTTATTCATAGACCTGTTTCTTTACTTGTCTTGCAGGTGTGCCTGTATTTTTATAATAAACTGTACAGGGGAAATAGGGTGACTAAGGTGGATGCTGGGAGTTTCAATGCCTTTTCCTCACCTAACCTGCCTCCACTTGCAAATGCTGAGGTTGATATTACAAGTAAGCAACATCATCTCTTAAGCCATGTAATTTATGCCGCTTGCAATAGAACTGTAGCTGAAAAGAACCTGTGCTTATGTAGTTGAAATGTCGTTTTTAAAGTAAAATATCTTTGAAGGTCCTGTAGCTTGACTTCACTTCATCTGCTCTGAATCTGTTTAAATATTAGTAAGGCTGAGACTTTGTGACTCAACTGCATTTATCTATTGAATATAGATGTGAGCTAGACTGACTTTGACTAGACATCCAGACTAACCAGAGGGAATGTTGCCCCTGTGTCAGGAAAACCTTGCTCCAAAGATAAAATGAGGGAGTCAGGACTGAAAGAACAAAGAGTTTCATCTCATTAATGGCCATGCTGGGCTCTGAAATTGGGAAAAAAGTCATTGCAGAGTACTTGCAGCTTCAACAGTCTAACTCTGTTGCATGTCATTGTGTAAGATGTTTTACTGGATATTTAGGACCTGTCTGAAGTGCAAACACACAACAGCAGACCTAAAATATGTGAAGGTTTTTTTCCCCAAACTTATTCAGGCTCCCCGTAATTTTTATGTGTCTGTTTCTTAAGGAGGGGAAAGACTACATGAAGGTTTTAGTACCCACTTGCAAAGTCATTAGATGAGTGTTCTTGGACAAATGGCACCCTTTCTTTGGAGAGGGGAGAAGAGAGACACATTTGGAATCTAGCCAAATGGAGCTGCCAGAAAACATACTAAAGGACAGTTCTAAAAAATCTGAGCCACTTTTGGATAGACTAGGTATTAAAAAGGAGTAGGACTTGGTGACAGTCCCCATTGTTACAAAAAAAAAAAAAAGAACAGGAGGGTGTTCCTGAAATCTTCTGATAAGTGCCATTAGTGGCAGTAGGAGACCTAGCCCTGTGCCATGCAATGTGCCATTCTGAATGGATTCTACTGCTAGAGAAAGACATTCCACAAAAAAATAAACTTCTCCCTTCCACCTAAGGAGTGGAAGTCACTTAACAAAGTTTCAGGATCAAGGTGCTGTGTTTGTAGCGGCCAGATACAAACTGAGGAAGCCCGTGAAATCCTGTTAGTTGTCTGTAAGACATATCTCAGGTAGAGTGTGCTACTGTTGTGCTGTGCCAAATAGGTTGTCTCTGAAATCAGTGGAAGTGCTGTCAGTTGATTGTTGCACTAAATTGGGGAGAATCTTCTTTCTTGGGTTTGTATGAACTGCATCAAACAGGGTATGAATAAATTCCGTTTACCGACCGATCAATAATGAAATCAAGCTGCAAATTGCATGCTATTCCTCTCTTGGATTTGAATGAACTGTTTTGTGATTCCTTGTCTAGAGTAGAAAAATGAGAAAGTTATTAAGCACTTCCCTTGGCCCATATTGGGTCCCATTATCTTTTCAGTAAATGCCTCATTGGGATCAGTGGGGATTTCTGATTTAAAAACTGATGGTGTGATAGGCTCTATTTTTATTTGCTTCAGTTGATTACCCAGTTAGGGTAGCATCATTTATCCAAGATGACGGTGTCACTAGTGAAGGATTGTTTCATTTTGAAAGAACATAGTTTATAGTAAGGGCAATCTACTAGTGCTGCTTTATTTTGTCCAAAGTAATTGTTTGAAACATTGCTGTCTCCCTTGAGTTTGCTTGTATGGTCCTTGTATGAAGCTTTCATGGAGACAAGGAACCACTTGGGCTTTTAAAAACAAACCAAACAAATCTAGCATCTTTTAACTTTTTTTTTTGTCCAAATGACTTTATATAATATGTCTTAATCCTCTTGTAGACAGGGCTGACTCTGGCTGATTCAGCATTATGGAGAGCAGCCTGAGGATGCCAGGAGGAGTAGGCCATGTGCAGAAGCTCTTCCTCAGGCTCCCTGGTTCTAACAAAGCTGGGAATGAAAATTCCAGGGAAGCAGAAGGGGAGAGGTAGCAGGATGGAGGAAGTGGGGAGCATAGTGGGATCATGGGTTGGTGCGCAGGAATGGGAAGACATGCTGTTCACGGCTCAGCAGAGCATATAAAATCTACTTCAGAGCTAGAAAGAAGAGGGAGAAGCTTAGTCTTCTTCCCTCCCTTACCCTTCCAGCTTTTTCATTTATGATATCCATTTTTTATCCTGTTCCCTTTTCAGATGAGTCTCCCAGGGGATTTCTAATCCCATAACTGGCTGTGTTCTCAGCCAGATCCTTAGCTGTGTTAGCAATGCCTAGGAGTTGTGTTACCCAGTTCCAGATGAGCAAGTGTGTCAACTTCCTTAGGACTTCCAACTTAGCACAAGAAACTCCTGTAAGAAATGAAAAATTCTAGCCCACTCCTGAGCTGAGTAAGAAACCCAGTGCTGATGGAAAATACTTTTGCAGCAGAATCAGAAATCTCTGTATGAAATGGACAGTATAGAAATAATAAAAAATATTTCTAAAATCTCAAAGCTTACCAAATAAAAGACCTTACCTTATTTCTCCCATATTTTTAAAGCAGGCAAGACAAGGAAGACTATTTCTGTTGAAATCTGTAAAGATTTTCAGTATATTTTGTAATTACTTTCCTTTATTCTTGATTGTCCTAATGAAGCACACACGAAACCTGCTTTGTTACTGTGGCTGGACTTTTCTTCATCACACATGCATCTTCTGGGAGTGGTGCACATGTACAGGACCATATTATGAGAGACAACCTGTGCAGGGGATAGAGCCTGTGTGACTGTGTGTGCAGATGTGGCACAGCAGCAGCAGGTTAGAAAGCCCTTTTGGGCTTGTTTACCCACAAATCTCGTTAGAAAGAAGCTATTAGTCACTGGCCAAGTCTGCATCTTGGTTGGTTGTTTATATAGAAAGCCCAGGTCATTCATGTATGAAGGCAAATGCCAGCTCTCTTCACTGGAGTGCTTTTGATCCCCATCTCCGCTCCCTTCTGTGTAGGCACCTTGGTTGTTGCAAGGACACCAGTCAATTTAAATATTCATTCCCAAAGATGTATGTTGATTGTTTTATAACAAACTGCCAAAAACGGGGGTCTGTGCTTGTTTGCCTCCTGCAGGAGTTTGCAGCCATAGGTTGGCCTGTGCTCCCCACCCCTCGGCTGCTGCCGTGAATCGCAGTGAGCGCTGGGGCAGCTTATGTAATGGTAGGGCTTGCCTGTAGCCCTGCAAAGGATGAGAAGAGGGCACTGCTGTTTGCATGGAGCTCTGCAATCAAGAAAAGCTGTATTTCTTGTTTGATTTCATAACTCGGAGTTCAGTCACCACTCCTAAGGGAGGTGTCGCTCTCAGTGGCTGCTCTCCTGTTATAAGCTGAAATCTGCACTGTGGCATAGGCTCTGTTTAACGTTGGGGAGGGGGATTTGCTGCTTTCTGATCTGTGTAGAGTTACTTTTATTTTAAGTCATGTTGATTTTTTTTGGTGCTTACCCAATCACCATGTTTTGTGTATGTGTGTGAATAAAGCTGCATAAGATAAAGATGTAATTTTTTGGCAGTAATTTTAGAGGCTATAGTGTTTGGTATGGAGGAGGAGATTGGAAATATCTGACTATTGTTTATGTCATGGTTTGGTTTGGAAGAGTAAACAGAAGGCCTCAGTATCTTGAATGCAGTCTCCTTTAATAGAACGATCTACCCCAAGCCATTGTGAGTATAGTATGTAAATAGCCATTACTTCTTTATTTTATGTACACTGCTTTAGAAACGTTCTTTCTGCTGTGCCACACTAGTAGCTAGCTTCTGTTTGTTCCTCACTTTTGCTTCCACATTTACGTGATTCATTGTGCTGTATCAGTTAAACTCTTCACAAGCACAGGCCGCCCAAGTCAGAGCAGGTTACTGTTTTCTGTGCTGTGCCAAAACTGAGTATCCCTGATTATTCACTCTTATCCATAAGATAAAAAAGTGTTGTGAACACCAATAGATGCAGCTTTTTGTACTTCACTTGCTTGTATATGAGTTTCTTACTTAGGAACTGTTAGTGATTCTTATGTTCTTGGGGCTTTTTAACTTAACAAAAAAAGAAGATTGCTCTGTGGTATGATACAGCAAGACAGCTGGTTTACTCGGTACAATGAAGATGCTTGAACTTATCTATGTGACATAAATATTGTTCCTGTTTGGGGATGTAAACTTTGAGATGGAGGATGCAAAGGGTGTGTTCTAATTTTTTTTTTCTCTTGCGTGGTGTCCTGCCTCATTTCCAACAGTTCTGAGTAAATCTGAGATGAAGTTGGGCTTTTATGTGTATTTGTTTCTCTTTGGCTCTTGCATCACATTTGCCTTTTGTTCTGCCTTTTAGACTTGTTTGGCAAATGGAAAACTGACATCTGTGGAGTCTGCAGCACCAAACACGTTATGTAGGCTGACGAGGTTCATGACCAAGCGAATGTTAACTCAGGGGCAGGGCAATCTTTATCTTCTTTTTAATATAACTTGGAATTACATCACTATACTATGTCTGCATGCATTAAATTTATCTTGGAGATGTTATTTGGTAGAGTGTACTCCAAGAGTACAGGTATAGGCCTGGTGTAGGTCTGACTTCTGAACCGGTCCTCTGATCTCTTTCCTTGGTCTTCTGCTTTTGGCAGTGTCTTAGTGCTCCATGCCAAGGCAGGTTTCCTCAGTTCATTCTTCAAGTTGGTTACAGGCATCAGGGATGCTCACAGTTGCCAAACGTAGTAGAATGCATTTGTGAAGTTTTGGCAGGGACTCCTACTTTATGGAGGATAAAAGAAAAGCAAGCTGTGATACAATTTTATTGCCATCCCTTCTTATAGAGGAGGCTGCTTTTAAAGAGTTAACCTGTTTTTTAGAAGGCTGAGAGGAACGGATTTATTGCTAAACACTTCTGCTTCTTAAAGCACAGTGCACATGTTGAATGTGGTTAGCCAGGCCTGTGAACCTCATGCAGAACCTGTGCAGAACAAATGCACAGGCTCTGCACTTACCTGAGTTCCTCCTGCAGGTCTCTAAATGGCTCTGGAAAGCTCCCAGAGGCCTTTGAGAGCTACTTGGATAACAAGTCCAGCCAGGTGCTTTCAGAGTCATGCTGGACAGCTTCTCAGAAAGAAAGAAGCTGCAGAAATGGTCTGTACTTCTATTCTCCCAGTGCCAGGGCAGTAGGAATCCATGTGCTGAAGTGTGACTGGTTGGACAAAAAAGTGCTGAGCCTACTGCTTTGTGACCTGTTTAATGGTGAATGGCGTTTTTTAGAAAGAACAGAGGCTCTAGTTGGTGACAGGGAAGGAAAGTTCATAGAGTCTTATAGGAGACAGCTATTTTTTGTCCCAACTTAATGGATTATGTAGTTTTTAGTATCTCTGGTAATGTGGCAATTGAGCAGGCTTCAATGGAGGCTTTTACATTTGCTCTTGATTTTTTTTTTTTTTTTTTTTGTAAGTGGCTGTCTGCTGATAACAAGAAGTTGCAACAGTAATTGGTGTGAGTAACTCTCTGCATGGCTGAGAGCAAGTCAGTATTATGCACGTAGATCTTTTATCTGTCTTGCTGTTTGGGAGTTTCTCCAAAATCTCAAAAGCTTAACTCATGAAGGGGAAGCAGGCAGCTTTACAGCATGGTCTATTTTCATGGAGGCACAATGCTCTGAGCTGTTGGCTGCTATTTGTTAAACCCCTTCCACTGCCTTGTAGGAGCCATCAGTGCTACCAATGCTGCACTCCTACACTGAAGTAGTAAAATTTTGAAATCAATAATGCATGACTTGGCTTCTAATAATGGAACACAAACAAACTATTAAACAGCTGGCTTCTGGCTCTAAATGTATAATCGGAGTTAATTGAATCCTTGCTATTTTATTTAATCGTTAATAACTACCTAATAAACTCTGGAGGTGATTAGCAGCAACAGTAACTGCATTTGTCATCTCTTACGTCTCAGAAGATCCAGGTCTGTTTTCCAAACATGAATCCAGCTTGTATCAGGCCAGCTACATAACAGTGAAGTTCAGGTCAGTGTATGACAAGTAAATATCTCACCTATGCCAGACCAGCTGCCAGTTCTTCTGTCTTAAATGGGCCTTCATTTCCTCTTTAAAAAATACATTGTCTTTCATGAATCCCCTGCCTAAGAGAGTTGTAAGCATGAAGTACTACAAGTGTACTTAATAGTATGTCTTAAATTAAAAAGGCTATTTCTTTAAATAGTAAACTGGGAAACGGTTTGGAGAGCCAATACCAAAAAGAAATTTCGAGTTCACACCAATATGAACAGGAATGTTGGACTTCTGCGGATCTTCCCAGGAATCACTGCTGCTGCTGTAAGTGTCACCGCTTCATTTTGGAAATGAGTGAAATGATGCTCAAATAGATATAGGAAAGCTGCATTGTTTGGAGCAGTGGTTGGGGTTTTGGAGGGAAGGGAAAGGATCTGTCTTCCAATAAACATTTTTTTAAATATCAGGATATTCAAAGACTATTTTCATATGCCATAAACGATTGATAAAAGCTTTTCAAATATCTTTTGTATGAATTGCCTGGGCTCTGGAACTTAAAATTAATTTCTTATCAGGGTTTATAAATAGGTCAAGTGTGGTTTTCTAGACAGGTGCAAGCTACAGTGACGAGGGAGATATTCTCCTGCTGCATACTGAGGCATATTAATAGGTATCTTGTCAAAAAATAGACAGTATGGTGGGTGGAGTGTGATTATTTCTACAACTCATGCTTCTTTTTTAAGGTTCATTTTGTCTCACACTGATGGTTAACATGACCCTCAGCATTCATACAGAGCTGAAAATGAAAAGTGGGATTTTGCTGCTGAAAATGAGAAGTGGGATTTTTTTGCCTTTAGAAATTATTTTGCAGACTGTGATTTTAGGTAAATTAGTCTTTAAATTTTGTCTAATATTAGTTCCATTAAATTGACAGGTCTTTTGTGGCTCTTGCTGTCTTAAATTGAATCCAGTAGTTTAAGCAGCACTCCCCAATTATATCACCATTCTTTTTAGGTGAATATGAACAGATGGAAATACAGAGGGGTGGTATATTTGCAATAAAACTCCAGCTGCATAGTTAGCCTCATGGGGGTTTACATTGCATAGGGGGGTTTGCATTTAGCATATGTGATCAGTAAGGAAACGTCTAGATTGTTGAAAACACATCTTTCTAGGAAGAGAACTCTGCTAGGCATTCTCTTACAGTGAGGCACAATATCTACTTCAATATCAACTGGCTCAAAATATATTAGTGCCTCTGAGTTAAATCAATTCGGTTTTGGGTTAAAAAACTTCATGCTTCATTAGAATGTTCTTTCCTGAAAGATGAAACACTCTGCCTCTTGGGCGGACGTTGGTTAGCAAAACTCTTTGCTAAAGCAGAAAAATCTGGGCAGGGGTGTGGAGTTCTAATCTCAGTTAATAATTCAACATTTATTTCATAAGTGTAAATGTACCTTTTTGTTGCACCAAGGAATGGTGCAACAGTACAGCCTGTTAATCGCACTTAAACAATAGCATCCTTTTTCACATCAGGTAATGACTGTACAAAACAGTTTATTTTAAAATCTAACCCTCTAGAAATTTTGAAGGAAGCCAGAGAGGGAAAGTCTCATGTTTTTAAAGCTTATTCTACAGTCTCAGTTATTGCAAAAGGGAAGCACAGAAGGGTGTGAGAAGACTATAAGGCATGAGAGCCTGTAAAACCATAGCAGGAATAGATCATTTTTAAAAATGCTGTGCCATATGTGGAAAATTTAAGGATGACTTAAACATACCTTTTGTCTCTCTTCCCTGTCTTGTTTTTAAACAGGTAAAAGCATTTCTTCAGCCTCCAATTGAGGGCATAGTACTGGAAACTTATGGAAGTGGCAATGCCCCAGACAAAAGAGAAGATTTGCTGGAAGAACTGAGGAGAGCAGCTGAACGCAAAGTGGTCATTCTGAACTGCACCCAGTGCTTACGTGGGGCTGTTAAAACTGTCTATGCAACAGGGCAGGTGAGGGGTGTGCAACTTCATTCTCCACTGCTGTGTAAAAGAAACATCCCACTCATACAACTTGATTGTAAACTTCCAGTAGTCCCAGCGTATAAATCCAGGTTTATTAACTGTAAAGTTGTTGCTCATAAAGTAACTACATCTGAAAAATCTTAAACTGGAAGCACTTAAACACATATCTACAAAGAAGATCTTGTTACTCCTGGTCTGAATGGTCAAAACAGTCAGCTCAAATCCCAAATTAGCAACTGCTCACTCCTGTCATGTGCAGCACTCCAGGATACTTTGCATTAGATCCGTAGTATCTCTCTCAGAGGGATTCCATTGAGCTAAAAGCTAGCTTAGTGGTCAGATGATCAAATAAAGTAGTATTTGATAGGATAACAGTTGCTTAGCTACAATGTAGGAGCATGAAGAAAGCCTGTAGATGCAAGCAATATCCAAATCCCTGTTCTTTATTTGACTGGAAGTACAACTGAATTCAGGGCGAGATTGGAGAACAGTATCTAAGGAATTGTCTGTGTTGAAGAATGGAAATCAGTTTAGTTTAACCCATGAGGGTTGGCTTAAAGCAGGTTTTGTGTACATACTGTTACTATTCAGGGCATTTTATAGTGTGTTTCTCAGTTGTGTACCAAAACACGGCATCACTGGGACTAATAAGAGCACAAAGCCATATAAGAATATGTGCTGCATGTGAGGGAAGCTGGTTTAACTGGCCTTTAGAAAAGGACCAGCCATTAAATACCCAAGAAGCCCTACCAGAGGGTGACTCATCCCTCTGCATTGGACACCTGGTTTTGCTGGGAGCAACCACCTGTCTGGCAGAGCCAGCCTCTTTTTTGACAGCATGGCAAACCTAAATACCCTGGTCTGGTGCTGAAACCTGCCTCTTTTAGCTTTGGTTTTGACACAGCTTTATATAATACTTGCACAAATTCTGTTTTGAGGAGAAAGAAAAGGAGATTGTAAGATTTTCTTTATATCTCCTTAGTATCCAAACTTCGTATTTTCTGATACAGGCAATTATTTGGATGTTGGTAAAACTGTTGCATAACTTAATGGAAATATTTTGAGAATTAGTGACTTTTGCAAAGATCCCATGCTCTGTAGCAAATACTGTAGGAATATGTGGATTATATAGAACAGCTCACTCAGAAAGAAGAAAGCAGTTAAGTCAACAAAAGACACCAAATTTATGTTTGAAAAACAACATGAAAACGAAGCCTAGGTTTTATGTGATCTTCTGCTTGAAATGAACTGCTAAAATGTGTGGAAATAAGAAAAAAAACCCTTTTTCTATGCTCTGGTTAAAAGATTCTCCAAGTAGGCACCTAAAATGGATTTTTGCACTCTGATCCAGGCTGTTGATACGCTGAATTGAAAGATTCCACTCAGGTCTTAGTGAACCACTTTAAGGCTGCGTGGAAACGTGTTCCCTTCTGGCTTCCATTTTTTATATGGGGTTTGTACTATGTTGCTTCAGCATCAGTGGTTGGAGGCTGTTTTCTTGGCATCTTTTGAGGAGAATGGTGAACAAGCCAAGTCCTATGGAATTACTTCATGCTTGTTCTTTTACTGCCTTCTCCTTTTCATAAGGAACTGCTCAGTGGAGGAGGTATCATAAGTGAATGCTGTGAAGTTGCTGTAATGTTAATTTTACTTTGATTTTTCTTTAAATGAAATATTTCAAAGGTCTTTGCACATGGCTGGGCCAGTTTTTACTCATTCGAGCTAGTCACATAGGTCACCTGAGTCCTTGGCTTCCCTTGAAGTGTTTGTTTTAATTAACTGAATGTCTGGCCTCTGATCCATCTACACAGTAGAAACTTATAATTGAGGGGACTTTAGGTATAGGAAGGAAGCTGGGAAATCCCTTCCTCCTCGTCTTTCACAAACCCACTGAAAAAGCCCTAACTGTTCTTTGGTTAGCTCTGCAGTACAGAAACTTTCTCACCTTTTCTGTACATGTTTTCCCATGGGACTTTAAAAAATGTTACTCTGAGTCTCTCGGAGGTGGTTAATGAGCTAATTAAGGCTCTGTATCTTGCTGAAAATATTAGTTAAGCCAGAGTAAGTTTTGAAGCTGAAGTTTGTATACAAGGTATTTAAAAGTAAAATGCAGTGTAAAGAACCTAGTTCAAGCTGCTTTACTGTGAGGCAACACGTTATGGCAAAGAAGGCGATCTGTGATTTGCCCAGATACAGTTTAGTGACAAGAGATCTGAAATCTCCTTTGTCTTTGTTATCTTGTACACTTACAAGGCTTGCTGATCATAGCAAAGATGCTGCTTCTTTTTGCTTTTGTTCAGACAGTTTATTTTTTTTAACTACCATAAAGATAAGTTAAAAAGGTCATCTTTTTCAGTTGTTCTTGTCAGAACTGTGTAAATTACGTATTTTAGTTGTATCTTCTAAATCATACGCTGCTAGTGCAGCCTGAAAGAATCTGAAAGCACTCCTGCTGTGAGCACGCTGTAGTGCTGGAATTCATCCAAAGCAATGCCCCATAAAAGAATGGTAAATATGTCTGTGTGAGAACAGCCTACTTGGCAGTGTTCAAAATGCCACTAGGTTAAAACAGAGTAACTGCAGCTTTTCAATAAAGGGAATCTGACAACTCTGCAGATAGCTGATACGGACCTGTAACCTTTCCCTTTTAGCATAGTAAGCGACCGTGGCAAGCATTTGGTGGAATTCTTCTGTGTTATTGCATGAAAAGGAATTTAAAGTAAAAGTCATCTTTATTCAGATTGCTCTAGTATTTGCTTGGTATTTGATAACTGAAAGTACAAAAATTACAGTGGCAGTAGGAGGAGCAAGAGAGTGGAGGCTTGGCTGCACCCTGTATTCTGTGTAGTTACTCTTTCAAACACCTTCTCTGTATGTGCAGGTATTTCTGAATGCTATGCTAATTAGAATCATTATTCCTTTTTATTCAGACTCTTGCTGATGCTGGAGTAATTCCTGGAGGTGATATGACACCAGAGGCAGCCCTAACTAAACTGTCATACACGCTCAGCAAGAGAGACCTTAGCTGGGAGGAGAAGAGGCAGGTAAATATTTCAGTGTGACCTTGAAAGACTTTAAGTTTCTCATCTACTATGCTAACTTCTGTTTAACTTCATGCCTTGAGCTTCTCTCTTGCATTTAAAAGCAGTTGGTTCCAGAGCCATAATGTGAACAGCCCGTGGTTTTTTTTCTTATGGAAAATACTATTAAGCAAACAAATGTATGAAGATTGGGAGAGAAAAGAATTCTCTGCATAAGTCAGGTGAAGACCATCACTGAGCCATAAAAATGCCGTGTTTAAATGGTAGTAGTCTAGCTTGGACACTTCTGTATTGAAAATTCTATGTGGAAATTCTTATGGGAGACAGAATCCCAGCCCTACTGAAGTCAGCAAAGATCTTGTCACTGATCTTAGTGTGGTGAAGATTTCATCCCAGACTCATTCACACAAATTAAATATTTATTCTGAAAATAAATATTGCCTACAGCCTCTTCCTTTATGGCATTACTCATAACAGTATTAGATTCTATTTCTCTAAGAGAGGATACACTTTATAATACATAAAAAGTAGAGGATTATTCTAGAGCCAGTTGTAACTGCTTTTAAAATCAGAGCCCTTTTAGCAATGTTCTGACTGTTCATTGGTTGCTTAATCAAGGCCTTTTTTCCTGCAAGTTACTTAGCTGTTTATCATGTTCCTTTTACACAAGGAGCATACAGCTATGAATTAGGGAACAGCAGTCTGCAGGAATGCATGAATTTCTGTGCCTTATGTAGTGAAATCTTAATCCTGACACTTTGGGAGATGACATCGTGATGAGTCATTCCCCAGACTTAACACTGTAGGCACATGTCTCTCATGATGGTGCTTTGATTTTATTAAAACTATAACAAACCTGACCATTATTTCATGCTCCACATCTTCCAACCAGTAGCAGCTCTTGAGACAAACATATTTGAATACCTGTGATCCTAAGTGTGGTGGCTGGAAGTCCCACTTACCATGCTTAGACACAGTTTCAGCCTGCAAGCTTGCACTTTGCTAAAGCCCTGGCTCTGAGAAATGGGAGGAGGAGCTGTGTGTGTCTTTGGTGAGGATGCCTGGAACATGCTATGTGCAAGGACATGCCTGGCAGGCTACACAGTGCTGTGAGGAGCAGGGGTGTTGGATGTGTTTGTACATTTGCACTTCAGAAACCCCAGCTCAGCACTGATACCCCTTTGGCACACTCACTGACCCTGGAAGCCACCCGCACTTGCTTGTTGTTTTTAATGCAGGCTTTAATCTTCTTGCACAGAGGATTTTTTGACCTGGGACAGGAGAAACCTTCTCAGCTGGCTTCTTGCCTCAGTGTGTGAGTTAAAACTTAATTTGAGATCCAGTTTGCTGAGGTGAGATAGCTGACTTACTCAGGTGAGAATTTGATTATAAGGTGTTACAGGTACCATGTCACAAGATAATTCTGAATTTTCATGTGCTGCCCTTTGGATTGTGCTACACGGTTTTTGTGTGGTGATATGCTGGACCTCCTTTATATGGTTTGAAAAACAAAGTAACTTTTGCAATTTCTTTGAGTTATGCAGTATTGGTTTCCTCATTTGACTCATTGTACTGACCCACAAACAGTTCTGCTGGCACAACTAGGGGAACAGCATACTGCATTGCCTGGGCAGGAATGAGTTATAGAGACCAGGAGAAGAAGAAAGCCTGGAAATATGTTGTCTGTGGCAATATCTTCAGCTAAACATATCACCAAACAATAGTCTCCCAAGAGACAGAAGCTCTCCTGAAGCTGGCGTGGTTATTTTAGGATTCTCTTTCAACATGAAGAGCAAGGAATGTGCCCCCAGTCACATACAAATGTCTGGAGAGCTGGTAGGACTGAATAAGGCACGCAGGGCTTTGCACTGGGTGCATTTAGCACAGGTGCCAATTGCTAAGGTTACCTGTGTAAAGCAATGATCTCAATGTGTCAGATTCTAAAAGTGTGCCAAAGCAGTTGGTATCCTCAGTTGGTATGGGAGTCTTCCAGCAGACAGCTATGGTACTGTCAGCTCTTGGAGGGTGTTTTTTAATAAAGGGCATGCCTAGACATAAGTAAACCTGGGGCATTCCTCCTGCCAACATCACATCTGTTTCTTGCAAACTTTCACAATCCTGCTTTTTAAAATTCTAATTGAAATAACTATGTGCTTTATAGCTGCATCAGCAACCTTTCATGAAAGAGTGCCAGTATGTAAAATTGTCAGAATTGAGGAAACCAGTTGCTTTTTCTTGATGACTGGCTTCTATCTGTGTTCTCCAAGTTTCCCAGAATCTGTTTTTTAGAGTGTTTTCATTTCTTTATTGCCCTATTCAAGTACTTTGTACACATGAATTGGCTGACCTTTTTACATTTTGATTTTGGTTGTTTTTCCAGTTATATTGGAGGCACCCATCCTGCAAACTGTTACATGCCTGTTTGGGTATTGAATGACTGGTACTACTGTAGATTTTCTGCATTCAAAACTTGATCTATGTCCAAATTTCTACAGAATCAGGGCTGATGGAGCTGTTTGAAAACCCATGGAAATACATGACCGTCTACAGGCAGCACTGGGCTTTGTTTTGAGGTTTATGTACACAGTCTGTGTAGGAGTCCTGAGGTTTGTGAATGCTGGCAAAAGGCAGCATTTCAGAATATTCTGGTCTTAAGCCTCACTCTGCTCATTAGTCATTATCTTTGTGTTTTTGAGTAGGCTGCAGCTTACCCCACTAGGGAACTTTTGTCCACATATTCTAAAAATTGGGGTGTTATGTGCTTATTTTGGTTTTTTTTTTTTGCTTTGGAAGAAAGTTTTGTTTGCCTGTCTCTCTCCCTCCTTTGTCTTTTAAAACGTGCAGTCTGCATGGGACAGTTACTGTTTCTTTAATCTTTTGTCTGCATTCAATTAGTTTCCATAATTCCTCCAAACAATTTTCTAACTTGATTCTAAGGTTTTTTTATTAGACTACCACCATATTTTTCCTCTGCTAACAAAGGGTTTGATTGCTTGCTTTTCAGATGCTGAGTGAGAATCTAAGAGGAGAAATGACTGTTGTACCCGCAGGAGCCAAGATCTCTTTGAGAGATAGCAAGTTTATTCAAGTGATTGCCAAATCTCTAAGTATCAGCAGCAAGGAGGTATATACTTAAATATTTAAAATTAATATCATGTAAAGCTGTAAACTAAGTTAAATGAGCCTAGATTAAAGATGAACAGCAAAGCTGAAAGAAAATCGGAATATGGAGTTAGGGAGAAAGAACACAATGACAATCATATAACTAAAATGTTTTTAATTAAAAACTTACTAACTTTTTTTTCCCTCCTTTTTGTAGCCCCATCTTGGGTTTATTTTCTTGGCTGGCTGGTTGCAATAACAAGCCTCAGACAGATGCTGTAATTCAGGGTATCAATGATATGAAGAAGTGCTTTGTATTTTTGTGGTCAAATGTATTGACAGTTTGGAGCAATCCAAATAATAATGGGTAAAACAGCTTAATTGTACATGCAGTCATAGAAGGCTGATACTAAGGAAGCATTAAACAAGTGTAATTTGTGGTGTTTAGTATTAGTCCCTCCCAATTAGAAAATATAATAGAAATATAAATTAGATAATACAGTACTGGTTGTACAGATGTTCCCTTTCCTCTTGAATTTCGTTCAGGGAAGATGGGATTTTTATTAACTAATGAATACTGAATGTATTCTTTAGTTCTTTAGTACACATGAGGAATGGGAGAATATTCAGGGGGCCTACGAGGCTTGTCAGTGTAGGTTTGAAAGTACAGGTTACACAAATATCTGAGGAATCACATTAATAAAACTGATCCAGTCTTGGGGATAATGGACTATATGGTCTTTTCCAACTCCTACCGGTGCTGTTTCTCTTACTGTGCTGCTGTGCAGCTACGGCAGTACAGAGATGGCAATTAGTGTGTGCACCTTAAATGGTTTATAAAGATATCAGGTACTTGTAGTGTTGCCAGGGAGGAATATAAATCTTACGGATGTGAGACTGACAAAGTGTAAAACAAACATGAGACTTCTTTCCTTCCAAGAACTAAATGCTACCATTTCTAAATATCCAAGTGACTAATTTGGAAACTTTACATAAAAGCAAGGGCAGTGTTTTTACGACTTGGGTGTCAATCACATTAGAGGTGAGGCTGATATTAAATGTTTAATTTTATTTGTTTCTCAGGAGTTAGAAGCTGTACGAGATGCATTAATTCCACCTTTGGCTTGTGCTGCAGCGAAACTGGGTGACATAGATGCACTAAGAGCCATAGCAGAAATGGTAATGTAAAATGAACAGTGTGTACAAAACATTAATTTTTAAAAAGAGCTATAATTGATGTTAGGAAGCCATGCTCATGGAAAGTGACAACCTAAGTTTTAGAGTCAAGGTGCTATGACTGTTACAAGTGGTTTCTGGACTTCTTGGTCTTTGTCTTTCAGAACTGGTGTGCTCTTTTTCCTCTCTGGTTTTCAGCTGTTTACATTTTCTTTTGAACTGTGAAAATACGGGTAGATTAAAATGCAAGTTCATATCTGCTAACTTTGGAACATTTTAAAATGATTTGTGCTGCTTTCTCTTCATTTAACTTTCTTTATGCATATTCATAGTATCCACCTTTTGGATGTAAATCTGTCAGGATTAAAAAAAAGAACTTGAAAATTATATTTAAGCAAAACACAGTGCGGTTCTAATTCAGGATTTCTGGCTCTCCTCAAAGCTCTAACTTCGGTTATACCTGAAGAAGCAACAGGCATTTCCCTGTCATATCTTTTTTTTCTTTCACCTCTTTGCCTTGGTTTACCCTACTATTGAGATTTTGGTAATGGGCCTCAAGAAAGGATAAATATATCTTGAAAGTAAGAATTAACTAAGACAAGAAAAATTAGCAGTCTGTGGGCACAAAGCTGCTGTATGGTGTGCTGTAATAAAGAGCATATCCCAGTGGGGAACATGCAGGAGGTGGAATGAATATCTTTATTGGCACTAAAACAATGCTGCAAGATAAACTTTAAGTTTGACAAGCTTAACAATTTGGTGGCAGAATTATACATGCACTGTGTGACGTTTGCAACAACTTAATGTGCAGCCATTATCTTTTCGGCATGTGAAGAATATGTCTTTTTGTAGGGTGGAAACCTGAGCTGTGGCGACTACGATGGCCGAACTCCACTCCACATTGCAGCCTCTGAAGGGCATCTGCCCTTAGTTGAGTATTTGTTGACGTCTGGCGCGACTGTTTATGCCAGAGACAGATATGGATCTACCCCACTGATGAATGCAATCAAGTTCAGGTAACAATTTATGTACTGCTCTATATAAAGTTTATAAACCTTCTATCATTTTGGATTTCAAGCCCATCCATCCTTTGTCCTGGTCTTGTCTTGTCTCAGCAGTCATCTGTAAATTACAGCAGTTAAAATAACACATATCAGCTTATTTCAAAGGATGTGACTAGCCTAAATGAAAAGATTTTTTAAAATAATGTGGAATGAAAGCAAACAACTTGGTATGCATGCAGAATTTTAGCATAAGGTAATTATTGCTGTCCTCCTGCCAAGACTTTGTCCATAATTTCAAGGATCCACTCTTTATTCTGAAGCTTCCTTATAAAACAGAGCCAAACCGATCACTCCTTTTGACTGTCAGAAGTGAGAGTGCAGGACCATGGGCTGTCTGGTTTTTTTCTGCCCTTCCCTTTCTCATCAAGACCAGACTGTTTCAGTTGGCACAAAATATACCGGTAGGTTGACATGTTTTAATCTTCCCCTTCCACCAGTGCTTTCCTGAGTCTCTTGCTGGATGACTGGTTTTTTGATTTTTCCCTTCCACCCACTCATAATTATATGGGATGGTTGCATGGCTCTGCCTGCTTTGTGGATTTCCTCTTCCTGCTGTTATGAATGTCAGCAGTTCTTGAATGGTAGTCATGGACTTGCACTTTACTGGTCTCTTCCATGTTGTATAGTCCTAAGGAATGGCCATAATACAGAATATAAAAGTTATCAGTCATCAGAATTTAATTTTTTAAGATTTAGTTTGTGTAGCCTGGGGATTCATAGAGCCATTGGTCTTCCAGTGTGTTAGAAGCTGCACACCATAATCTCTCATTGTCTTTGATCCACTTTCAGCTCTGTATCTCATATTCAGTCTGTATTGAGAAAAGCCATTTTTTTTCTGTAAAGGAGCTTGGAGCGATTGAATTTTCATGGTCTTCATGGATGAATGTCCCCAAATATTCCTACAGCTTTCTAATGTTGACAGGTTCACCTGGTCTGTCAAGCTGGAGTCAGCTCCCTGGGAGGTCTGACAGTCCTAGATTACCATGAGCTGCAGGAATAACTTGAAGGCTTCTTCTGTCTCAAAGACCAGATGTAGAAAACTCCCCAGGCTCTCTGACTGTGAGACCTGGAGTCCAGCGTGGCCGCGCTGTGTTATTGCCATTCCTCCTGCATGGTCCCGAACGGCTTTGTGGCTGTTGCTTTACCTCATGAATATATAAGCTCTGCAGACTTAAAGCAAAAACAAGCCCAACAGCAAATCAAACAAATAACCTCGGAGATGAATAGAGGTGGCTCTGGTCCAAAGTGAGAAAATGCTAAAGCATTAGATACTATTAGATGTTCCTGCAAATCAGGCACCTACTTTTTTTACCACACCCATCTACCGCCTGAGGAATTTCACATGAGCTTGTTGTTTGGATTCCTTAGAATTGCCACTCCTATATTAGACTCCTACTATGACTCCTAAACTCTTTAAAACTGTACACCCATTTTGATGCAGGGAATTGTAAAAGGAAACTGCACCATAACCATTTTCAGTTTCTCTTTTTGTTTCTACTGTTGGAATGAGAGGAAGAGTTGACTTAGAACTAATCTCATAAATGTGTATTTATGATCTGCTGTGTACTCATACTGCATTTCATACTGGTAAGCATATAAAGGAGAATGCTAAGGAGCAGACATCTGTATATGTGTGCAATTAGATACCCACTAAAAAGATTTCTGCTACACAAGTATTTAAATTCTATTTATTAAACACTTGCAAGCTGAAAGTGAAGAGATTATCCTGATAGAAAGTGGCAGAGAGGAAAGAGGTGGGGGGGAAAACTGATGATAATGAGTAGTCAACGCCTGAAACTGTTTAATATTGTAACTCTCTCAATTTTACTGATCATTGCATCAGCTTAATCCCATTTTCTGAGAATTAATATTTGTTTAATTGGCATTTAACTGCAATACAGTATCCACTCATCTTAAAAATAGCTTTCTTCAGTCTTTTTATGTTACATTTCTCAGTGGCTTGCCTTTTAACCAGCATGCAAACCTATATAATGATGACTGATTTCTCTCTTCCATTTAATAATTTGTAAAGATGATCAGGAGTTATGTCTCTTCATAAAAGCTTCTTAACATAGCACTGTCAAGTGATAGATCAGTGACTTGATTTATGTCAATAATAGTCTCTTAAATTTTTTGACTTGAAGTGACTCTTTCTTTGTTTCTTTCTAAACAAGAAATAAACTACTGCATTTCCGCTTTTTCATTTGTAACTCTGCAATTTGCCTGTAGTCTCACTCACTTTATGCATGAAGCTAAACAGACCACTGTTAATTTAGGCCAGTTGCTTGACATATCAAAATAAGTAGCATTCCTTTAATTTCTTACAGCACCCTCAAGGGATAATTCATTTTCAAAACAATAGAATAATATTCTTTTAATAATAGAAACGCTCTAAGTAGGAAAATGTCTTGAATAAAAATTGTGTATATTTTAAGTAGTAAAAGTGCTTCCATTTACTTGTAGAGCAGTGGTAAAAGGTTGAAAATGGGGAGTTGCTCATACAGTGCTGTGAGAACATCAGATTAGAGGTAGTAAAATTACCTCCCACGTAAATGTGAATTTAAATACTTGATATTTTGCAAGGTTACATTTACATTACTTCAGGAAATCTAAGGCAGAGAGAAAATCTAACCACCACTGACTCCAAAAAGCACACTGAAGCCTGTCTTACAGTGTTTGAGCATGAAATTCCCACTGATACCATGCAGAAAACCGAACAAGTGAAACTAAGCTGATCCTGCCATAACCATTCTGGTTGCTAGGGGAGCAAGCATGAAAAAGAATGAAGCAAGTCAAGTTTGGATATACATTACACCTGCATTTCTTTAAAGAGAGTTGGTGGAAGGTGTGCACCCTAAGGCCCCAATCCTGCAAACTCTTACATGTGTGTTAATTTCACATGTATGATTCATCCCTTTTGAAGTTGATTCACTTTTAATAAGTGTCTGCCAGGTGAGGGCCTGGGATGATAGGTACTGTACAGAATCTGGATTCCTGTGAATCCAGAGCCCTCATGAACTGGTAAGAGTGTGGATGTCTTTACCTGGAACTCAGACTTTGCTCATAGTGCTGAACATTGAAGACTGCACCATTTCAGATGTTCTGCTATTAATATATTAAAACATTAGTATATACTCAAGTTTTAATGTCCAGTGCTATCAACAATGGAACTTAGCAGGTAGGAGACACTAGAAACACCTTTTGTCTATTTGTTTTTTCCTTCAGAGAGGAATGAATAACTGATACTATCAAAAGGCTATCTCAAGTAACATATGCAGAATAATATTATTTCTACAGCCTGTGTCTGACCAAGAGCCACAGTTTGGTGACAGAACACACTAGGAAAAGGGAGGGTCAGGAACAGCTCACAGGTGACAATGCTTATCAGGTGGGGCTAGACTGGGCACAGAGCTGTGCAAGCCAGGGCTGACATGGGGATGTTGCCATCCCTCTGCACCTTGAGCTTTGACTGTCCAGCAGTTCCTCTGCTCTTGTTTTGTGCTGTCACCTTAGAACAGGAGTTGCGTTTGAGCCATTCCCAAGAAGTTTGTGGCTCATGACATCACCTGAACTTCAGATCAGCTCAGCTGTAACCCTTATGAGGATTTTGTAAAGCCACAGGAGAGCAGCACTTCAAGAAACAATTTCTAAAGACAAATACCTCTCATGTGCCTAAGACATAACAGTATCAGAAAATTCACAGCCAGCCTCTTGAGATACGAATATTGCCCTTGTGGTAGGTACAAGACAGCAGAAGTGGTGCTCTGGAGAGGGCTTAAGTTTGTTCAGAATGTAGATGGCGTTTGGGTGCAAGTAGGAACAAGCTGCAGTGCGACTTGCCTCCCACATAGTTTCCATGTTGAGTGGTGGGAATGTCAGAGGTGGTCTGTTTGCTTTCTTGGACTGATCTGCACTTCATAGCCACAGCACTAAATCTGACACTTTTAAACTTTGCATTACTCTTTGTCCCTACTTTTCCTCTCCCTTGCCCTGTCTTTAACAAGCTGTAGTGCACAGCACTTCTTCCCACTGTACCAAGAAATGTGACTTTGAATGGCTCATCAGGACATTGTACTTCTGTTTAGAAATGCTTTATTGTAAGCATTTATTGTAAACACTATCAGTTTCAAGCCACTTTTTTTTTTCCCTTGTTTAAATTTGCTGTATTAATTGAGTTGGGTAAATAATCCCGAATCTGTCTATACCAAAGATTTACAGAGTCCCACTCAGAGCAGTAATAGCTGTGTGGTGTGAGTGGGGTGTGAAGGGCATTCTGGAGAGAATCTTCCTACCAGTATGGAGTAAATAGTTACAACAGGAAGAGAAAACCTGGCTTTTTGCTGGTATCCAGAGATACAGACCTCATAGGGGGTCACATTGAGGGAAGATACCATACAACATTAAATGCTTTGCAGCCTTTTATCTTTTAGTGCTGTCCCATAGCAAAGCTTTTATTTTTAAAAAGTGCTCATTTCATGCTGTGATTTCCCATATAAGGTGGGAAATGAGGAATACTCCAGGGCAGTCCTTGGACAGTAAACAGACACTCCCCATGTTATGTTCAGTACCCAGTGAGAGTGAACAGACATGTTCTACATTAATCTATTTCAGGTCAAATTTCATTTCAGCTAATTACTGTTTCGCTTAAGACTAAGAATTAAAAAATTCATACATGTAGAATTCATCCTTCACCACAGATTGAAAAGTAGGAAACCATGCCATTATTTGCTGGCTCAAGGAGATGCTTGTGGATGATGAGCCACGTCATAAGGGACCCACCTGAGAAAATATTTTAGATAACTGAACAAACTTGAGGCTGTTCCAGCAGTGCTTTGCTATGAAGCAAAGTAAGAATATATATATTTTTTTGGCTGTCAATTGGAACAAAGTATAATTAAAAAAAAAAAAAAAATCTGTCTCCTAGGGTCAATAACCTGTGTTTGGAAAAGCAAGGTGATTACCACAGTATGTGTACAGTTCTTTAGTTAGTTGAGAAACTTAAGATCTTATATGAAACATACAAGCTTACAGAGGCTTTATATGGAAAACTGTAAAGTAACTTCTGATTGAAGACGGCGTTTCCTAAAAAGAAGCAGAGGGATTAGATAAGTAGTTTAGTCCAATTCAAAAAGGGAAAGGCCCATGGCTACCAACAACTGATTAAGCAGAAAGTGTATGGGAGCTTATATTTTTATTTTTAATTACTACAGATGATCTTTTAGGTAATGGGTTGGAAAAGCTCATATGTTTCCTGTTAAATTATAAGCCTACCTCTTTATTTTGAAGTGTTATAGTGTAGCAACTTAAAATAGGAATTATGAAACTATTCCTGATCTACTGGGTCATCATGCTTCTTCTGGAGCTTGATTTGTAAACGGTATCAGTTGTTTAGCAGAGGAGCACTCTGTTGCCTCCTTTTCAAACCTAGTTCTAAACCTTCCACTAGGTTAGTTATGAAAAATGTATTTTGCAGATTTTTTACTTGTCATGTTATTTTCTACCCACAGCAGTACCTTTAGAGAGCAGCCTTTCCATAGAGTTTCTTGAGCATCTAACTAAGGTGTAGGTGTTGCCTGGTAGTGCTATTTGTCCCTTTATCTCAAAGGATAAAGGACAAGGAAAGACCTCCTAAAGTCTCCAGGTAGAAACAAATAATAAAGGTGTTGGGAGGAGGAAGTTAGGAAAAGATGTACATTTGACAGAGGTTCATAAGAATTCTTACCATCATTTTGAAGCCCTAAAAATCCGATGAGCTTCTCCGTTAACATAAAGATTAATTGCTTATCTGCAAGACATAATGTTTTATTTAATTCTGATATATATGGGCATTGTATTCTCTAAAATATAGGAATGATGCTATGTAATAAATATTCTCCCTGTTTGCATGTATTTCAGTTACTAATATTTCTAGTGTTAAATTAACCTAGCACTAAGGTAAACATACTAAGAATTCTTGGAAGAGAAGGGTATGCATCCCTTTCATTTTTAGAGCTGAACTTAACACTTCCTTGGGCTTAGTGTGTGAATGAGTTTTTGAGAGGGAGGGAAGCTCTGTTTACTGCATCTGTCACCTTGGAAAAGATTCATTGATTCTGTGATTGTGGAAAATAGAATGTAAGAACTTTCACTGACTGTTTGTGTATATGACAATGCTGGATTCAGGGGGGGGGAAGCCCCTCCAGGTCAAGTCACTTTCTCTTTTTTTTTCTATTCTTTTCATAAAGGCACATACCAGTGATTAACTTGTTACGAGAAACAGGAGCGCACCTTTCAAGCCATGACTTGGAGGACGTTGGAACAATACTCTGCAGGTAAATGTGATATATGGTGAGGTGGCCCTAAAATGGTGTGGAGAGGCATGGTTTTTCAGAGGAGACTCAAAAATGGAGAGCTTTCAATAAACAGTTGGGTCCCTGGCACATGAGGTGGCTCTTTCTGTGCTAGATGAATAGTAAGGCAACAAGTGAAGTGATGAAATTAAGAATCAACTCTGTTTCAAAGCACCAATAACTCAAGAGAGTTCCAAAGTAGAGAGAATTGTGGGGATAAGTGAGCTGGAAGCAAATATATACCCCATTTTTTCCCAAAGTCTTTTACTGAGGAGTGGTGAAAAGAAGATGTTCAAGGTATGATTTTGTAACATCTCTCTTAAAAATAAAGCTGCACAAAATGCATCATTTTTATTGTTATAAAGTCCACTTTTCACTTATATTGGAATGGCTTCTACTGTAACTAGTGTATAGTATTGTTCTTAAAAATAACTAAATCAAATAGACAGATTTGATTTAGTTGTGAACAGCTGCTCACCATCACTATATTTAATTTTAAGAGGATATAATTCTCTTAGAGCTGGTTTGAATAAACTTGCTTTCAATATATAATGATGTGGATATGTATTATAAAAAGAAATAGATGTTAGATTTCATTTTTTCCAGTACTGGTCCTGAATTACAAATTACTCTGAAAATTGTGAGAAGATTCATGTATATCTGAAAATTACTTGTAGTTTTTGCTTCATTTCCTCTTCTCTCTTTTGAAAAACAAACAAAAAACCCCTGAGTACTGACCTTTATATCAGGACTTGGCAGGAAACCATGAGACTTGCAGGGACCAGCCAGTGCTGTATAATGTCTACAAAACAAGGTCAAGGTAAAGTTTATGTGTGTTCTGTGTAGAGACTGGACTCTGTCCTTTGAATAATTCTGGAATTAAGGAACACTAGCTGGAGTGTTTCCATTGTCATAACATGCTCAGAGGAGACTGGGTAATAAGGCTTTTACCATGGAGTCAAAATGTGCACTTCCCAGGGCACTGTAAGTGATAGGACAGAGCTAAACCCTTGGTTTGTGCAGTTTCCCTCTGCCAAAAGGCAAGAGGAGTGGTTTAGGGAATAACATTCTTCTACAAATAAATTGGCCCCTTGCTTAGTCCTGGTGGCACATGCAGAACCAGTTTGGCTAGCTGACCTGGCAGTAATATGTCCAAAAAAAGAAGAAAAAATCAGGAAGAGAAAAAGGGTACTTCAAACAAAATAACAAAATGTGGTTCTCATGCAGTTTGTTACAGCTTTGTAGGGATCATTGTGCACCTGGATCTGCTTGAGGGGAGGATGCATAGCCTGTACCAGGAGCAGAACCAGGCAGAGATCAGGCTTTGAGACAGTGCTGAAGTGGCTGTTCCTACCCTGCTCCTGCAGAGCTGAAGCTCTTCCTCTGCTCTGCTGTTTTAGAGGGCCTGGCATAGTCATTGCTAACAAAGTGGACTTACTCCACAGAGCATTATTCAGATACCTAAAAGTTACTAAATCTGAGGTGCTGGTGTTTGTCCTCTTGCCAAAATGTCTCTGATGCTTCTCCAGCGTCCTCAGATGACCTTACTGATACACTCATTTTTCCAGCATGTTCTGGCTCATGTCTCTGTCCTCTCTCTTAACTCCTTATTTTAAGCTCTCTCTACAGGCACTGGCACCTGCATGGCAGTAAACATGTCCACATGGTCAGGCTGCTTGTAGAACCAGCTGTTTATAACATCTCCCCTCTGTCTAACTGGAGCTATTTTCCTGCATTTCTTCTATCTTTTAATGTGCCTTAAGCTGCAATTTCTACCAGTCCAAATTTGTCACCAAGGCAATTTGTCAAGCTCTTGTGGTTTAGAAGGATAAAGCTGCTTGCTTTCTGATAAGCTCTGTGTTCCTGCACTTAGCTAACTTAACTTTTCCTCCCATGCAATTCTCTCTGAATTAAATTATAAGTATGTTTTCCCTCTTTGCTACCGACCAATCCTCAAACAGACTGTTACGAAAGAACATAAATAGTGATTTTTGTGTTCTAATAGTCTCCTCAGCCTCCTTCTGTTTAGACTCATGATTTTAGAATAGAATAGAATAGTTCAGTTGGAAGATTATGGAGATAAAATGAAAATAAATGTGTTCCTTTGGCATTGGTGATGTTTGAGAGGGAAAGGAGTACCAGCCAGAACTGAGGGTTGGACTGTATCAGTGGGAACTCTTGTGTAGGAAGTGGAGATGCACATAGTTATTAAATCTTTCATGGTTTCATTTGCTGGTGTCTTTTTTTAAGTGAGAGGTGTTAGTCTGGTTTCAGAATCACTTTGTTGATGTTTGGTATCTGGTACATGGCTTTGTTTCAAAATGAGATCTCAGTGTTAGTAATCTGTTAAAAATGTCAGAATATCTTCTTGTATTGCAGTAGTATTGTCATCTGTCTGAAAAACCAAACCACGATGAGATAAATTGGGACACTCAGACTTACTCTGAAAGCTTCTGGAGTTAGTAAACAGTTGATTTGTGGAGTTTTTTTTTAAAGGAAAAAAGCTTGTATAGAGGTACTTCAAGTCTGTACTTCACAGAATTAAACAGGGGCATAAAGCCAAAACAGCTTACTTTTTCATATACTTATAAAATGATATGATATGGTATGATATGATATAGAGGGATGCAGCCTTTCAAAATCACCACCTTTCAGAATAAGATGCCTCTTCAACTTAACATAAACAGGGGGTAAGGCTGGGGAAGGAAGAATAAATATGCCTCTGCAGGAATTAGGACCAAGCTTCTACTGCCTGCTGTCTTTCAAAGAAGTCTGTCTGTCTCAGCTGAGAGAGATGCGGAGATACAAGCTAAGAACTCCCAAATGTGTTCAGGACAGAGCAAACCATGCCTTGTGCTGGACTTCTTCTTTTTTCTTTTTTTTAGGATCTTCATCTTAAAACAAAAAGAAGAAAAAAAATTTTCTCTTCTGTCCAGGTGATGACACACCTGAAAAAAAGAAAGTCTCTCCTGATTACTTCATATAGACACTGAAAAGGGAGAATTGCTGATAAAGCACAGCTTTGTGTCCCTGGGAAAGATGAAATCCTAGTACATGAGGAGGCAGGAGGGAGCTCCAATGTGTCATTTCACTTTACTTTTTACTTCCCAAATATACAACTGCATTGGCCCTTGTCCTTATAAACCTTCTGAGACCTGACAAGCTTTGCTCCTGGTCCCCTGAGAGTAACAGAGCACCCCTTAAATTGCAGCTTGATGTTGGTGTGGTGGGAGACACAGAGAGCACTGTCACTATTATTGGTATCTTAGCTCTGTCATCATCATGGCTACATTAGCTCTGCTGAAACTGTGAACTGGATACATAATATTTTTTTCTGAATGCAAAAGTACTGATAGGCAGGATGCCTGGGATTTTCTGCTGTCAAAGGTATCAGGGTTTACTAAAATGAGTTAGATAGTTCTTTATCAACAAAGCAGGTTTTCAACATTCTGTTAAGTGTATACTGAAGCTATCTTTATTCCATTTCATTATATAAAAGTGATGGACTCACTGCTTAGAGGTTGCACTTGTAGTAGGAATTGGTGGCATAAGTACATTTGAGACAAATACAGAGCAATGGTCCCAATAGTGTAAATTGAGAGGTCCCTGTATATATTTGAGTATATCAAGTACAGTTACTGTGTGTAAAGGAAATACAAATGTGTACAGCTTGACTAGGGGAATCTGGAATTGTAGAAAATGTTTTGTGGTGCTCTTGATGATAATCAATCTAGTAAATAGTAGGTATCTTCTATTTAGAGTGGTATCTAAATTTTCTCAGAAGCTACATCACCTTTTGTTCTCTGGGAACACTACCCATAGAATAAAGTTCTCACTTGATTGGTAAATGGCTGCTGCAAAATTGAAGATACTTCTGTGTATTTGGACTGCTCTAATGTCACGGAAGGAGACCACTTCGCAGTTTTGACCTCTGCAGTGAGGGTTAAATTGCTCTTTCTGAATAGGTGCTGTTAGGCAGTTAATTTTCAAGTAAGTGCAGCAGTCCTTGTTTGTTGCTTACAGAGATGTAGCTGAGGTGCCCTGGGTGTGTGTAGGTTGGTAATATTTCTGAAAATCTTTGACCAAAGTGGTTTCTGCTTTGCACATGGCTGAACGTTGAGATTCTGTTTGGCAAATACAGTGCTCTCCTGTCCAGTGCTGGTGATGCTCATAACTCTCTAGGTAGGCTTTTTGTTTGTTGCTTAGCCTGTGACCTTACAGTGTTAACAGCAAGAGACTAGCCTTTGTAAACAAAGATAATTCATATGTTCCAGAAGTGGCTGCTAAGCGATTTCTTTGCTTTACTAATGCTTACACTTTTTCTTTACTAATGCTCATTCCTTTCCTGCAGTTTCCTTACCAACCTCCCACTGAGCTTCCTGTTGGACCTCCTCTGCCTTCCTCTGTTTCCTTATTGCTTCTGAGGGGCCTTTTTTCTTTGTGATGGCAGTTTTCATTCATGATTTATTGATCCTTTCCTTCATGATGCCAGACTGAAGCGCCGTTAAACCTCTTAGTACCCCACTACCACTTCCCTGTCCCCCAAAGGCCTCAGCTGTAGGTCACCTGGGGGTTGTACGGAGGAACACAGACAGAGACAATCTGCTTTCCCTTTTTGTGCCCAGCCTCTGGGACTGCTGCAATTAAAGGCTTCCACTCCCCTGAAAACATATTTTCAGATACTTAAGCGATTTAATCAACAACAGAAGTGATTTCCACCTAGCAGAGAAGTGAATGTTGCAGCCCTGCTGTCATGGTTTCTTCCATGAGTTTACCTGACTACCCCTTGTATCTTTGAGCCTTCTCCACTCTTCACCAGGTCTGCATGGCTTGGTCATCACCCCCAGGAGCTCATCACCATCTCCATCCCTGCTGCCAGCACAGTGCCTGTCACCCACAGCAAGCTCTCGTTAAGGCAGCAAACTCTGAACTTAATAATGTTGGGGAGAGTTCCCCCTCTCTTAATGAGATTCAACCTCACTTGAAGATTATCAGCAGGGTTCTGCTGAAACAATCTGCAAGCTCACGGCAAGCTCAGGTCTGAAGCTTCACAGATGCTGCTATCCTGAGAAGACTGAAGGTCATCCTCCCAACCTTCCCATCAGTTCAGCCTGTCTTCAGGCTTGGTACAGACTGGCATGATTTTGCATATATACAGGCTCTTAGCTCTTTTGCCAAAATGAGAGTTAAAAATAAACCTTAAGTATTGTGGATGGGACTACCAGAAAATGTGCAAAAAAATAATCTGGTGTGCATTCCTCTGGAAACTTTAACTCACTTGTTTGTATAGGACTCATTCAGATCCTCCCTGTTGCTTGTTACATGTGGCAGAGAGAGGTCATCTTTAAAAAGCTTTTTTTCTTTTTTTGCTTACTGCCCATTTAAATCCTACAAATTGTTTTATAAAACAAATATAGCTGTGTTACTGTCCAAATAATATCACATAAATATACTTAATGTCATAACTACTGATAGCAAACCCAGTTATGCAAACTTGTGAAGGGGGTTTCTTTGTGGTTTTAAGTAAGTCCCATGGGTTGCTGGTACATCTGCTTGTGCTCTCACTCAGCTGCATCTTGATTTAGCCATTGCCCTCCCCCCAACTCATTTCATGAGATAAATATTGTGTTGTGAAATATGAAACTGCGTGACTTTTTTTTCCCCTTTGGTCATAGTCACACCCACTATGTGAAACTAGCCTGTTGTAAGTACTTATAGCACAGCCCTATTAATTTAAGGAACTCATTCATCAAGCTGTGTTGCTTGCTCAGCTATTCAAAGCTGTTGTAATAGTGTTCCTTACCTCTCTACGCTGGCAGCCATGTTGAGCCTGGTTCAGCTTTTGCCTGCTGAGCTCATTGACAGGATCCAGGAACTCCCTGAAATTAACTGAAAGATTTAGAACCAATATTAATTATTCTTTTCCCAGCCTTACAGCTAGAGGCGATATGGATGGGCTGTACGCTTGGTACCTGGCTGGTGCAGACCTGGAGCAAACTGGTTATGATGGCAGGAATCCCCTACAAGTAGTAAGTGTCCATACAGCTGTGCTCCCTTGGTGTGCTAGCTGAGTAATAACACATGCTCTTGGATAATATTAATTTCGGAAAAATACATGTTGCATCGTGGACTCTAAACTGGATTAGAATTTGTTACAAACGCAAATCTGGTGCTGTTGTGAAGTAATAAATAGTTGGAGTGAGAATTTTCTCATCTACGTTAGAGGAATTAAAATTTAAATTGGATTTTAATTATTTTGTGGTAACATAGTCTTAATTCCCACAAGTGAGCATTTGCATGTCCTGGTGCACAGGATGGCAGGATTTATTCATGTTTCTACTTACAGGCAGAGGCTACAGGACAGAAGGAGGTTCTTGACTTCCTTAGACAAAAGCAGTAAGAAAGGTAAGATTTCGTTTTCAAATGCTGGAGTGCTGAAATGTATGATCAGCACAGGTATGAATAGAGATCCTGTATTTAAGCCCTGGTTCACCCTGGGACATCTGGCTTCAACTGCTGTCCCCGTCTTGGTTTCTGATTTGACTCTGAATACTTTAATCCTTCTTTGTAGAGTGGGGCTAATGTTGATTACTGTTTCTGCCTGGACCTGGAAGTGCTTTTTTGTGCGTTCCACAGTGTAGTTCTGAACTTGGGAGTGTAAGAGCTACTAAAAGAAAACCACCAAGGGCCACAATGTGATGTTCCATTGGCCTCTTGCAATAAATTGCTCCTCTGTCTTGCCTGCATTGGAGAGGAAATGCCTTTTATCAGGCACGTTGGCCAGGCCTGGCTCTCAGGGTGCCGTGCCCCCAGCACAGGAGCATTCCCTTCCCCAGGACAGCTGCGTAGTCACCACAGCCATTCAGGAGGGGCCACTGTGCCACCTGCAGCATTTCCACCTGCCCTCTCCTTCTGGCTTTCAATGAAGCACCCTACACCAGAAATCTCCTGGTGTAATACAGTCAGCCACCATGGGAGACGTGTGGCTGATTCGTCACAGACCGGAGTTAGTTGTACTCCACACATGGACTGCAGAAACCTCTGTGACAGAGAGCTCTGCCCAGGGGCTGCTTCAGCTCTGGGCACAGGACAGGGCAGTGTCATGGCCTCCCTCTTCCTCAGGCCACAGAGGCAGCTGCCTGGGTGTCCCTGACATGAATCCCTTCTGTGCTGCCATCGTCCAAGGTGTGTTTCCCTGGCCCTGTGCGTGTGAGGCACGTGTGCGCCTCATGTTCAGAGCATTGGATCTGACAAGTTTCTCTACAGGGAACTTGTTTGGGCATTTGACCTTCTCCAGTGCTGTGCTGTAACTGGAAGCATTTGAAACACTTGCCTTTCATTTCTCAGAGCTCCTTTCTGATGCAACACAATATATTGGCAAGTCCAATCCCAATTTAAATATTGGGAGGAGATGATCTCCTTTATTTATTAAAACTAGCACAAAATGTAGTTAAAGGTTTTGCTGCATCCATGGTTATCTGGCCACTTGTGTTTCCCATTTGAGAGATGTTAGTGGGGACTGCAGTTGGATTGATTCACTCTAGACTGGTTTAAATGAACGAAGGACACAATCAGGCAGATTTTTTTGCTTTCCTTCAAAGTTTTGGGGTTTTCTTTGATTTTACCTGATATAGAAGGATTAGATACAATCACAGTCTTGAGCATTTAAATGGAATTTTTCCAGTGGTCAGGATGGCAATGCTAAAATACCTTTAGAATGTAAGTTATGCTGCAAAGGGATTTCCATTTTTATTGAAATAGGTCTGCAAAAATTGCTTTTCTTTTTTAAGTGGGGAGTGAGTGTGTTAAATCCTCAAGTTGTCCATGGATCACCTCATAATTCCTTTGGACTGAGCCATCAATAGTGTAGGCGGTCTGAAGGAAGTCTTCAGCACCGCGTGAGAAGTGGCTTGGCAGGCTACAGGGTAATCTGTTCTCAGGAAGGTTTTGGATACTGCCTAGTTCTAAACATCATTTTCTCTTTCTCCAGAGGCTGTAGAAGATGGTCACTCCTCATCAGGAATACCAGCTTGAAACATTCATGGTGTTAAGCCATTATGGCTTAACAGGAACAATGGTAGTGCTGCTTGGGGCATACAGGAAAGCTACAGCTTAGAAAGATTCTTTATTTAAGATCACATTGATTATCTAAAAATTATTGGCTGCCTTTATTTTTTAATCACTTTTTGGAAAGAAATGCTTCTAAACAAGTGAGGCTGTTCTGTTACAAGTTCTGATTTTAAAGAGGCCTTTTGAATGTTCTTGCATTAAACCACTGCGGACAGTATTGCAGGCATAGCAAATGGAAATGCTGTGGTGAATTCATACCAAGGAAAAACAGTGGATTGTGCATTTCTGGGTTTCAACTAATAAAATCTCTGAGGAACAATGTTGATTTCACTTGGTCTGTTTTTTTGCAATGACTTTTATCACTCCAGTTGCAATTAGAGCAATTGTGAGTGTCAGTGCAAACAATTGAATCAGTCATGGGCATCTGCCTGCAGTTGTGTACTAATCTTCACCAATGTGTCACTATAAACCCTCACTTGAAATGAGTAGGAGGCAGATGCCATAAAGCATGTTTGTGGGACTGCCTGAGTGAATTGATTGTTTTGTTTCTAATAGCATCTTTCCCACATCCTGACTGGAATATAATCAAGATTGCTACATGCTAGACACGTAATTCTTTGGACTGTAAATGGGATCTCAGTATTAACAGACCCCAAGTTTAAAGTACCAACACTTTCAGACTAAAGAAAGAAGGCAATATGTATCTTTACAGCTGTGTCTGCCCTAGAATATGTAAATGGAGGGAATACTTCAGGCAAATGCATACATTGGAGATGGCAACTTTTAATTTCACCTACAGCTTCTGCAGTACTCTGTGGATTTTCTATCTGCTGCATCTGAAGGGAATCTTTGAAATGCAGATAGTTTTTTCTTTTTCCTCTTTATACTACTCAAACTTCCCACAGCTATTCTTATCATGGAGAAAAGCTGCAAGGACTACTTGCTGAGCCTGCTAGTATTAAAAGATTCCCAAGGTATACTGCAAATCAGATCACACTAAAACAAGGGAACTGTGCACGTAGTCTGAGAAAATGCTGTATACACTGCAGTTCAAAACAAAACCATAAAAATGCCTGATTAATGTGAACAGTTGTGCACGTCTTCACTATGGTCACAAAAATTACAACTATGCTGTCTCATTATTAAATTATTGATATTACATAGCAATGAACATGCTTTAGATTGAGTAAAGTGAATACAGAATTAAGTAAATGAGATCTACCATCAAAAATCAGGCATCAAATTTGTCATGTTTTTTGGTGTCTTATCTGTAAATACTTGATGATGTATGTAGCAAATGTTTGTGAAAATTTTTTCAGTCAGGAGTAAAATCATGCACAGACTCTTCTTCCTATGGTGTTCAGAATTATCTTGCCTCATCAATAGTCTGTGTTGATGCACTGAACCAGGCAATCCCTATATAATCTTCTTTACAAGTGACTTTCTTGGCATTGTAATATTTTCTCTTTTTTAATTATTCTCAGATGTCATAATTTGTTCACAACAGCACCCATTCTTTATTTCTGTGCCAAAATGATTGACTGCAGCATAGACAGAGGCATCAATATTTTCTTCAGACTTTTCAATAAAGGCTCATCTGATCTACAGAAAACTTTCTAAACAATAACTTCTTATATTTCTAAAATACAATATCCATCTAAAGTACAAAACATACTTTTTCTTTTAAACAAAAAATTATATTCTGGTTTGAACTACTGAACTAATAGGTCTCAACAGTAAAACTGAAGGAGAGGGAAGAAAATAGCCAACTATTTTGGTCCTGCATAAAAGCCAGCTAAAGACATGAAGGACAACATTCTGAGATGTGATCCAGGAAGCAGTTTTAGTTAGAAGCTCATAAAGCTAAAATAAAATGGTTTGGGTCGTTTTACGGTAAGAATAAAGCAGTATTAGCTTCTTTCTGATAAACCTTTACAGAAGTATAGATCCTATTAATATTTCATCTTGCCTGAGATAGTGTTCCTGCAACTTTCTAGAAAATCTGTGATTTGCCTTATAAATAGACCAGTGTGTTTTAATGACAGACATATGAATGCAAATTTAGTATTTATCTGAGGAAGAACTGGATCTCTTTTATGTATGTTAGAATTTCATTCAGGAACTGTTAACAGTCTACAGGTGTTAAGAGAAACTCTGTATAGGGTGCTGTGGCAAGAATCACCCAACCAAGGCCAGAAACTTCAGCTCTTGACTCAGTGTTGGAGATGAACTTCAGTAACTCTTTGGAGATCCTGTGTTGTCTTGTTCGTCTACTACACCCTTTGCTTCATGCTGGTGATTTAATAATCATAATTATACTCTCTGTGATAACTCCCAGTCTTATGATGAATCTATTTGTGTGTAGTAACCCTTAAGTTTTGCATAGTTATTGCTCAAAAGTAAAATCTAAATATTAGTAAGGAATAAAATAGTTCCTATTTGTTTCTATCTATTTGTTTCAGTAAGTGTAAGCAGCAGAATGTCTTTCATTAGCAAAAGTATGCTAGACATCCCAGAGGCAGCTCAATTTTTTAAACATCCTAATTTTTCTCCTTCAGATCATTCTTGAAAAGATCCAATACCCTCTTCTTTTTATCCAACAATCTTCTGCTCAGTAAAGGGTTGCTGATTAAGCAGCCGTACAGGGCCATGGGTATTGCAAACACACTCATTCCATTGCCCAGACTAACTGTGGGTCCATTCCATAACTCCTCAAACAGCTTTAGCTCCAGTCACCCATGATGTCCACATACCCTTCCATAGCTACATCCAACTACACTTTGGGAGATCTAGCACTGTGATGATCATCTGCAGATCCGTGCTTGGTATTTCATACACAGTACACATTGAAATGGCATGGTGAAAGCTGGATTGAGTTAATTCTGGGTTTTGGATTGGGTGTTGGGTTTTTTTTGCTTCTTTGGGGTTTTTTAGGATTTTTTTTTGGTGCAGAAAAGCTTGTGATATTTTTAACTCTCTGTTTTTAATTGGAACATAAAGTGGCATTTTAGTTTCTGCTAGGAAATGGCCGTGGCTCCTATTCTTTTCCAGCCTCAGTCAACAGGGCTGTCGTTTTCCTTGCCCTGCAGAATCACCACCGGGTCAAATGCCATGCTAGGAAAGTGCACAAGCTCCCAGCCTGCACCTGTGTGAGTGTCGAGAGGCTCCTGCAGGTCTGGACCATCCTGTTGCACACAATTTCAGCAGTAACTATAGAACAGTACAAAGGCATAATCAATAATGTGAGACTTGTAACTGCTGCACAAATGTTGGACTTACTTCCAGTGTTGAATGTTTTAAGTTGCAGTGATGTTCTGGGAATGAATGCTGGTGCTGGAACCTCTGCTGCCTCTCCACAGAGGAGATGCTATGCATGCCTCCTCTGAAAGTCAAACATGACATCAATTCTACAGCTTTCTTCACTTGAAAGACAACACCCAGCTTCCACTTTGTTTCTTTTTCCTAATGATCCAGCTAATACTGCCAAGGGATAGGGACTACTTGGCCTATGTCAGCACTTCTCTTAACACTGCAGAAAGCAGAGATTTGCACAACTAACGTGTCCAAGTTCCTGTCTGATTGAGCTACAGCTTTTCTTTCCTGAATGCAACCACTTTCTTTTCTACTGATGGCTGAAAATATTAAGTTTCTGTCAGGAGATTCTCTTATAAAACTTTTGTCATGGAAGGGCACTCTAAATTATTTGAAAAATCAGCATGTACTTGCTCTCCTATTGCATGTTGTTGTGGTAAACTGCTGACATCTGTCAAGGTTGGCTGACCCCCGGCCAGACTGACTGTGTCTGATCAGTACTTGCTGAACTAAATCATGTTCACAAGGCTTCAGCATCTGCTCCTTCTTCTTAAATAGCTAAATATCTCCAGTTTTGCACATCTTAACTTAGAATTACTATACTGTAGCATGTCCCAGTTATCTCACACAGGGATTTTTCTGTTCAACAGTGAGTGACAATGATATCTCTCATCTGGAACTAAATCCCTCCTTGAATCAGAGTTTATTTGCAGTCTTCTGAATGGTGTGGTCAACTGGAATTCTTCCAAAAGGATTATGATCTAGTTGGAAGATTCCTTCATTTTTAAGGCTTGTTCAAGTAGTGAGATGAGTAGGGAGGGAAATATCCTTTGTGCATAGAAGACAAAATGAGCCCAGTTCCACTTACACAAAGCACTAATGGACCCAAAGAGTGATCAAATGCAGCCATAGGAGTAATCCCCTTCTCCAGGTACCTATGCTCATCTCTCCATAGGACCTATTACAGTAGTTAAGAAACAAAATCCTTTTAGTTCCCAGCAACACAATTTGTTAGATCACTGAGATAAACCTGAAGTAATTGTGTGGTGGGTGAAAACAAGAAATTTATAAAGAACTGATCAAATAAAAAGGTGTGCAGCATACGTTATCAGAAGCACTGCTGATATGTTTGTGTCTCTTCCGAGTGGACTCTATCAGCAGTATAATCATCTTCTAGACTAGCAAGACTAGTCTTTCCATGATTCTTGAATAATGTTTTATGACACAGTGTTTGATTGCATGTTTCTAACAGCACTTTAATTTGAGTGACTCTTTTAGAAAAGCTACTAATGTAGAAAGCTTATAAGATATGTAAAGTACTCTACTGAACCATACAAATGAATCTGTGGGACTCAAATGTTGCCATCTTAGATAGTCCATGAGTCAGAATAAAATCTGGTACTACCAGATTTATTATTTTGCAAAGTGTCTATCTGAAAATTACTTTAGAGACTTCATTATACGTACATTTGTTTACCTGTGATCAGCTGAATGGGAAGAGGCAGAAGCCTGTGTCTCAAAAGTGTAGCTGAGACGAGAATCCTGAATCATGGCAGCAAAATGTCTGGTGAACCGCACTAAGCAGCACTACTTAATGTGGATCCATTTGGGAAGAGCTGATTTAAATCTCAGCATCAAAAGATTTGGTCCTTGCTGTCCAAATCTGCCACAGAGGTAGCAGGAGGTTACAACCAGTGGGGCCTACGCTCCTCCCAGTCTGGCAGGGCAGAGGCTGTACCCCTTTCCCCCTCAGCCAGCCCTGCCAGTGCTCTCCTGTTGGGACACGCTCAGCCGGTGCATATCTTGCGCACTCCCACTGGCGTTTTGAGCTTCACACCAGCACCTACCTCCCACTCCAGGATGCTGCACATCACAGGGAATCCATGGGAAGCTGCCAACCAACAACATCCTGCAGCTTGGCTCTGCAGCCTCCTCCGTATGCAGGCACTGCCAGGCCCCAGCATTGTGCGACCTGATGTGTGGCACGTTGCACAACGAGGCAGGAAAAGGCTGAGATATCATTCCCTGTCTTGCAGCAGCAGTAAATACCACAGCAATAAATAACAACTCTCTCAAGCCACAGTATTCCTTCACATCTCCTCAGCTTCCACATGGGATCAGAAGAATGGTGGCCAGGGGAGATATTGCCTGGCCAAAGCTGCCTGCTAAGTATCCTCTGCAGCACTTCTGAGTACAGATAAGCCTCATTATTACATCTTTATGTGCATAATTAATGTGTTTCTCCCCTAGTGCCACTGTTGTAGATCCCATTAGGCTCTTGTGCTCAGTGTTTGACAGTCCCAAATCCTGGTTTTAAGGACTTAAAAGTGAAATTAGATGAGACTCCACACAGTAAAAGGTGCTAAGAAAGGGGCAAGAAAATGACAGTTATGTTTGTTTACATCAGCTGATTATTTCTACATGAAATGATTAATTATTAGCATAGAATGGAAATGATAATCCTAGCAATTCAGTAGAAAGGTCATGTATAGCAAAGAAAAGAATTTCAGGGTGAGAAAAAAGGAATCTTAATGGCAGTCATTTGCTGAGAGATACAAACTTATCACATTTAGAACAGACAGTTGTCAATTAATCCTGTCACATGCAAGAAGCTGCTGTGCTGGGGAGATTCTCTGATGCTGATTGTCTGTGTGTGAATAATCACACTTGCATCTTCCAGGGGGTGTGGCTTCCTTCCTGTATATGTTTTGCTGTGGATCTTTGTGACCAGGGCCCAGTAAAATTGGGATTTCAATGCATCAAATTATTTCTGTGGCACATCTGAATTTCTTATTCCCACTGAAAGGTCAGGTTGGGATGGCACGATTCCAGCACCCTTGAGGCATCCAGCAAAGATCTCTGTTGAATCCTGTAGAGCTCCAGGGCTTCAGGGCAAAGACAACCAGCCTGTTATCTCTACTGTCTGACAAGAGTGTGATGTGAAATAAGTCAGTTTATTTACTTGGACCACTTTGACCAAGATCTCTGCCCACAACTATGTCACCATTCACCACTGTTGTTTGGAAAGTTCTACATTCAAGGACATAAAACCAGAAATATGAGATGTTGCTAAAAATTACCATGCTACGTCAGTGCAAAGTCACACTCTCTGTATCTTCAATAGCTTGAACCAGCAAATACTTAGGAAATCTCAATAGATGGTCAAATAATTAGTACTTCCTTTCTCATGGTTTTATGGGACAGGACACGTAATCCTGCCAACTCTGGAAAAGCAGCTGGTCGATGAACATGAAAAATCAAGTTGCTACAAGGTTTGTGATGGCTATCACAATTAAGCATTGCAATAAATTATAAAGTTATTGAAGTAGATTGAATGCACAGCAGCTAATCTTAAATATTAATTGCTTGGCTGAAATGTTCAGAAAAAGTGAGTGATTTCAAGTGTTAGATTCCAGGGTTTAGCCTGAAACTTCATGGTAGAGTAAAAGGTGGCTGGCATTTAATGAAAGTCAGCTCTTCTTATGGTCATTAGAGTCAGGTATCTGGGAAGTGAAGCATTCAAAATTAGTCATGTCAGAATTGTGTTCACTGGCTATTTAATTTGTATTTTTATTTCTAATTAAAAAAAAGAGAGAGAGAGAAAGGAGAATAGATTGTGAGGACATAAAAATGTAACCATGAGACCAAGCTTTCCTGAAATTTGAAATACTACAGGGACTGTTTATCCAGAGCTGATTGCAAAAGAGGACTTGGTGGATTCACTTCTCATGCACACATCTCTGTGTCCAGTTCTGGACTCCTCAGTACAAGACAGACAAGGAGCTGCTGCAGAGGGTCTGGCAGAGGCCACATTAGAAGACTGGAGCATCCCTTTTATGAGGAGACTGAGGAAGCTGGGCCTGCTAAGTCTAGAGGAAACTCAGAGGTGATTAATCCATACCAATGTCTCAAAGGTGGGTGTCAGAGGATGGTGCCAGACTCTCTTCAGTGGTACCCAGCGACAGGACAAGGAACAAAGGCCATAAACTAAAACACAAGAAGTTTCACCTCAGCATGAAAAAGAACTTCTTTATGTTGAGGGTGGCTGAGCACTGGAACAGCTGACCAGAGAGGTTTCCCTCTCTGGAGACATTCAAAATCTGCCTGGCTATGTTCCTCTGTCACCTGCTCCAGCTGACCTTGCCTTGGCAGGGGGGTTCGTCTGGGTGATCTCCAGATGTCCCTTCCAACCCTGACTATTCTGTGATTATGCGATCTCCAGCTATCATCTCAACACACTGCTGGGGCTCCTGAACTTACAGGGGGAAGTCATGGCAAAGTATAATCTACATCAGAAGTACCTCCTTGTTGTTTGCAATGTGCTTTTCTAATGTTTTTTAGGGCCAGAGTTGAAGCTTCTCCTTACTATCAGGGTCTCAATGCAGAGATGGATGGATCTCCCAGGACACATCTGCTTGACAGCTCACACACCATCTCTGCAGCACAAGCATTGGTCTTCACACATTTTTGTTTTTGCAGCTGCTGATGCACAGGCGATTGTACCCACTGAACCAGCCTCTAAGTGTGCAAAGCCTCGAGGTCTCCTTATTCTAGACTTGTTATTAAACAAACTGATGTGTTTAACAATTAAACTGAAAATTTGAAATAGAAACCAGAAAATTTGTAATCTGCTACTTGCTATTGTGCTACTGAATACAGACAGAGCTTGACTTGAAAAACTGTCCCAAAACAGAAAAATCTACATTAATTTGTATAATGTAACTTACACAGTTAGCTTCTGGAATGAACAAGATATTAAGTCAGAACAAGGAAAATGGTGAAAGGCAGTACTACACATTATATTGGTACGTAACATCTGTAGTGCTCAGGGACATTGAACTGAATGTTTAGATAAAGCATTTGAATACAAATCCCTCTCCTGCTAAACTGATAATTTTGTATTTGATCAAAATTTTGTGCACACAATAGTGGCATTTCCAATAAAATGTGAATTCTTGGCTTCCTAAGAAGCTGTTAGCCATATTTTAATTTCTAGCTCTTCTTTATTAATCTACCTACTGAATGGCAAACCCACAATCTTTCTAAAAGTTCTTGGTTGGAAAAACATCCCACCTCATCCATTTATCTATAAATCACTTGATGTTATTTAGGCAGTAATCTCAAAAGGCTTCCTATTTATGAGGAAGCATTAGGCCATCTCTCAGGGTGTTTATTACTGCAAATCAAGTTAGTATCAAGCTATTATTATGCTCACATGTGACACATAGTGGGCTGCTGTATTGACAAATGAGTTTAAACCAACTAAAGTAAACATGGCGTTGCCCCATCACCATTTGCTATGAACATATGGAATGCTGATGTCGCAGGGTGGGAGAAAGTCCACTTGCAGAGATTTTGTTTTTTCCTGTTTACCAGACCCAAGAATACAAGAATATTAAAAGTACTTTGCAGGACATGTCAGATTCTGGATCTTTCTTAAGTAACTTCCAACCTAATTTTAGGTGAGCATTAATGAGCAAGAGTAGGAAATCAGTAGGGAAATAATGAGGAACATAAAAATGATAAGCAGAGAAATGGTAAGATCCATGTCCATGCTTAGTTTGAGTGCTGGATTTAAGTCTAGAATTGTCAGATAAAACATGTCATACAAGAAATAGTACTTTGGGTTCTCCTATGCTCTTCCATGATGTTACCTGTGGAATAAGGAACTAGCAGGAAAGTATAGGGAGCTTTTGCCAAAGAAGCATGGGAATATTGATTGGTAATAATGATAGTACCTCCCAGTCATTTTTCATAACCTCATTTTTTCAAAGTAGAACCTCCCTGAAATATAATTCTCCTCTCATTACCAGAGCATTCACAGTCTTCCATACTCTGCCATGCAAACAGCACAGCCTTTTATGTCCTCCCACAAGCTTACCCTTCATCTTCACTTCCTCCCAGACCAGCTCTTTGTCTCCTACAACCACCCCTGGCATTATGTCTCCTTTTGTGCTGCCCTCTTTCTTTGACACTATCAGGTGACTGGGATTTGCTTTCCCCTTCCAAGAAAACTCTGCCTGCTGTACAAGGTGCTCAAGCCATCACGTTCCACGTTACAGTGTGCTGCTCCTCCAGGTTTCAGGAGTGTTGGTGCAGTCAGAGAGCTCTTAGCATCCAGTGTGGCAAGGCCATGCTGGGGGGTACCACAGTCCTTTTCATTTGGGTCATGCTGATATAAACAACACTTAGTTTAACCATCAACAGAAACAACAGACTAATTACTATTCCTTCTAATACTCCTCATTTTTGCCCCTATATAATTTCAGAACCGATTCTTTTATTTTAATGCATCAATCACCTTTCACACTTTCACAGAGAAAGAACAATACATTGCTCATCCCTTGCCTAGTGCTGTCTATTTCCACTGTTGGACACCTCTACTCTTCTACCTTTCAAAGCCTTCAGCCTGTTCTCTGATACTCTACCTAGTGAAGGGAGGAAGCAGGATGTTAACTTTCTTACTTTCATAATTGAAGGTATATGGGTGAGAAACAGAACATACTAAATACTTATGTAATTAAATTAAAGGTATGTTTACCCATTCACAGTAAAACCACCGACACTTATTAAAGAAGAAGTCCAAAGCAGAAGATGGTTCATCCTGCCTAAACACCATACAGGTTCTGGTACCTCAGAGAACCCTGGCTGCCTCAGGCAGGTCCACACTTAGTGCTCAGAGTCCTTTAGGGGCCATCTGCCATGCGTGTCTGACCCGGGACCAGAACAGCAATGGGATCCCTGGGGATTATATATCACGCCAGTGCAGCAGCAGGTTCTAACTGGTTTGGCTGGAAAGGACTCTTGAACCCAGTTAGTATGGACAGTCAGGTTATTATTTAGTTGGGTGGTATTGTGGAGCTGTGGGTGTGGGTGTGAGTTTGTGTTTGTCAGAGGCAGGCGAGAGTTGCCAGTGTAGTTAGTGAAGGATTATATATAAAATACAGCCCATGCAGTCATGCTGCACATCATGTACACATCACTGGCAGGAGTGGACGACCTAGAACACTGTGTCATAGCACAAATGCCTCTTCTTACAGAGTGTAAATAGCAGTCTTTCTTCCACAGATTTCCATGGATGCCAAGGACAGAGGTATCCTTTGAGTGAACTCACACACGTGGCACCCTCCTCTACCCAAGGCAAGCGAATATCCTTTTGGGAGAATGAGAAAGCCCAGAAACCTCCTATGGCTTGGGCTGTCTGGAAGAAGGCACAAAATTAAGTTCTGGGTTTGAGTGTGAGGGCAGAACAGAAGAGCAGGAGCTGGCTTTACCAAAGCAGACTGAAATGCCTCCAGCCTAGATCCAGGGAGCTTCCTCAGCATGAGGTTTGCATAGGCTCCTAGAGCAACCTGTTCTGGTTCCAGCACTCCAGCTTCTGGTGCAGCACCATGTTCACATGAGCTGTGCACAGCCACAAGGGCTTCTCCCTGCTCTGCTGCTCTGAGATGCCTCCTGTATGGGCATTTCCTCTGGGACTGCTTGAGTCTCTTATATATTTTTAAAGGGCCAAAGATCATAGGATCTGGAACACCAAAATGCATAAACAGCACTCAGTTCTTTAAACATTCAAAGCACTACATAAACATTAGTGAAGCCTCATAAGATGAGGTAGGTAAGCATTATCTCCCTCTCAAGGTGTGGTGAAGTGACTTGGCTGAGGCCGGAGGCTGAGTCACTGGCAGAGCAAGGTTTAGCATCCACATCTTTTTGAAATGGTGTCTCCTGGGCTGGCTGGTGAGAGCAGCATGTGGTCAGGCAGTGCAGGCAGCCTGGCACCAACAACAACCAGTGTCCCCACTGCTACCATGGGGAAGCCGACTGTGGGGTTACCATAATCCCCATCCTAAGGTTACAGGGCGTGAGGGCCTTTCAGCTCACCCCAACAACACGGCTTGGAAACCTCACCGAACTAGATTTCATTGCTAGTTTGTCAAAGTTCAGGGTGTCCTTCCTCCCTGTTAGCTGTCCAACACCTCTGAACATCAGAACCTTCTTCATGTTTTTCAGTTCTGGCTTCTTAGTCCTTCCTTTCTGAATGCAAGGTCGGGAACATTCAGGAGCAGAAAGCAACCTCTGGAAAGGCCAGTGCTCCCCAATGGTGTCTCCTCAGGGCACCTGAGGAAACAGCAGCAGTGCTGTGGGGATACTGGGGGAAGATGGGGCAAACGCAGGCACTCACGCACAGCAGGGGATTTCTCATGTCGTTTCTAAGAAAAACCCCTGAAACTACACCCAGGAGAGTCAGTCTGGCAATGAACACTTGCAGACTAGAAATGGGTACCCACGCTACCCTCCAGGAGGGCTGGACAGCACATGGCAACACTGCCAGCTCACCCAGAGATGTCAGAGGGCTTTGGTAGATTGCCTTCTCATCTCAGAGAATATTGGCCGGTGGGGAAAGAGGGGAAACCCGGCTCTGAATCCCGGGGATGGCAGGCAGGAGAGCAGACCTCAGGCCTGCCGGGGAGCCGGCTGGGTGGGAAGCGGCCATGCTCGCCAGGCGCGACGCCACCAGCACGGATCCCGGGCCAGGCCGGGCGTTCACACTGCGGCGGTGAAATCCCCCGGAGAACGTGACGTGCCGGTTTAAGCCTTTTTTGTTTTGTTTTGTTGTTTTGTTTTTCAGGGCTGCCAGCCAAGCGAGGGGGGCCGGGAGGGTGCGAGGGCAGGCGGCCCGTCAGCGGCAGCGCCTGTCGGGAGGGCGCAGGGTGGAGTCTCTTACTCAGCCCCCGGAGCCACCTCCAGCTTCGGCGAAACCTGTCGAGCAGTTTCCCCCGGTGGCAGGGCGGAGGGCAGGAGGGCGGCGGGAGGAGAGAGGGAGGGAGGAAACGCGCCGCCTCGGAACAGGTTTGTCCTTCTCTACCTGCTGACGTTCTGCCGCCCCAGATGATGGCTGGAAACAAAACCGCCCCGTCAGTGCGAAGGCAGCCTGGAAAAACTGGTCGTGTGAGGGGCGAGGGCAGCATTCCTGGCTGCCGCGCAGGGGACGGCTCATCACCGCGAGGTACCGCGCGGGTATAAAAGGGCCCCGCACGGCCAGGCGCGGCAGAGGGGCGGCCGCGGTACATGGGTGGCGGGGAGCGGCCGCGGGCGCCCGGCCCGGGCTGCCGCCGAGCTGCGGTCCCTCAGGAGAATGGCTTTGTTTCGTTTTGTCCTTTTTAAACTTTTTTTTTTTTTTTTGGTTGGTTGGTTGGTTTATTTTTTTTTTTTCTTTCCACTTTGTAAAGAGAGCGTGTTGCCGTCAAGCTCTCCCAGCCCCAGCGCAAGGCCGGGGATGCTCGCGGGACGGTGGCCATCAGTAAGTGGCGGCGCTGAGCGAGGAGTGCGGGACGGCCGGGCCGGGCCGGGCCGGGCCGGGCCGGGCTGGGCGCGGCGCTGCCTTCGGGCGCTGGAGCCGCCCGCCCGCCAGTCCCGTGTGTTCTGTCTCGTCCCCAGGTCCGCCGCGGCGAAAGGAAGAGCCAAGCCCGGGGCAGGAGCGGGCGGGAAGCGCGCCCCCGCCCCGCTGCGCTCCCCGCGGACCCTCAGCCTCCTTGGTGCAGTGGTTCTTAACAGTTCAACAGTTCTCTAGCATAATTGTGAAATGTTTAGGACCACTTGACCAGCGAGGCCCGGGCATCGGCCGGCAGCGGCGGAGACCGGGAGCGACCCGGAGCGGGGGAACCGCGGGGCCGGCCCCGGGGAGGAGGAGCCGGAGCCAAAGCCGGAGTCGGAGCCGGGGGCCGGCGGGAGCGGCCCGGTCCGGCCCGGCCCCGCAGCACCTGGGACGGGCGGCGAGGCCAGGGAGGGCCGGGCCCAGGACCCGCCGCTGGCCGCGGGTCCCGCTCCGGGGATGGCGGAAAGAGCAAAGTCAGTGCAAGTGCTTAAAAAAAAATAAGGTTATTGCGTGTCCTGTGGGAACCGAGGAGTTTAATAACTTAAAAGGAACAGGTAGGATAAATCCTGCTGCTGCAGCTGCTGTCAGCTGGCTGTGCTAGAGACAGGCTGGTACACTTACTGCATAACCGTCTGTTCTCTCCTTTCTCCGCACCATACACTCAGATGCACAGCTTAAAAAAACCCCTCAGATTGACTCTCTAGGCTGCATTCTCCAGAGGCTTCCCACCTTTCCACTGGTAATAATATGCAAGATGTATTCAGTGATAGCACTTCTTTTGTCTTTGAGTGCCCTTTTACTTAGGGCAGTGTAGCGTTTGTCTCGTGCTTTTTTATACTGTATTTTCTGTGTGTACACTTGTTGCAGGCAGCTAAAGGACTAACCGGACTTTCTGTCATAACTTCGTTGAATTACTTCAGAGGATGTCTGCTTCTAGGGCATTGATGGCCTGGCTTGAATGTCTGTGGACTTAATCAGATGGACCTTAGTGAAAATGCTGGATCTTTCAAAATACAGCTGAAGAATTTTGATTTTTTTAAAAGAGGAGGGAAAAAAAGTCTGAAAACTGCAATTCTGCAAACATTTTATTTTTCTTATAGAAGTGTAGCTTTGTAAATGAGAGGTTCTTCCTCCCTTGTGCTCATTCTTCTCACCCATATCCCAAGTATCAAATTGAAACTAGAAATGTAATAGGTTTCTTTTTTCTTTTTCTTAACTTGCATTTAAATAAAAAAGGCAATAGACTAATTCATAAAATCTAATTCTACTGCTTTAAATTTGACCAAGAAAACTTAGTGAGCCTGCCTATGTGTATGTTTTAAATCTTTAAACCTAACAATTTGTATACGTGTATTCTCATCATCACTTCTGTGGAATTCTGTTTGCTCAAAAAATGTGCCGTCTGGCATGAACACAAGGTGCATGAGTAAATTTGCAGGGGATTCTGCCCTCACTGAAATCAAGAAGAGTTCTGATGTCTGCAGTTGAGCTGTGATCTTCAGAAGAAGAGCTTCCAGGAGTAGCTGGAAATATTTGAAGAGTAGGCAAGCCTGATACGTAAAAATGCTTCTTGGGGACAGCCTAGGAAAAGCATGATTTTTACCTGCTGCTGTAGCTCAGAACAAGTTAGGCAAGGTTAATTACAGCATAATAGGGTTTAATTTAGCTGGGAATGAGGGTATGGTGGCTGCTAGCAGTGTTTCTCAAACTGCAAGGCTGGCCTCCTTAGGCAAGCTTACACAAGCCCAAGGCAAATGGAAAAACACACTTTGTCTGGGACTTGGCAAATGTAGAACCCCCACATCTATTAATGATGAATTCTCACTTGCCACGGCAAAAATTGAAATGCTCTCCCAAGGAAAAGATTAACGACCTGTCCCACTTAAGGGTCTGATGATTTAATACCATTCTGTCTGGGTTCTAATATGTGGTGCTCATTATCACAATGTCTGAGCACCTCCCAAATAGTTAAAAAGTAATACTAGTGTTCTGAACATACAGTTCTCATTAATTTCAGTGGGTGTTGTGGATGTTTAAACAGAGCTGAGCCCTGAAGAGTTGAAAATAGACTTGCAAAACACACTGTGAGGTAGTTCCACAGCTGGCTTGAATCGGGACAGCACTCTTAACTTCCGTGGAGTTACGCTGATTTATGCTAGCTGGGATTTGACCCAGTGTTTTTTTCTCTCCTGCCTATCTGCAGTTGATAAGTCTGATCCTCTCAGCTGGGTTTATCCAAGCTGTCCACTGGCTTCAGCAGAAATATTAACTGTACAAAGTAGGATTTCCTGTTTTGAGGGAATCCTCTTTGTTCTTCTTCATACAGCTCAAGGTGATTGAAGTTTTTTTTTCCTGTGTTTGAATGCAATGTGCCCTGAAAAAGTTTGGAAGAAACTTGTTTCACAGGGGGTAAGGAAAGAGTTTGGGTTTCGAAGGATATTGTTAATCACGCAAACTTGTGGGGGAGGTTCTGCTTGCACAAAGACAAGATCTTAATGTCTTGTACTGGGTTGTCCATGTCAAGACAAACCTCTCCTGATTGCTTCCACAAACTGATGTTTCATTGTTGTCCATTGCTGAAATTGGGGAGTGTCACAACATTACTGAAATGCCTCTTCTATGTGTGTTTTATTCTGTGACATTTTTAAGGTATGGAATCAGGTTGACTTCTCACCATTGTTTTTCCTCTCCCAGACTGGGTGAACTCCTGATGACAGGCTTGTAGTTTTCATAAGCTGGCAGTAAGCCATGTGGATGAACAAACAAACAAACAAAAATCCCCAAAAAATTCGCAATGAAAACCTCTGGGCAAACAGCCCTTCCTTGTGATATTGTCTAAGCTAAGCAGAAGCCTGAGGGGATGAAGGGAGGAGACTTTTCTGCCAAACTTAGTAAAATGTTGCCCCGCAGATGCAGAGCATGCCTTCAGCTCTTACTGTTAAAGTCCCAGACAGTATTTCCATTGCTCATCACTGGAATCTTGGCCTTTGGATAATAACATTTAATTTTTTCACTCCCTTTTAAAATGAATAGCAAAGGTATTATGACCAGACTGGAAGGATAGGTGGATTAAACCTTCTGGTTTTGGACTAACCCCTGAACTAAGGAGGTCTTTCTTACTGTCTGCTCTGCCCAAGAAGAGGAAGTAGAAGCACATTCCTCCCTCCCCACCCTTTTCTGTAGGCTGCTTAATGCTTTGGCAGCATCCTAGAGTTTCAGTGCACACACGAATACGCTGGGTGGGATGCTGATTGGTCAGAGATTCAGGTAGCAACACCGAGTGAAGTATGCATTCAAATCAAATTCGCATTTGAATTAAGAAAGAGCAACCCGGAATGAACCTTTCTTCGTAATCTACTAAATAATGTTCCTCTGCACAGAAGCAAACTAGATACTGGTGCTTCTCAGCAAGTGAGTAATGCTGTAATCAGGGCATCCTAGGCATCATACTTAGGCATCATACTTAGGCATCATACTTCCATTCTTGAACAAGAAGAGTTGCATCTGTGAACAAGGTAGTTTCATCTCTAGAACTCCTTAAAAATAACAGTAAAAGTTGTTTTATGAAAAACGAATGCCATATAGATATACATCTAGATATCAGTAGGAAGCATTCAGGGAGGGGATTTATGCTTAGCTTCTGGGATTGTACTTGCAGTGTTGTTCACACAATGATTTCCATGCTGAGTCCACACATCTACCACTTTTACGTATCAAAACTTCTTAGGCCTGCTCTGACCATTTGCTTTATTGATCTGGGAGACACAAAAAGCTCACCCACTGCTGGAAGCTTCCAATCCTCTAGGCATGGATTAATGACCATTCTTTCAGCCTGTATAAATTGGTGTATGATCTTCCATTTCTGTGTAGCTATACCTGCTTACCCTGACTCAGGTGCAGGTCTTGAAATGATTTCTTCCTGCAACTAATTTTCTGCTCTAAACTGATGATGAAAAATGCAGATTGTTTTTGAAAAATGTATTTTCCAAATATAGTTAATTGCCCATATCAACAGTAATAGCATCCCCATAAGATAAATGGGGTGACAAAGTCTGTGCTTCATAACAATGAAGGCATGATTTCTTTGCTAACTGGTTTGGTTTTGGTTCTTTAACTAAAAAAATTGTCTGACAACCTGTGATTTAGAATTTACATGATGCTCATTTTAAGGGTATTAATAGTATCCAGCAATCTCTGAGAATAAAATAATTCAGTTGCTACAGTGTTTGTGGGAGTCCAGGGTGAGAGAGGTGGTGCTGGGTTAACAGTTGGACTTAATGACCTCAAAGTCTTTTCCAACCTAAACAATTCTGTGATGTTGTGAGTGCTGGTGATCATCTCACTAACAGAGACCAATAATTTGCATCTTTCTTTAGCTTACATGTCATCTTTTTTATGTTCCTAGATAGATCCAGCTCACAAATAATGGTTTTTGGTTTGGGTTTGGTTTTTTTTTTTTTTTTTTTTTTTTCTTAATAGTATTTTGGAATACCAGTAAAAGAAATGGCTTTTGAAAGCACTAATTTCTGCCAAGCATATTGGCAAGGTATAATATCTACTGTTTGAGTTTGTTTTTTCCCCCTCCTTTTTTTGTGACATATTTGAGTCCCATGAGGTAGAGGTGTAGCTGCATTTGTGGCTGGAGTTGTGTTTTGCCCATTTACCTTTTATTGGACACTTGGATAATACTAACCTGAAAAAAGAGGTAAATAAAATCTCTAGTTGCCTGAAGTAATTATATAGTTAGTGCAGACAAATGGCCATTTTCAGGTGTGATTCAACTCATCATCTTAAACTGGATGGCTGAATTGAGTCTCATTCTACCCTGAAAGTACCTGTTTCTCTTAGTTTGCCAGAAAGGGGGGCAGCATCACCAAATCAGCTACAAGACTTACACACTGTGGACCACGGCAACTTAACCCCCTGAGAGTCCCTCCTCAGCCTTAGTCCAGTACAAATCCTGTAGCTGCTCTGCTCCATCAGTTAAGTCCATGTAATTCCTCAGCTGCCTAGGTTCATGTGAATCACCTTTTTTCTTGCTTCTTGGAGTGCAGTGGGAAGCAATTTTTAGAACAACGGGCACTAAAATTAGAAATAATTCAGTGACACTTTTATAGTAGCCACATGCAGGAGTGCTTGTTCTGTAGTAGTTTAACCTTCATAGTATCATAAAACAGCTGTAGAGCTGGCTTTGGTGTCAAGATGAAATAAATTTATAATAATGTTTAGTTACCACATTTCAAGAGTCTTAGCAGAGCTATTGCTGCCAGTAGCTTTTTTCCTGACCATAAGAAATCAGGACTGGGAGAACTGGTGTAAAAACAAAGCCCTAGCTGTTTTTTTGGGGGCAGGTTTTTGATTGATAATTTTTTTTTCCTAGCAAGATTGTGCCTAGTTGATCTAGGTTAATACCCAAAATGTAGTATATTGGCCCTTTTTTCACTTCAGGCATTTTGAATCTGTTCTTGCAAATGTCATCTTTCAGCACAGCCAACCTTATGAAACCTGTTCAGTGTTGATGGTTCATTAATTGCTCTGGTATTTTCATCCCAAATACCTTGTTAGCTTATTTTGTTAGATGTTTTTTCCCCAAAGGCTGGAGCTTCAGGATTTGTGTGATTTAAAGACAACTGAGAATCTTTAAGACAGTTCCTAGCTCCCATTGTGGCAGCAGAGTCTGAAATAGTAATCTGACGACGCAGAAATGCTGAGAAACTGATAAACAAATGGAATTAAAGCCATTTTTACTCTCGTGATTTTTGTTGAAGGGTGGGGATGAATGATTCATTATGTCCTCTTTTTTTCTTTCATTTTCCTAATACTTGGAATCAGCAATATTGCATTGTAATAAGCCTCTAAAGATGTTCTCTATTAATATTATGACATCGAAACAGAAAGCCAAATCTTTTCTCTTTCACATGGGCTTAAACCCAGAAAAACACCAGTTATTTGTGTACACTGACGGAACAGAATAAACAAACAGAAGATGCTAAAACTGCTACGATGATCTGTGCATTTGTCGTTCCAGGTAAAACCAGGGATTCCCAATCCCAATTCTGTCTTGCCCAGTCTGTGTTTTGCTAATCTATTACCGGGTCAGAAGGCTTGTGAAGCTCGATTGGCATGAGAAAAATTACTTTTGATGAGCTATTGAGAAGGGCAGTTTAAATTCTGGCAGCAAGAGATTTGAAAAGAGGTTCCCTTGATGACTCTATTGCCTGGGGACAGAATTCATAAGAACCTGGCTTCAGGCAAAGGAGGATTTGTAGCAGGAATAAGTGGCTCTGTGCACCACAGCCTTTCTCTTTCCAATGTCTTGAGCTTCTTTCTGGATTTTTCTTCCCTGAAGATCAGCTTCCTCAAGAGTATTATGACTTTTGTGAATCATGTTTCCTTTAATCTCCCTGATAGATGGACAAGATCTAAAAAGTGATTTAGAATTAGGAGGAGGTCAGACAGGATTTTTATTTCAGTTTGATCCTTCTCCCCTCACTGCAGCCTGTATGTAAACTTGCCTCATCAGGCCACACTCTACTGTACCACATTCACACAGCTTAATGTGGACTCAGCAAAGCTGTGCACGTTTCTTTGGGACCACTGTTGGCTTCATACCTCAGCTGCACAGTGCCAGCTACTAAAGGTCAAAGTGGTGGCATCCCAGGCTCCCTCTAACCAGATTCAGATGCACAATTGTAAAAGGGAGTTTTGTGCTCATGTCAAATTAAAGAATGGTGTTTTATTGTTTTCACAGACTTGAAGTTTATAAGGCCAGAAGAGGATATTCACATGACACCAATTTTAGATGGCATGTGTGAGAGGATTATCTTCCCAGACATCTCCAAAGGGAGGACAGAAGACTGTAGGAAGGCTCCTGGACAGAATCCCCTTTGCTATAGAGCAAGTGTAGAAGACCCACTTACATCAAATGCATGTCAGGAGGCAGTGTGAATGCCTTCCATTGGGATAATCTAGTTCCTTCTCTTTCATAACACTGCTAATAGGATGTCCTTGGAATATTTATGGTTTGGAGTGGAACACATCTTTAACACGGACATGTGGTCCAATTGAAAAAATAAGGCAATTTCCAGACTCTCTAAAATAAACAGGAGATTCATCACATATAATAATGTTGTTCATGTCTTCCCTTTCTATTTTTCTTTCCCTAGTAAATACAAACATATTTTTCCTGGCTCTTCTTATGCATTCCATTTGATAATGAGGGTTTAAAGAAAAAAACCAGAGTGACCACACTACTTTAAAAACAAGCACTGGATTTTTATGTTTGTGCAGACTGTGTATTAAGGACCTAATATTCCAGGAGAGGCCAGCCTCCTGCAAAGTCATGCCTTTCCAGACCCAAAGAGTAAACTTAGCTCCCAAATTCATATTTAGACTTAAGTGGTCTAGAAAGTCAACATGCAGGATACTACATTTTTCAGCCTGTCAGCATCCAGGAACACAGGCATTGCCAGTATTCATGGGCTGTCCAGTACTCAGTACATCTGGGCTGGTGTCAGTCTGAACCCACACAGCTGTGACTTTAGATGCTGTTTAGTGATGCTACAGTGATCAGTGAACAGTGTTTCTATCACAGAGCCTGTGGACATGGCTCCATGAAGCTATGTATTATTATTACTTGTTATTTATTGATCAATATAAACAAATCCAGAATGTGTTTGCATAAAACTGTATTTTTTTTGACAGAAAGAGAGAACTAACCTGGCTTCAGGTGGCTTCATACTGAGAGCAAGTATCAATAGTCTTTGATGTACCACAAATCCAGGAAGAGCATAAAGATTACAGTCAGCTTTTTATATAATGTCTCTTGAGAAATTTTCTGACTATAATGGTAATAATAATAAGTTGTTGCCCATCTTCCTTTAAGAGCTGACTTTTCAGCATGGCTAAGCATTGTGCAAGAGATACCCTTTACTGCTGGTAGCAGCTGCTCTGTCCTGGGACAGAAGTTCACTCAGAGACAAGAGGAGACACCTCTGGGACCTGTGTTCCTGTAGCTTCTTTGCCACATTCAGCTGTACCAGCAGTCATATAATTGAGGCAGTTATGGAAAAAAAATAGACTATGAGCTGACCTAATTGTAATGGCAAGCCATCCACTCCTGTGCCCCTCCTCATGTGTGGGTTGTTAGTTAAAAAAAAGAAGGTAGCAAAAGGTGGTAGCATGTGCTGTGCCACCCTACTTACCCAAGCTGGGGAGAAGATGGAACCACTGAAGTCCCAGTGCCGTAGGCTCTAATCTGGATACCTTAGGTCTTTCATTTGAGTGCTTTCAATCATGACTTTTGGGTCACTAATGTTGATGAAATGGAAACTATCATCATCTTTGCCAAGGTAAATCAGCAGTATAACCAAAGACTTTACTGTTGTCACCATCTCTATAGGTGTGAATGACTTCTGAGCGTTTGGGACTCTGGGGTGACTACGTGCAACCCTGTATAAACTGGGGTTATTCCTGACTGTGTAATGGAAATTGAGCAAGATCTATTAAGGAGCTGAAAATAATAGGTTATTGTGGGGCCAGGAGAGCTGTTGTGTTGCCAGAGGAGCTGGAAGCTCTTGCTGTTCATGGAGTAGATGGATGGGTGGGTGTCTCAGTGCAGGATTGGTGTGGGGAGGTGCTGGCCTAGGGAAGCACCCAGGCAAGGTGTTTATTGTGCTGTACTCAGCTTGTGCTTGTGTGTGTTTGATAAAAGAGGTGGAAGGAAGGCAAGAAGGGGATGGGTGCCCTGGTGTGGGATTTGGATGAATCTGTTAGGAAAGGGGTAGAAAAGAAAGAAATGTCTTAGATATTAATTTATTTTAGGGTCTTTTCCAATGCAGGTTTCGTTCTTTCTCTCTCTCCCCCAGTGAGGCGTCTTCCTCTGTGTGGGAATGCTAACTTTTTTTCCCTTTGTCTTTGCTTGCTGTTTCCTTCTCTTTTCCCTCTTGTCTCCTTTCATCTTCATGCCTCTTCTTCCTGACTGTGTTCCCCAAATTCGGTTCCACTCTAACCTCTTCCTCCAATCCCACCTGCCAGAAGGATCACCAGAGGAGAAAGTAACTTTTGTTGCTCAAATCTCTTGCTAGATTTTCCAGGTTAGACCCAGTTATGGTTTAGTTAGCAGAATCAGTGAACCAGGGAGATTGCCTCTCCCGGTTATTGTTTTAGTCTTCTGAAGATGTGTCTGAATTCTGTCCTCCCCCACTGGAAACAAACTTTTCCTTTGTTTGAATGATCAATTTGCATCTGTTATGTGATGGACTGTTTTGTCTTGATGTGTTTAGCAGAGCTGGTTGAAAGCTTCTCAGCTATGCAGGAAAAGGAGCCAAAATCTGACACATTATCCCATAAATAGGGGTATTGGCCAGGTGTCTTCTGCAATAGGAAAGAAGATTACTGGGGGAAAGATTCTGGCTTGGTGTCCCTACAGTTATGGTGGAGATGTACCCATGTGAGAGCCAAAAAGATCTTTCCTTTTTCCACAGCAGGGTCCTTACCTTTTGGCCTGGCTTTCTAGAGCTTTGGCAAAGGGAATAGAGGCACTGAAGCCTGTGGTCATTTGGCCGTGTCTGGTTGCCTGCTGCTCTAGACAACTGCTTGCTTTGCCAGGGGCTGTAGCTGGTCCTGCTCTTCATTTCCCCCATATTTGTTGACTTCTGGCTCAGAATGGCCCAGAGATACATTGGTAAGCCCGTAGGAGCCTCATGTGCCAGTAAAGTATTTGTAGCTTGAAAATGTTTGGGTCTCAATGGGTACAGAGGGAGTGTTTTTCCAGTTTAGGGAACCATTTGTAGTTTGAACTGTCATATTTTGCAAGAACCTGTCATCACTTTTTGTGTCATAGGCTCTCCAGCAATGTTTTCCATGTGCAAGACTGATGCTCTCACACCCTCTTTCTGCCTTGTTTCACAGAAAACTGCATCGATTCTCCTTTTCTTTCTCAGGCTGTCAGCACTCTGACAGTGATTCAGGTCTTCACCCTTTCTATCCTGGGACAGAGAAAAGACAATATATAGCAAAAAATTCAAAGCTGAGTAACTAGAAAAAGAAGGTTTTTCTGAAGAAGATTACGCAATGAATTGGTTGGTCTAGCCACTTGATTTTGAAACTTCCTTTGTAAAGCACCCTTACACAGGATGAGGTGGGGTGAGGTGGGGAGAGAAAGAAAGAACTATTGATGGTCTGCTGTCTATTTATTGTGACATTGTGGATTGAGAACTGGCTGAGTGGCAGGTCTCAGAGAATTGTGATCAGTGGCACAGAATGTGCTGCTGTGTCCAGTTCTAGGTTCCTTAGTACAGGGAAGACATGGAGCTCCTGGAGTGAGTCCAGTGGAGGACAATGACGACGTTTAAGGGACTGGAGCGTCTCTCTTGTGAGGAAAGGCTGAGGGAGCTGGGCCTGTTTAGCCTCAAGAAGAAATGACAGAGAAGGGGCCTCACCAGTGTATGTAAGTATCTGAAGGGAGGATATCGAGAGGATGTAGCCAGGCTCTTCTGGTGCTGCTGAGCCATAGGATGAGGTGCAATGGACAGAAACTGGAACACAGGAACTGCCACCTGAACTTGAGGAATAACTTCTTTACTGTGCAGGTGACTGAACACTGGAACAGGCTTCCGAGAAAGGTGGAATCCCCCTCACTGGAAATATCCAAAAGCTGTCTGGACACAATCCTGAGTAACCTGCTCCAAGAAACCCTGCTTGATCAGGGAGGTTGGACCAGATGGCCTCCAGTGGCCGCTTCCAACCCAAACCGTTCTGTGATTCTGCGGAATGTGCTTTTTGTGGGGACCTTTACTAACGTGCAGAGCGCACGGCCGCATTCCCGCAGAGCCATGCAGGCATTCCCGGTGTCCCTCGTGCCGGGCGCGGTGTCCCGGAGCCCCCGAGCGCCCGCGCCCCGCTCGGCGCGTCCCGGCCGGTTCCTGGCGGGGCAGCGCCACCTGCCGGGGGCGCCCAGCACCGGCCGCGGGCGGCCCGGGAGCACCGCGGAGGGAAGGATGATGGGCGGAGGGATGGAGAGAGGGATGGATGAGTACTCGCTGGTGTGTGTCTTTCCCGGGGGTTGGCAATCCAGCGCCTCCGGTGTAGTTCTCTTGATTACCACTGCCCTTCAGTCAAAAAGTTCCTGCCAGTTCCTGCGAGTGGTATCTGCTCTGAGGAGCCACTTGGTTGATGAAATATAATTACCTGCCCTGCTCTGCACCTCTCACTGGCAAACCAGCCTCTTTTCGGTTGAAAGACACAATTTTCTCTTTTCAAATTAATATATTTTAAAATTTAATTTGGGAAATTGAGTCTCTCTGCTTGGTTAAAGGATGAATAAAGTGCTCAGCTTTGGTCGGTGCCATTAGAAAAATGCACTCAAGACTGGATGTGGTGAAGGAAATAAAACGGCAACCTCTCCGGTAAGTAAGCTCGCTAATGTGAGCTGAGAAGATATACAAGACGAGGCCAGACTGAGCTCTCTGTAGCACATTTTTTTACTTTGTTGCTTAGGATATAATCTTCATTGTGTAGGAGAGGATGAGGGGAGGAGGCTGCACTTTCAGGCTGTAAGCTTTAAATGCTTCTGCTGTGCATGGCCAGCAAAGCTGAATCTTTCTGCTGCGACTCCTTGGGTATTCTCAGGTTTGTTGTGATGCTATTTTACCTTTGATGGAAATATGGCTGTGTAGATGCTTGCTTTTTAAGAAAGTCTTTTGTCACAAAGCAGACTGTCCCTGGGAATGCCTCCATGTGCGCCACAGTGGGTAGATGGGGAACTCTTTGATTAAGTCTAGAAGTCAGGGCTGGTTTGTTCCCTTTTTCTTTGCCCTCCCCCTGCATGAAGGCTCCCCTAGTTCCCGTTTGCCGCCCAGGATTCTCACAGCCCCACGGGGGGTTTCCCAGCCATCCGGAGTCACTCTGCTAATGTGAGGAGGAGGAGGACATTTGGTCAATGCCAGTTTGCACCCCTGCAGCAGTTCCGAGTTAGCCTGTGGCACCCTGGAGCTGGTCAGCGCGGGGCTGCTGCCTTGTTTAAGGAGCAGGTGATCTTCCTTGCTTCTCGCGCTGTTTGTGTGGGCTCGGTAACGCAAACCTGTCACGGGAGAGAGCAGAACAGTCCTCTGAGCTCCCGCTCCTGCATGAGCGTCCGTCACCATCCATCCCTTGCAGCCCGCGCGATCCCTCTGCCAAAGCCACAAAGACAGTGAACCCCAGCGCCCAGCTTCCACATCAGCCCCTCGCTGAGGCGGAGCCGTGCCGGCACCTTCTCGGTTCCCCCGCAGAGGGAGCGGCCGCCGTCTCAGGGCCGCAGCGGGGCCGCTCTCCAGGGTGCTGAACCCCTCCCGCCGCCCCTCTCCAGCCCGGGGAGGCGCAGCGGGCTTCCCGTCCCTCCCGGCAGCACGGAAAGGGGACCAGCCTTGGTGCCCACCCCCCCGTACTGCGCAGCCTTACCGGGGACTCCCCGGAAGCGTGTCCCGCACCGAGGGAAAAGCGTCAGGCAGAGCACGGAAAAAGTAATCCTCACCCCTACCCTCCCCTTTAAAAACCACCCAACCAAACATTGAAAAGAAGGCAGTTGTGGGCTTTGGGATTTTTCGTTTTGTTTGTTTTTGTTTTGTTTCTTTGTTTTCCACTCTTCCTACGGGCTGTGGGTGCTCAAATGCATCTGGGCAGAAGTCACTGGAATAGTTCTAGAACCCCAAATCTACAGTGCAAGCAGGATACTAATGTGCTTGGGCAGGCTGTTGATTCACAGGGTAGATGGTAGCTAGGGCTGAGCGTAAGAAGCACCTAGGCAAGCAAGTGAGGGTTAAACTGGCATGATTAGAGTGACAAGAAATTAAACGCGAGACCATGGACTGCATACTGTCTCTCTTTATGACTTGCAAATTAGAATGGAAATTAAAAAGCTTGAACACAGAGATCCCCACGCCTCCCAGACACGGACAACTGAGCAAAAGATTGTCTGTAACTGTCTTTCATTAAGTGGTGTCAGGCTTTCCTTCCCCTGACCTTCACCAGTTGTTTACAGGAGGGTTTTCGATCTCCCGTTGGAGAGAAGGGTCACGAAGAGGCAAGACACCGAGACAGAACGGACCCGAGATCAGCTCTGAGCTGCCAAGCCCAGGCAGTGACAGGAGAGTCCTTGCACCAAGTTGTCTTACCCAGCCCTCCCTACGAGGCAGGTCACGACCTGGGGCTTACTTAAGCCCCTACTTTGCTCCGGACTTGTGAGATCCACGTTGTGGCTTGCATTGCCCTAAGGGCAGGCGGGACATGGTCTCGGCATGGCAGGGAGCCCCGTTATTGTGGTGGGAACTGAAAAGGGGTCCTGTAGGCTGGGCTGGGCCCCGCAGGACAACAGGTATGGCAAGGAAGCACAGGTAAGATGAGCAGAGAGTAGAGCGCCAGAAACAGGCACCCAAGCGCAGAGCTGGAAGGAGAGCTACTTAGAGGCAAGACGGAGTTGGCCAGCCTGACTCACCTCGGGGACAGAGAGGGAATCTGCCTCTGGGGGTGAATTTAGCCACTCTTCTCCGTGTGTTCCCCCTGTCGCTTCTGGTGCAGGCATATCCCGCCTGCGGAGTCACTGCTGAGGCATTGCAGAATCACCCCGGAGCTGGTACTGGTATCCCCTAACTGGTGACCGGGAGAGGGCCGGGGGCTTCTCCGAACACCCTCCCCCCGGGCCCCAGGGGTGTCCTGGCGGTCGGTCCAGCCCTGCAGCTTCAGCCGGGCCCCGCCAGTTCTCCGGGGTGGCCGCGTCCCCAGGTGCGTGTGAACACGCGCGGGGGAAGGCGGGGGGCTGTGTCTGCCGCTTTCACCGATACGATCGCTATTTTCTCCGCAGCGTGCAAGGGCTGAAGTTTCCCTTGATGGTCTCAACTGCCCGCCCCGCAGATCAATTAAACCCAGAGCCGGCCTGATCAACATAAAGGGGAGGCCGCACAGCAAACAAACAAACCAACCCAAAACAAACCGGCGCCCCCGCGGCTCCCAGGGCCCCCCCGCGCCCCCCGGGCAGCCCGCGGTGGAGAGCGCCCGGGAACGCCCCGAAACCTGCAGCGCCCCGCGGGGAAACAGCTCCGCTTTACCCGCAGGGAGCGGGAGACACCCCCGGAGCCCTCCCCGCTGCCCCGTGGGCCCCGGGGCTCCCCGAGAGGGACGAGGCCGGGGGAAGCCGCCTCCGGGGCGGCGGGGAAGGGGGTTCCCGAGGGGTCCTGCTGCCCCCTCTGAGGTCCGGGCCCCGCTTGGTTTGCCTCGGGGCCGGCTTTGAATCGGGCCGTGCCCGCCTCCCCTGGCCTCCCTCCCAGCCCGCTCCGCCATCGCTCTCTTTAAAGAACCACTCATTTATCGTGTTTTCCTAATTATGTTTTATTCAGCTATTCATGAGCTATTTGGTGTTCCACTGACTAGGGTTATTCTTGCTCTGCTTTCCTTTCCCTCCCTCCCCCTCTTCCCTAGCTTTGATGTCCTCTTGCATATTATACAAACAAGATCAAAAGCTACTTTTACCACCTCCGCCAACCTCACACAATATTTGTTACGGGAGAAAGTGTGTTTCGGGTCGAAACGCTGGCTTGTTAGAGAGAGGTACTACCCAGCTGAAACCGGGGGGAGGGAGGGGAGAAGGGGAAGGGGGGGCACAATATCAAGTACATGAACTTTAAAGTGAGCCCTATTACCACGTTGTTTAAAGGTCTGATCATGTCAGGTATAATACTGAAGAAAAATGTTATGTCGGACAAAATGCTTATATTTTCCTGCAGTATTAATGAGAAGCTTGCCCTGGGCTATTTCCCCATCTCAGAGGGCAGCAGATGCAAAAAGTCCTTGGGGAGTAGATCTTTGAAATTTCATCAGCATTCATGGGTGACCTAGCCTTTTCAAGCACAATGATAGACATGATAAATCATCTTTGCAACGAATTGTAATTATCCTTTATATGGCCAGGTTGCCTCTTGAAAAGCAGATATCTAACACTTTTCCACATTGCTTCCAGATTTCAGCGAGGGTGTCAAAAGTCTTGTGCCATCCTTCTTCCCTGCTGCTGACCATGTTGTGTGACATTAGCCCTAAACCCCTGAGTGTGCCAGAGTCAAACTACTCTATTAAGTTACACGCTTGCCTGTATTGAACTAAATTTAATTCCTCTTCTCTCTTACCCAATGAAATTATGTGGTGCAGTGTAAGATAGGATTAGAAGTATATCATTATAGCAATTAATACTATAATGCCTCCATGATTAGTGTGCTACATTGAATTTCATGGATTTTTGCTCACTGTTGCCTAGATTTCCCTTGGGTCCTCTAGCCCAAACCATTGTATTCTTAGTAAATTAAATGTGAAATCACAGCAATATACTTAATAAATCCACTATCACCTGTACAGTGTATTAATAAAGGGGTCCGGTGCAACCTGTACAGCGTCACCTTGCAGCCTGAGATGCACACACTGGGAAGGCCATTTCCCTCGAGATGGGAGCTGCCTACCGTGTCCCTCCTCTCCTGCCCAATTTTCTCTCTGCTTGCAGAGCAGGCCCAGGGGGGCAGAACTGTGGGAGCCCAGCACTGCTCACCCCAAAGCAGGGCACAAAGGGGATTCATTTAGGCTCGCGGCTTGCAGGCAGAACGCCTTGCTCCATGGTTATTTGTGGAAGGGAATGCATTGCAATGCAGTAACCCCACACCATGCTTGGGGACTTGGATGAAATCCCCCACCCAGGGAGGTTCAAGCCTTTTCCCACCTCCCCTCAGGGAAGAGGCGGAGGTCTTTAAAGAGAAGCCTGTTTGAAGTGGCCCTGATGGAAATGGGGTTATTTCAGAGGTACAGTAATGGCTGTCTGGTTATCTGCAGCCAGGGCTCTGTGGAGGGGAGATAAGATATTTATTAAGAGACCCGTTTTAATGCTCAGGGATCGCTTTCAGAGGGCCCAAGAAAAATGGACTTTATCTAGTATATTATTATGTACAGTCACCCTGTTGATGTTTTACTTTAGTTTAGACACCATGAATAAAAGGTAATAACTTTCCCTTCAGCTCGTTTATCGGCAAGATACCTGAGGGCAGTGGGGTGGGGAGATATTTGCTTTAATAGGGGTGATTAAAGGAAGACTCTCCAGGATTAGGGGTGAGGTTGGGGTTGCACAGGGACTCTCGGTGCCTGACATTCAGGATATCTTTTAGACCCAGACCTTCCTAGGGACTTTGCCAAGAGTCAGGGAAGAGGGAAAAACTGTGGTAAGGAAGGGAGATGTGGTGGGCTGGAGGCGGCATGAGGACAGGGAAGGCCTGGGCTCTCTTTGAGGCCAGGCCAGCATGGTGTGAGTGCTTAAACTTGGTTGGTCTGAAAATGTGGGGGATGGAGACAGATGCCTCAGGCCTTCTCCAGAGCAGGCAACAAGCCTTCATTTTTCTCTGCTGTTGAATGTTTCCAGGCCAAGGTGGGAAAGACTCCAATGCATGGGAAATGACACTTCATGCTTCTGGTTCTAGTGATGGGCACTGTTCTATCTCATGCTGAACACCTGAACTGAGAGCCTGGGTGGGGACACTTTTTGCCTGGACTGTTGATGTCCATACCACCATTTTGCTTGAATAGTTTTTCATTCTGCCCTCCTCTTCACCCACTTCTTCCTACTCCCTTGGTAATGTGACACCTCCCAAGCACGGGGATCTTCTGTGGCAGGGGAACATCCCACTTATGCAGGTGAGGGTGGTGGAAGACTGAATGCATAGTGGTGCGCAACAAGACAGGAGGCTGGGACAGGGTTGGTGGGGGCTGAGAGGGTGAGTCTGGGCAAGATGGCCCAGGGATTGAGTCCCTGCAGACACTATTCCCAGATGGATCCAGGGACCAGCTAACACACTGGCACATCTTGGGTCTGATATTTGGACATCAGGAAGGGATGCAATGAGGAGCCAAACAAATCCTTGCACCTTTGCTGTAAGCATCTCACCACTCCCATCCTCCTCTCCTCCCTCCCAGCACTGCTTGAGTGCCTGCCTGTTACATCGGTACACCTCGATCCTACAGACAGACACATTAACTCACTTCCTTCATTTAACACACACAATCATCATCAGCTGGAAGCCCAGAATAGGCAACTGAGTAAATTCAGAATAAAAAAACTACAGTGTCTTTTCGTGGCCATAGAGACTTAAGACTTCTCTCTTCTCTCCCCTTCCTCTATTTCCTTTCTTTCCTCCCTCCCTCCCTTCTCCCTTAATTCCCCTTCTCTTTCCTCATCTCTATCTCTCCTTTCCTCCTTCCCTCCCCGCTCTCCTGTAGCCGCCACCGCCCCGTAGCTCCCTCCCGACGTGCCGGGCTCCGACCGGGGCCAGGCTGTGGGGCAGGAGCTCAGCCCTGCCCCGGACGCAGTTGCGGATGGGAGCAGTGGGCCCGGCTGCCCCCCGCCCAGCAGCACCCGGTGGCCGGGCGGGGCGGCCGGCGCGGAGCCGGTATAAACAGATTATTCAACTCCCTTTCACTGCGGACTGTATGAAGCTGCATAATGCCTTTGTCGGGGAGGATTATTTGTTTAGCGGGAAAGTACGCGGGAAGGGATTAACGCTTTGCCCGGAGCCCCCTCCCCGTTTCCATCCATCCCGCCCCGACGGAACGGGCCGCTCCTCAGCGGGGATCCCCGAGCTCTGCCCGGCCCCTGGGCTGGGACACGCGGCGGAGGCGGCGGCGGCGGCCGGAGCGGCAGCCTGCAGGGAGGGCTGCCCGATCCGGGAGCATCCATCGGGGCACCTGTGTCTCGGCCCCTCGATGAGGAGGAGCTCGCTCCTTCCTGCCGTCCGCACCCACTGCAAATACAATTAAGCAGAGGGGAGAAAAGAGGGGGAAGCTTTTTGGAGAAGTCAAAGGCCGCGTCCCTTCTGGAAAGTGCTTCACCTCTGCTCCCTCAGGTTTTCCTTTTTTTTTTTTCCCCTTCCCTTTTTTTTTTTTTTTTCCTGTGCGTGTCTTTTTTCCCTCCTAAACTGACTTCACTGGCAGCTTTTCCCTCCTTGCGCTCACCCCAGAGGAGGAGGAGAAGGAGGAGGGAAAAAACAACCCACCAACCCAGCCACTAAACCCACCCAGCAGTGGATGGGGGGAGGCAGGAGGCTCGCAGTGCGGGCTCCTGGCCAGCGGGAGGTGGGAGCCCCCTCGCTCGGCGAGCTGATGGCCGGCGGCGGGGGAGCAGGGCGCTGCCGGCCCCGCGCACCCAGCGCAGCGGCGGCCCCGGCCGCGGCCCCAGCGCCGGTGGGGCGCTGAGGGCTCCGCGCCCGCGCTCGCTCGTCAGGCAAGGTGCGCTGAGGGGGGATAAAACGGGAGGGAGAGCGGCGGAGAGCAGCAGAGAGAGGCAGGGAGACTGGCGGGTCTGCCCGGCTGCTGACTACCTCACCCCGGCGGCGCATCCTGGCATATGACGGAGTAACTCACCCGCGTCTGGCTTTTTTTTTTTTTCTTTTCTTTTTTTCCCTCTTCTTTTTTAAAGGGTGGGAGGTGTTTGCTATTTTATCCCCCCCCTTTTTTTTTTCTTTTTTTCCCCCCCCCTCTGTGTGCGTGTGTGTATACAAATACATCGCCTCCGCTCAGGGAGCCGGATATTTCCAACCCCAAACTATGGCTTTTCAAAAATCGCCCGATGCCTCCAACGCCACGAGGAAAAATCCCGGTCTCTTGGAGATAGGAGCCTTGTGTTTGGACTCGGAGATCATCTTCGGCTTCACCAGCCACCTCCTGCGGAGGAAAGCCAAGGTAATGGGATCTTGCCGTGGTCCGGGGGAACTGGGGTCCGGGAGGGGGTCGAGGGCCGACTCACGGGAAGGGGGTGGCAAACTTGGCGGTGCGAAGTTGCGGGCGGCGGTGCCGGGCAGGTTTCAGCACCACGAACAGTCCTGGCGGCACCGCGGAGCGGCGCGGAGGGGCGCGGGGGGACCGCGCTGCCGGACTGCTCCTGGGGCTTCCCCATGGGGACCCCGCCACCTTATGTGACCCCGGTTTCAGATGGGGAGTGGTGGCACCGCGTTTTGCTATTTCCAGGAGGGCTTTGTACTTACCGAGAAAAAGAGGTTGCTTAGCCCCGTAGCGCAACTCACCCCAGTGCCGGCCGGGAAGCCCACCCCTTTATCCCCCGCCCCGTCCAACCCGAGCCTTGGAGACGCGGGAGGGTTTTGCAGACGTTGTTTGGGCACAGGAGATTTCGGAGGAACTTCCCGGAGAGCAGCATTGCCCCGAGCAGGCGGGAGAAGGAAGCCGAGGCGCAGCGCCCGGGTGCATGTGTCTGTGCCAGACCCGCTTCCCCTCCCGCCCCAAGAGGGGCACACGGCAGCTCCTGGGTACCAGCCCGTGCCCCCCGTGTCTCCGCTTCACTCCCGCACCCAGACTTTTCTCGGGCTGCCGGCGGGCGGTCCGGGCGGGCGGGGGGGGGCACATCACAGTGTAGGGGGGGCTCTGCCCGACGTGCGGGGCGCGCCTCAGGGCTGTGCTCGTCGCCCACGGCCCCAGCCGTGCTCCAGGGTATGCACCCTTGGGGGTGGGGCCGGTGGGGCGCTTCACACACGTGCTTGGCAGAGTCAGAAAAGTTTAACCGGCGGGGGAGAGGTGCCTCTTGGGCGGGATTATTTTTTCCCCACTCTTTGTGTTCGGCGCTGCCCACTTCACCACAGACCTTACCCCACGCGCCAGCAGCACCCACTCGCGCGGTGGAGGGGAGGGGGCCCAGGAGCCGCGTTGGCATCTCCGGGGAAGCGGCCACCTTCTCCCGGCGCGGCCCCGCGGGGCTCCGGCTGCGCTCGGGCTCCTCCGTGGCGGGCGGGACCGCGGGCGCGGCGGCGCCGGCAGGGGGCGCTGTGGTCACAGAGACGGCGGCGGCCGCGCCGAGCCCGCGGGGCCCGGGCACGTCTCGGCCCCGCCACCGCCGCCCGCGCGGGACCGGCCCCGTGACAGACAGCGGCACGCGCTTCTCTCTCTGGGGGCAAAAACTAAAAAAAGGAGAAAAGTGCTAAATATACGAGCCGGAGCGGCAGCCAAGTAGACAATTAGCTGCGAACGTTAATTTCTCCATCTGTCAGGTCAATTTTCGCGTGTAGGAGCATCCCGTCGCGCCCGCTGAGCGGCGGGGGAGTCGGCCCCGCGGGGTCTGTGCCCCGCGGCACCGCGCATCTGCCCGCGGAGGGGGGGCACCGAATCCTAGCCCGCGCAGGAGAGCGGCAGTCGCGGGGCGGAGCGAGGGGAGCGGATCCCGGCCGGACCCTTGAGCCCCGCTGGCAGCTGGTCCGCACCCCCAGCGCCGCTTTTCTGCCCCCGCGCCGGGACCCGCACCCCGCGCCCGGCCCTTTTTTCCGACTCCCAAGGAACCTGAGTGTTAGAACGTGAAGGAGGCAACGACTTAAGTGACACTGATTTTGGGACTATCCCGTAGGGTCACTGTGAAATGGCATCTTTCTCGCCCCGCCGCTATCCCAAACCTAAACCCAAACCCCAGCCCGCCCCGGCCGACGCTCCGCCGCCCCGCTTACCCCACCCCACCCGCCCCCGCCCAGCCCCTCCTCCCCTGTCCTCCAAGCACTTTTCCAGCTTTTTTTGCCGACGTGCTCCCGTGCTCTGGGTCCTTCCCCGTGCCGCCCTGGGGAGCTCACTCCGCCTCCGTCTCCCATCCCAAACTTCACTCCTGTCTCATCATGGGAGGCAGCATCACCTAGAGCGGCAGCCCGGGCGGCGGGGACGCGGCGCGATCACTACTGGCACCCCTGACCCTCGCCCCGCCATGGGTGCCCCGGGCCGGCCGCGCCGCCGGGCACCGCGCCGCCCGCACTAGCGGAGCGGGGCGCGGGGCAGGGGAGCATCCCCCGCTATCATGATCACGGCCGCCGGCAGGAAGGCTCTGGGACCTGATCCCCGGGCGCCGGGGGTAAGTTGCTACAACACTCCTCCCCACGGCTGAGCGCTTTTTTTTTTTTTTTTTTTCCCTTTTAAAAAAAAATTTCCTCACTTTTTTTTTTTTTTTTTTTTTTTCCTCGCGAGGAGGGTGGGAGCAGCGTTGCCTCCGCGTCCCGCGTTGCTGAGCTGTGCTGTCTCCGCAGGTGGCGGAGGGGAGCGCGGCGCGGGAGCTCTCCCCGCGGAAGAGGCCGCCGGCCGCCGCCGAGGAGGAGCGCTGCGCCAGCCGCCCGCCGCCCGAGGGAGCGGGAGCCGCCGCGGGGGCCGAGCCGCGGCCGCTGGAGCGGGCGGCGGCCGGGGGCTGGTGCCGGAGCTGCCAGGCGCAGCTGGCCGAGCTGAGGAGGCAGGCGGCCCGGCTGGCTGCCGGCGGCTGCCCGCCCAACGCCCCGCCGGTAAGTGCAGCGCCCAGCACCGCTGGGGGGTTGTGGGGAGGGGCGCGCGAGCCTGGCCCCGGCCCGCACGGGGTCACAGGTACATCCCCAAAGGATTTGGGAGGGGAGCGTGGCGGCAAAGCCGGAGATTTCCAACCTAGGAGGGTTCTTCAGAAGTTCAAGGATTTCCCGTCCCCGGACTTCTACCAGAAAGCGAAACTGTGCGGCTGGACGCTCACTGGCTGTTACAGCCACCGGCTGGCAGAAACAGTTAAAAATAAAATAGGGAGTTTGGGAAGAGGAGCGAAAGAGCTGAGAAGCGGCTGTGCGGCTGCTGTCCGGGACGCGCCCTCGGGGCCGCCCCAAAGCCGTGGTGCCGGGAGCTCCCCGTGTTGCTCCGCAGGACCTGGGGCCGCCCAACCCTGTTGACAGCGCCCCGGGGATGCCGGCTCGGTGTTGCGACTGGGATTTGCCTTCATCCTTCCTAAGAGAAGCTGCCGGTGGTAGACGTTCAGCTCCTCCTTCCGAGAAGCCCATAAAGTGCAGCTGAGAATCAAACACTCATGTTTATGGCACTGGAGGAAACTTTGAGGGGGATGATTTTTGAGTGGGCTGTGCTTTTGCCCTCGGGGTACTTCAATGTGCCTGGCTGGCTGATGGGCTCACTCCTGTCCTTAATGTCCCTTGGGCAAGCATTAGCTGTGTCATTTTCCTCCAGTTTGTGCTGCATGGTGGTGCTTCATATCTGGTAGGGAATGGAGAAAGTGCATGATGATGCCAAGAGGTTCCCTCTTACCCAAGTGCAGCTTTATTTGTGTGTATTGTAATTGTCTGCATAGTTTTTCCTTTCCGTGTTTATGTCTAGCAAGGATCTTTATTATCCTTGTCCCTTTTCCTTTGTCAGAGCAGGTAGGGCAAAGCTTTTGAAAGGTGAAAAAAGACAGTCTTGGTATAGAGTCTTGCCTAGACATCTGAAGAGATCCTGAGAATTAGCTGATGGGGCAAAATGCAACAGAAGACCCTGAGATTCTGTTTCAGGACACACAAAACGTGTGTTGGGGTTTTGATAACATTTGGAAGTAACGTATTGTTTTCTAAACAATGCTTATCTGGATGTTTGCAAGAATGGGGAGGAGGGTCTGAAGAGGAAGCCAAACCCTACTGACCTTCATTTTCATTCAGAGAGTTCCTGTATGATCTACAGAATTCCCATTGAATCTAAATATAGTTTTGTTTGGAAGTGCATTGTGGAGCAGTGTCCGAATGCAGAGCGAGGTTTGGATTTTCAAGCCAGGTCCAAAGCCCTTTGAAATCGAGAGGAATCTCTCTTTTGACTTGCTGGGTTTGGAGCGGGCTCTTATTTCTGTGGTGTAGAAGGTGTATCTTACCTCCCTGGATTCAGGACTGCTGGACCTTTTGTTTTCTTGGTTGCTGCAAATGGTTGAAAGGAGTTTAATTTGCCATGTGAAATGCCTGAGATAGGCTGTTTCAATGAGGAGCACAGAAACCCCTGTTCCTGTTGTTGGGGTGGGCCTCTGCCATGAAGAATTGTGTCCTATCTGGGAGCGGATCTCTGCCATGGGAAAAAAAATTCCAGTGTAGGAGAGTAGGGGGCCTCAGCCAGGTGTTCAGGTGAGGAGACCTGTGAGCAAAGGCCTGTTTGTGTGGTCTCCTTCCTGCACGTCTCAGGGGACTTCCTTGATAAGCACTTGATGATGGGTAAATTAATCCCCCTTTTCTGCAGGGTTTCAAAGCATGCCGAGGAACGTAATAAAATAGGAGTCGTCACAGTGTCAGAACCTCAGCAGACCTGAGCACGGAGTAACAGATACCTGGAGTTTACTCAGTGTGCAGTATGCAGTAGGGCTCGATGGTTGAAATTTTTTGGAAACTGTATTCTCTGACACTTGTGAGACCTGTAGCCTAATTGCAAGCTCAGATTCCCTCTAATCCTGGTGTGGTGAGCAGCTCCTCAGGAAGGAAGATGCAATAAACAGTTGTACTTACTGCCTCGTGAGCGTGAAGTAGGTTAGCAGGAGATAACAGTCAGGGGTTCGGCTACTCAGCTGCTGTGAATTGGCCTTGCAGTGGGAATCTGATGCAATATGCTGGCAGGGTGAGCACTGTGTAATGTTTGTGCCAAAAAGGCAGCTTGCTTGATTTTCCCCCCTCCCTTTCTTGTTTAATTATATAACAAGACATCTGAAAAAGCAGCTCCTCTCTGTAAGTTTCATGCCCGTACAATGCAAGTCCAGAGTTTCTTACAAGCTCTTGTAATGCACTGTCAAACTAAGCAACTACTGGATGAGTAAACACTAGAAGGCTGCTGCTTGGAGCATGCTGCTCTCAAAGGATTTACCTCCTTTGCCATAATAATTAAGAGATCTTTCAGCACAGATTCAGAAAGGTTTCCACACCTGGTTGAAAGCCCTTTGGAAAGGTGGGTGGGTGCCTCAGAGATGAAAGAAGGGCTAGTTTCCTGCTGTTGATATCTTTCCTGATGAAAGAGTGGAGGTGTATTCTCATGCGTGGGGCAGCTGACAAGGGATTGAATTCACATTAGAATAGAAAGCCAACGTACTGTTTGCAGTCTGCAGGGATAACAAATCTAATTACTTGAGAGGGCTATGATTCATACAGTTTGTGTTGTTATCCTTTCAATTAGACATATTTAAAATATATAAATAATTTAAAGTTTCGGTGCTCAGATGATGTGCATTGATTACAGAATACTGTTAGTTGTTTGCCTTCTCTTCAAAGTCCTCCAAATCTCTGTGGACAGCTGATAAAAAGATACACCTCTTTGCTTATGTTAAAACTCTTTAACAGTCTCCCGAGCACAAGATTTACTGCATCCTACACTCTCAATTTCCTTCATTTTACTGCTGCTGCCTTTACAGTTTTCCACCACAGTGAGGCCTGTGTGTGAATCAAAATGTGATTTTCATTAAGTGTGGATGGAACCGAGCAAAATTTAATCTGAAATTATCCCAGATTAACATTTTGGTATTGCAGTTTGGCATCAGTTACTGGGTCGTGCACTGAACTAACATAGGAGGGAAAAACAAGGTGTCTTGGTTTACTCCTAATTGAAAGTTTTGCAGGCTGTGTCCCTGGAGAGTTGGTAATGGGATACAGGATCCCTACTGCCAGAGTTCTGGCTGGAGTGGAGAGCAGGTTGCTGTGCCTGGAAGTTGTTGCTGTTGGCAGCTGTGGGACAATCCAGGGGAAATGAGTTGGTGGTCTGTGTCTCACTCCTAGTTGGCAAATAGCCTTGTCACAAACCACCACAATTACCACTAATTGGCATAATTGTTGGCAGTTTCAGGGACAGGCTGAGGACTGAATGGGATGTAGATTAAATTAGTAATAATATTACTTAGCATTACTTACTAAATTCTTCATAGTGCTTCAAAAATGCTAATTAATCAATTTGTGTGATGCCCTTGTTGGGTAAAACCCAAACATGCTGTCATTTCTGAAGAGGTGTATGTCAGAGTGAGGTGTGTGTCTCCAGCAGGAAGTGGAGAGGCAGGAACTCTTCAGTATGAGAGATGTGCTCCTGTAGCTGCATTTCTAGAAGTAAACTCTGTGCTGCCTCTGGCACAGGCAATAGCCTTAAGGTTATACAGCTACTGTAAAATGGTTTTAGCTAATGCCTTATGAGCAGAGGAAAAAAGGCCTTGTGGTGTGAGGAATGCACACACAGATGCAACTACATCCACAGAAGGGATTTATACTGGTGTAAATACTTTGGTTGTAGAAAATTAATGCTTGTGCCCAGGTATACTGTATTAAAATAATTGTTTTATCAGTACTGAAAGGAGGCCAAGCCCAGCAGAAATTCACTTTGGAAGTGATTAGCTTGGATGATCACGTTTCTCCCAGCCCAGGGATTCAGACAGCCCATTTCACTTTTCCCCATCCACCCTTACCCCCAGTCTGAGCAGTTACTACGGTAGCTACTGACAGTGCAGGCGGGTGCCAGAGGCAGTATGAAACAGGGCAGAAACATTCATATTGTGTTATAGCCTGAGTTCAGGAATTTCTTGCTGTCTTAGTTTTAAAGAGCTTCTTTTCTTCCCTGTTCTGTTGTTTCATTTTAATTTTTACCCGTTACATTATCTGCACTGTGTGTTACATGAGGCACACCACTGAACGGCTTCCAAGGGTCTGAAGGACAAAGAAGACAGTGTGGCTCTATTGTTGATGGGGTTGGCAATTTTTTATTCCCCAATACCTAGAAAGTCCAGTATTCCCAGTTGCCCAGGTAAGCTGCACCTGGGTATGAAGTATCACACTGCCAGGCCTGGTCTGCAGGGAGCCTCAGTGACCGGGACAGGCTATACCTTTGTTGCTAGTGAACCATGAATCATTTCAGGGAGCTGAGCAAGTCCTAGCCTGCTGTATCCTTGTCAGGGCTTGGATTTACATTAGCCAGAGTTGGAGGAATCTTGGGTTCTCTGGGAAAAAAGGGAGGATGGCACTGGCTTTAGACGTGCTGTTTACTTGGATGTGTCTTACCTGTGCAAATGCCAGACCGTGCTGCTGGACTGAACTCCCATCACTCCTCCTTCTGCTCAGAATGATGGTCTCTTGGGGGCACAGCTGTATGTGCTGCTGATTGCGTCACATGAGGTGGAGATAAAGAGCAGAGTTTTGGGATGGGCATGCTCTTCCCTGTGGGTTTCTCCTGTATGCTAAATAATCCCCCCGTGTTTCCACAAGCAGCATAACTAGGGAAGGAGGGTTTGGTAGGATGGATTTGCACTGCATTTGTTCTCCCCATCCTTCTGCATTAATCCCAGCTGTTCCCTCCTTGTCCCAGATGACTCCATAAGAGACAGCATCTTCTCTGCAGCTGCACACACTGTTTGGTTGACAGTAAGATAGTACTTGGACATCTGGCTGCTGCCAAACAACTAATAACACGTGGGTACTGCCCAATTTCTCTCACAGACAGTTTGTGGAAGTTGTAGGAAATTGTTCTGAGCCTTCTACCTCAATTTCAGATCATTTGACAGGTTCAAAAGCTGTTAAGGAGGGCTGTCAGTAAGAAGGGTGGAAAGAAGGGCAGTGGAGCCATTCTTCTTGCTTTGGAAAACCAGGCTGAGAGGACAGGCATGGGGTTGAGGACTGTGGTCTTAATGTGTGAGAGTCAGGGATGCTTTGTAATTCCCACCTTGGCTACTCTGATGGCCTGGTATCAGCAGAAATAGTGGCAAGGAGAGCTCATGTGATCCCTGGCCCCCAGCACCTGCCTCCTCACTGTGGTGTGCATTGTTGAGTGCTCCAGGAGCCTGTGCTACATGTGGAGCAACCTGGGAGAGGGCTCTGTGTCCTCAGTGTTTGCCTTCAGGGTCACGTTCCCCTGAAAGAACAAGGATTCAGAGTATATGGGGGCTTCTTGCACCATTTGAGGTGCAAGAAGGAATAGGTCTAAGCTTTAGAAGCAATCCTCAGCTTCACTGTGTTTTTCTTCCTGTGCCCGTTGTTTTCTATCAGTGTGTCAGCCCTTACTACTGGGTAGCCCTTACTGCCTTGAATTTGGGAGTCACAATGGTGACACAGCTGAGTCTTGGCTAAGTTTGGGGTCCTCTGTTACTTAGGGGCTCTTCTTATTTTCGTGGGAGGTCTTTCTGCAACTGCGTTGATATGGGTAAGGGGAATTGAGTGGGAGAGCTGTCTTTCACAGATTGCTCTCTAGAGGAATCCAATTTTCACGGCTCTTTACAAGCACTAAATGCACCTTAAAATGTTCTATATTTAACATTTCAAAAATACATAAGTGGAAAAGTAATGTCTTAGTTAAAAAACATGAAACTACGGGGCATTTTTTAAAGATGCACATTAAATATTTAATTTTGTGAGAGAGACTCTTGCAGAGACTTGGCCGTGGAGTGCTCCAGGCAATGAGCTCAGATGTGGATTTCAGGTACGTGTGCAGTCTAATAACAGGGTTAGTGACAGCACTGTGTCAAATGTGTTGACACGAGCAGTTCCCCTGTTTCAGGCAGCGCAGTCGTTCCCCGTATGACAGGACAGGCTGTGGAAACTAATTGTAATGAGTTTGCTTTAGACACTTAGGATTTTCAAGCATGGCCTTTTAAAATACAGGTGAGAGGGATTATCTTGCAGTTTGGATGCTGGAGGCAAGAGACTTTCTCACTGGGGGATCTGAAGTGGGGGAGTGGGGATTTCACAATTAGCTGAAGGTGCTGTGGTCTCCCGGCTAGCTGAGGGTAATTAGTGTTGCTCTGGCTCTTTCTCTGGCTAATTCCTTCAGCACCCTGCCCTATTAGGGGGAAGGGAGGAAACACATGAACCATTTCAAAATCCCAGGGGGTGGAAAAGAGCATCTGCTCCTAACATCTGAGGTTACTTTGAACCTGTTGAAATATGTAGTAGCTGCTTTATTGTTTTTGCCAAGAGTTTCCACCTACAGTGATCCCAACCTCTGACTTGTTAACAGTGAGGTTGTTGGAGGCAGCAGTCATCCTCCTCCTCTTCCCTGGCTCACAGCAGCTGATAGTGGCTGCTGCTCTGGACCTGGCACTGCAGGGTGTAGGACTCTGAAACCACCAAGACTTTCTTTTCTTTTTTTCCCCTCAAGACCACTGTGTTTTCCCCCACTGTGTTCACAGTTGCTGCATGTATCTCCTGCTGCTTGGGTACCCCAAAATAGCTGCACTCTCTGGGCCTGAGTTGTCCTTGCCACAGTGACAATGCTGATGTAGAGAAGAGCCAGTTAGTCCCTGGGCTTTCAGCTGGCAGGTGAACATTTTGTCATGAAAAGTGAGCAGAGATTTTGCTTCACCCTGGTTACATGAGGAGAATCTCTCTGGAAGCATCTGCATGTCTTATGGAATATTTTTCCATGCCAATGCTGTTGCCTTTCTCAAAACTGATTACCTTGAGGAACTAGATCTGTTTGGATATTGGTCACACTGAGTATGGCAGGCAGCTGTCCAGTTGGAAGTACTGTATCTGCTCTTTATTATTTACTGGAACTAAGTGGAACTTAACTTGTCTGGATTTGTCTCCTTGTCCTCTGACTGCAGACCTGCAGCACTGGAATAACTATTTTGTATTTATGTATTCAGTATATCCCCAAGTGGAAGGCATCATTGGGAAGGTGGGAATCTTTTCTATTGTTGGCTGTGCTTGTGATTGGGACCTGCCTGACTTCTTTTACAAGTGTCTACTAATTTTGTGTAGTCTTTCACCTGAGTGGTGTTTGGGAGACAACCTGGGCCTTACTTCCAGGAGAATCATGCTCCCTGCTGCGTGTGTTAACAGGAATTGTGTCCCACTGCAGGGATTCAAGATCTGAATGAATCCCCAGATCTGTCACTGAGTTTGTGGGCAAGCAGCTGCTGAATTTGGGCAAGCAGCTTAATATGCATGGGCTTAATTTCTCTTCTGCTCAGCAAAGAGAAAATGCTTCCATCTTTTGTCCATTTCCAGTAAAAACATCTTTTGTGGTGGGGACTGTCTCTTGCTCATATGGCATTAAGCATCATCAACTGCTGTTAGTAGAGCTGACTGCTCCTGTAATATGCATAATAAGAATATATAAGATAGGAACACAGAAAACAGCGGGCTCTGTGACTTGAAACTGAACTTTCAGGTCAGATGTCAGGGAGGGGTTTCTGGAGCTGGGGTCACTGCAACAGCAGAAGGAGCAAAAAAAGCTGGGGATTTCAGATAAACTGTAGAGGTAGTAGCAGGTAGTCCTGAAAATCTGCTGGTTCACCAGCAGAGGAATGGTGAGGCTGTGGAAGGAGACTGAAGGTCTGTGGTGTGTGTCCAGCTGAAGTGGAGCTTCGGTAAGCAGCAGGTACCAGATCAGCTCAGGGTGAAGGGGTTAGAGCTGTGCTGATGGTATCTAAAAAAGGTGTATCTGCATACTGCACGATGCCTCCCTGTGATGGAACTGGAAAGCTGCCTTGTGGAAATGTGATGTGGCCTTGTAAGCTAGGGCCTCTTCATTGGCTTCAGTCCCTCCTACTGCTGTTGAACTTTATACCAAGGTGTATTACTTATTAGTTTTCCATAAGAAATGTGTTACTTTTAAATGGAAAGAAAGGTAAATTTTATAGAGGAACTTAAGAGCAAAGCTTCAAATTACTATTCCAGTCATTAGCAGGAGTAATATATTCTTCTCTAGGATAAGCTAAAGTGAATGTAAATCTTTGGCATATAGTTCTTTGGACTTACTTTGCTTTGAAGCTGTGTGAGTCTTTAAGACGTAGCTGGCAGATGTTCATTCTCATGCTGGAGAAAGAATGTTTAGTGTAAATATATCCACCTATTTTAGGCAGCATAATGCCATTGTTGTGTGTTTGTTTTATCACCAAGAGTCTGACTGCCATATACATCACCCTAATGTACAGTGAATCAGGGAAATCTCAGCTCTTGCTCACACAAAGAAGCTTAAGTGAGTACAACCATCCTTCTTTGAGTCAAGTCTTAAAATTTGTCTTCGATCAGCATTCCTGGAGTTTGCAAGCTGCTCTGAGTTTCATCTGGGGCTGGGCTGGCATTACCAAACATCAGTATCTGTGCAGGATTGACTGGAACACTGGACAGCTGTGGGAAGATGATCAATTTTCGTTTAGCTCTTAGCAAATCTTCCCCTGATGTTGCTGAGGGATTTTACACTGCTGGGTGAATGGGATAGGAAGCCTTCTGTACAGAACTGAAATGTGATACTTCTGGCTAGGTGGGCATTGACTGGCTTTCAGCCTGAATGGTGAAAGAGAAGCATTAGTCCTAGTTCTCCCAGCATTCAGAAGGTTATGTTTAAATGTGTTTCCTGTTTTATTGCAACATACCATTTGTTACAGCATGGTTTGTGTTGCTGTCCATGTGTATACATTGATCAGTGCTGATTGTACTGTAAATGGGCAGCGTTTGGCTTTGTGTTTGAACTCATTTGGGATGTTAGATGTACTCAGCTTGTATTGTATTCTCTTTTTATTGCCTTGTGTTGTTCTCACTGTATTGTATGTTGTAGCATGTATTTACTCATATTGGCACTGCTGCTTTTCTCCTAAATCTTAGACTACAGCCGTTTCCTACAGCTTGCATATAGCTTTATCAAGTAAAAATTTGTTTGCAGGGGTTGCCTACTGCTTTTGCATCTGAACTCCCTGAGGAGTTCAGGGATGGTGTCTATGCCCAGGGTACATCACATGGCCTTCAGTAGAGTGGTGCTGCTGGGTATTTTGGAGGTGGTGAGACTACTGAAGTGGTTGAGATCCGTGGCACTGTGCTGGACCGGTGGCACGTGTCCAGTTCCCACCCCAAAACAGGGCAGCAGGAGCTGCCATCCCCAGACTGTGAGCTGTCTCCAGGGACTCTGTGGAGTGTGACAGTCTTTACAATTGTCAGAAACTTGAAGACAAACATGTGGCTTGTACGATCAGGAAACCTGGCCATCCTTGTTTCTATTGCTCCTACTCCTTTTGGGTCACCCATGGTGTTCTCATATACTGCTGCCTGGCCCTGGGAAATCTGGTTCCAAGGAAGCACTCATTAATGATGGGAAACAAATTTGCTCTGTAAAGTTTGGCCTTTTAAAGGATGGAGGAGAAGGAAAAATGTCTTTGCCCCTGTCATTTTTGAGCAATGCTTGGTGCTACTTTTCTGGTCAGTGAGCAGAAGATGGGAGGGCTGGTTTGTCCCAAATACCCTTTTTTAGAAGATGTGCCTTAGATGTAATATGATCTTTAATACAGGTACTGTAGAGTGTTTGTAAGCTATCTTGAAAACTATGCTGTGGGTGAGACATGGGGCAGGATTTGGCCTATAACTGTTTTGCCTGTAGCTTGAAATACAAAGTTAAACCCAGAATTTGCAGTCAAAATGTTCAGGTGTTAGTGTAACTTGTATAACTGCAAGCTGTGAACTATTTGTTTGTCTTTCTCTGAAGATTTTGCTGCAAAGGCAGGCAAATACATTTGACATTCCTCCAACAAGCTCTCACAAGGGTAATTTTGCGTGGATGATTGAGTGGCATCGAAACACTGTAAGATATTGTCCTTTTGTGGATTTTGTAAAGAGGAGATACAGTTGTAATAATTCATAATATGCACAGAATCTCATCAGTCTGCTGAGATAGCTTCTTTCAGCAATTACCTATAAGAATAAAGTAAAAAGCATTTATTATTGATACTCACTTTTCACATACTAAGAAATACTTCTTCTGATATTGTTAATTTTTTATTTGTAGGCTCCAAAGTAGTGTAGAGTAAGACAAATGTGTTCAAGGAAGAAAAATATATGAGTTAATATGTTAAGTTTACATATTTTTCATTTGATGGATTTATGGTTTTTAATTACATCTTCATGTCTTGCATTGGGATCCCTGGGGGCCCTTTCTGAATTTCATACTTGGACTCTTGTACACATGAGATGCTTTAACCTGCCACCTCGTGCAGTCTTACTGCTGCTTGACTGACCCCTGGTGAAGTTACTTGTTATTCAAGTTTAAAATCTGAGACTTCCACAGAGAGCTAAATGATTAGAACATTTGTGTGAGTGAGAGAGTTTCTCATGCTGACACATTGTGAAACACAGGCTGTGAAGGGGTTTCTTTCATTTTTGTGTGGAAGGTGGACTTTGTGCTCAGCACTTGCTCAGTTGATCGTGAGGAGCAACACCCTGGCTCAGCCTTACTGGCTCCCTGAGGGCAGTTTGGCAGTGGGAAGTAGTCCCATGTCTTTGGTAACAGCCCTTTGGGGAGCCATGGCTGGGTTTAGGGAAGAGTATTTTCAGCAATATGTCATCCTGAATGTACATCTCCGTACTTCTGTCTCCAGTTGCAGGCGACACTGGATTTTCATTTCATAGCAGTTTGCATCGTGGTTCTTCTCTTGACAGTGGAATCAATAACCTGTGTTAACAGGTGGAAAATGAAGCCTGTTGGCTCTGTGCAGTTTCAGTTGATTTACATGGGTGAATTGCAGAGGAAGCCAGGCTGCACAACTGGTCAATGTCTGTATTCCAAATCCATCTCTCTGTGTTGGTATCATTACCACTTTTCTCCAGCACATCCTCTTCATTTTCTCTTCAGTGGGAACATAATTACCTGTTTATGTCTATATGTGTGGAAATAGTGCCAGGATCTGTTTGTTATAACTATTATACAGCTTATTGAAGAGGCAAACAGCCCTGGCTGACAATTTTCAGGCTTTCCAAAAGAAATTTGCTTTTGGGACTGACAGGGAGTGTGAATATTCAGGCACAGCTTGAGCTCCTCTTCTCAGATTTCTGCTGTGTGTTCTTTTATTATTCTGATCATGGCTGCTCATAAGCACATGCAGCTCAAAAGCAAAATCGCTCTGTTTGTGCTATAAGAATTTAGTTGGGTTTCAGCTTCTTATTGCCTAGTCTTTTGATGACATGAAAGATGTGTTGCGTGCAGGGTTGGCTTTCCTGACTCACCCTGAGTTCTTCACTGAGTGTTTTATTCCTGTGGGAGGGTTTGGCTCTTGGAGGATTGGGTGCAGTGAGAAGTGTGGAGTAGATAGTTAAAGAACTGCAGTGAAGTGAACACAAGTGAGAACACAAAGGCATTGTCCTCTGAGGTGATTCATTGGAAGTCTCTACTTTATTGTTTTCTTTTTATAGTTTCTATTTTAATTTCTCTTGGTAGAATCATAGAATATCCTGAGTTGGAAGGGACCCACAAGTCCAGCTCCTGGCCCTGGACAGGAACACCCTGAGAATCACACCACGCTGGTCCAGGCTCAGTCTGATTTTTTGGAGATTTTGCCACTGGAGCAACAGTCCTGTTTGCTAGTGTGGGAAAATAGTCCATGGCATTCTGTCCTTCCAAGAGGCTGTACTTGTGCTTTCTTTGGGAAAGCTGTCTCACTAAGCATAATGGTAAGAAATGGTCCACCTGCTGCTAAAGAAGTGAGCTGAAAAATGTCTGTGGTCATTCAGCAAGAAAAAACATAGATCCACTGAGTGAAAAACATATTTCTCTCTGTACCTGAGCAGGATTCCTGAAGACTGTGCAACAACAAAGAGTTAAGGTAATCCTGATTTTACAGGGTAGCTCAGATGAGAATAAAACAGGAGTGTCATCAGTGAGAGATTAGAATAAGCTTTGTTATCTTCAAAGACTGTTTACTTAGCAGTTGGAGAATCGCTGTTTGTAGGTAGAGGTAGGAAATGTCCTGGGGCAGGTGGGAGCTTGATAGCATTACACAGAACCCACAGTGTGTCTCCTCATGCATCCCTGCATTGCCTCCCAGCCTGCTGGCTGCCACTGCTTTTGTGTGCACCAACCATACTGAGGTCTTTAAGAGATTGCCAAGGTTATTTTGGATGCTAAACACTGAACCCAAGCAGTATCCTTAATTTCTACCAATCCTGGTACAGTATCACTTGTATTTTTCTTACATGTATAGATCTATAAGTTTTCCTTAAAGTATTGGTTAGAGGTATTTTAAAAATCTCAGAGTTGAATTCTGAGGATAGTTACCTACCCTTGAGTATTTCAGCTATTGCTCGTTATCACATGGAAGACAATTTGGATTTGGGTTTTTGAAGGATTCTTGTGCAGCTCTTGGATCTTTTCTGCAGAATTCCTTTTGACAGCAGTTAAGTTACATCTGATCTCCAGAAAAAGGACAACCTGATTTGCAGATTTATATGTAAAAACTGCTATAAACTTAATTTGGAGCCTGCTGGGATACATGTGCCACATGCAACTGTTTAGCAAAATCCTTTTTTTTCCATGAAAACATTCCTGTAAAAGTGGTCTTGAAAGCGAATTTTTGCCTCATTGACATTTTTCAAAAGACAAAACACAGATGCAGTGTTCCAGGCAGATATATTTTTGTTCCCAGCTGTTTTGAATGCTCATTTGATGTTAAGTCTTTGTTCAATTCAGTCCTATGTCATTAATGACTCTGGAGTAAGTAGGTGTGCAGTGCTGGAGGAAATCCTGTTTTATGCGTTCCTTTTCTAGGGGAGCCTCAGAAAGACTAACAATAATGTGTCTTGGTGAGGTAATGGGTAAACATAGTAAGAAATAAAATGTGCTTATTCCTTACTGAAGCAGAAAAATAGCTTATGAAGCATAATGTTGTCTTTGATAAGTGTAGATAATCTGACCTGCTTCAGTCTGTGGATTAAGGCATTAACTGGGGAAGGTGAAACAGCTTCTTGTAAAGAACCTGTCCCTCTGGTTGCAAAGGAGGTGTCAGCAAATGTTAATGAGGATTAAAAAGGGCTAGGACCCCAGTCATAACCCGGCAGAGTCACATGAAAGGCTCTTCCTGCCCTTGGTGGTCAGTGAATTCCCACCTGAGGTTGAGGGTTGTGTTGTGCAGTTCATGTGGGCGCTGCTTCCAGTCAAGGGTGGGTGGTGCACAGCAAAGGTCTGGTGGAGTCTTGGGTCTGTAGGTATCCTCTTCATGGTCCTCCCAAGATGCAGTGGGAAGGAGAAGATGGGAGCATCCGCCAGCTTTTCCTTTTGTCTGCTGAATGAGTGAAATTTAGTAGAAGTGTTTGTTTTCAAGGGTTCTTGTGGGAATTTCTTCATCAAGTTCTTGAGGAAGTTAAGGCTGGATTTGATCCTGGTCAGTAGATGGGTAGTAAGTAGAAAAACAGGATGAAATTTTGTGGTCTGCTTTTTTGAGAAGAAAATGTGAAATTGTGTAGTTTTTCCATCATCCAGCTTCCACAGCAGCATGTGTGAATACAGTGAAACATCTGAACTCCAGCCCGCTCACACTGTCTGTGTTGTAGACCTCCCTAGGGACCCAGGGCAGTTCAGCTGGCATTACATTTTTAGATAAGCTTATCCCATTTAGCACATGCATTTTGATCAGCCTGTGATTACAGACTGGTGACTTGCATGCATATGTACCAGGGCCCTGGTGTTGGTGCTCCTTACACATGCACTGGTTTTAGTGGTTTAATCTGGTGTGTGCTTTTCAGCCGTGTTTCTAATCCACCTCTACCTTCATCTTTTTGACTAAGAAGCAGCAGAGATCCCTTTTCTTTGAGTGAGTAGGCAGAATCATACTTGTGATGTGTTTTAAGACTACTTAGAAGATAAAAGCTTATTTAAATGCTTGTGGTTTATCTGGTTTTGCTTTATTTGATTGCTTAAATGTCAGCCACTCCAACAGTTCTAGTATTTTCCACCTTTGTTTGGGAAGTGTCAGTTGATGAGAGGGCAGCTGATGTGCTGAAAGCATCACTCCCTTAGGAATTTGGTGTGTGAAGTGTTTAGCTGGGAAGAAAGCCCCGTGACAGTTACCTTTTTGTTTTCTTTTGCCTTTTTCCCCCCCTGAAAAGCTGTGGTTTTGCCCTGCTGGTTTAGTGGTTAAAGAATGCTGCAACTCTGTTCAGCTGTGCAATGCCTTTCAGGTAGTGAGAGGTATCTGAGGAATGAGAGGGATCCCATGGGAATAACTGGCTGGCACTTGGTTGACCTAATCTGACGGGTCTATACATAGTCCCAGTTCCTGCCAAGAGAGCATCTGATGCAGCAGCAGCTGCCGGGGGTGTGACCCCTTCTGGTTTGTGGGGCCTGCGTGGGCATGTGCCTCCCTCCCTGTCTGGTGGGTGTGTCTGCCTCCAACCCTTCCTGCTCTGCTGTGCTCCTGGAGAAGGCTGCCCCTAGGAGACCTTGGCCTAGGTGGAGGGAGCTGGGATACCTGTGCTTATCTTCTGTAGAGGAGCAGCTGATCGGGGCTCCATTATGCACACAGTGCTTATTGGTGGAGTGTTTAGGGGAAGGGAGTGAAGGGATGGATGTGCATTTGGCATCACAAGCTTGCAAATGCCTGGTGAAAAGTGCAAAGCAGGAGGTTGCTTGAAGCATCTCCCTCTCCTAGACCCCACTGTGTTACTGGCTCCAGGTGAGCCCACAGGAAGGATGGAAACCATCCAGTTGCTACTGCTTTCCAGAAACACTTGAGATCAGAGTCTTATGAGTATGTATCACCTCTCATGTATCTTGCTTGTTTCGGGTTATGTTGTGATGGCAGTCCTGATCATTATCTCATTTTAATTTTCTAGAGCATGATGTATGTGGATACACCTACTGCGCTCAGAGATTTCACTGCGAGATTAGAGACATGTTTAGGAAATTAGTAATGAGAGAAAAACACGTAATTAAAAATGATATCAGTTTGGAAGCTCATCCATCTTCAGCCAGCTTGCTGGAAGAGAAGGGAGTCTTACACAATACCTAGTGGTGGGAAAATGCATTTGGCTCTCTACATTTTAAACAGGAAGGAACTATTTAAATGACAGACTTACAATAGTAATTGGGGCATTGACTTAAGAACACTGGATAACGTATTGTAGCTGAGTAATGTTGCAGTAATTCTGTATAAAGTTAAGGCAGATCTTGTTACATTTGTTTTCTTTTAATGATGCCTTCACACAGTTTTTTAGAAACTTATTTGGAGCCTTTCTAAAGCAATTGGGTAATTGTACTGAAAATAGCATTCATATTTTGAGGTAGTCATGTTTGCATATGCCAAATACCGTCTGTAACATTATGAGGATGCACACTTAACAATTTATTTGTTTCCTGAGATATGCAATTTTATGTGAAATGTCTTAAATTCAAAATCTGCAACAGAATTTTAGCTCTTCATCCCCAATGACCATTATAAAGTTGCCATATGTCTTAAAATGCGCTCAGCACAACTGCAATTGCTCAGACTGTGAATTTCTTCTCATTTTATGATGAAATCCTTAGTTTAGAATAATTTTATTCTTTAATAGGGGAAACAACATTTGGTCATATATAGTTTGTTATAAAATGTGGTAACTTTTAAGCATTTCAAACATTACATGTGCTTCATTTAAGTTTTTATGCCATTTTTCATGAACAATTAACAGTACCTGGTTGTCATTTTTGTCATGAAATGCCCATAAACTCAATTATTTTCCTGTTTGGTCCAACTTACACAGAAAACCTAAGCAGATGTCAGAGCAATAACCAGGTGTACGTTGTAGTACTTTGCAAACTTTTAATTGCTGCAGGGATGTTTCCTAGTTAATGGCTGTGTTTATTAAGTGCTACTATCTGTTGTACCTTGTTGAGGAATGTGCCTTACACGTGGTATTCTCAGGCTGAGGCTGGCTGGTTTATGCAGTGACAGGCTTGGAGTAAGGGATGTGCTTTTTCAGAGGGATGTGCTTTTTCAGTTATGTTGTTTGTAGTGTGGTTAGCAAAACTGCTGAATTGCTTGTGGTGTAGGGTCCTGTGTAATCATGCATTCTGTGATCCTTGGGTGGCTGCTAATGGTGGCTGTTGACTGTCCATCCGTTAAGAGATGAGTGTTGTTATCTGGGAGGATGGACAGTAGGTGAGGAGAGCGTGGCCAAAATGACTTGACAAAGGTCAGCAGTTCTTGGTGGTGCTTGGAGAGGGAGCCCTTAGTTGGTGGCCAGGGGACCCTTTGTCTCTGGGATCTGGAGGTCAGCACCTGTGGTGGAGAGTGTGGGCATCTCCTTGGCATTCTCTTTTGTACTTACCCATGGAGAACTGGCCTTCCTGGAGAGGTGTGAGGGGAAGAACAGTCTTTCTTGACAGCCTCCTTGGGGTCTGTGCTGTTGTGCATGAATAGGAAGATACAGATATGGATTGAGGATGGCTCTGTGTTCACTGCCCAGAAGCAATAGCACAGTGGGAAAAGCAGACCCTTGGTTCATGACCCTGTGCAGTCCTGCAGATTTGTACCCAGAGCAGGCCAAGGAGCCAGGATTGGTTCTGTTAAGAGATATATCATGTATTGATGAAAGAATGAGAGAGATCATCTTTTCCCAGGAATTAAATAACTGCTTCCTGGATGAAAGGACCCAACATCTGGCTCTTGTGTTTCATGTATTTTGTCATGTAGATGTAACTGGTTGCTTTGTTCCTGCAGTAATGTTAACCTACTAATGCAGGAAGCTGTTTCAGGTCAGTGAAAAACTGCATATACATCTTTATTACATGTACTTGATTGTCTTTAGCTCTTTATAAGATATAATTAGCACCCAGTAATCATATTGTGGTGCTGTTTCTGTGATTACCCTGGTAGTTAGTGTGCACTGCAACCCATGTTTTATAGACTGGATCTAATGTTAGCTTGATTGGAATAAAGGATAAACATCGGCCTGTGTTGTTGGCCAGTTAATTTCCTCACCGTTCGGCTGCCCAGTTCCATTGCCTCCTGCAGTTCTGAGTGAGATGTGGCTTCTGATTAGAAAACTGATCTTCAACACGTGGTGCTTCAGGTTGAAGTGGGGCCACTTTCAGTGATGGTGTCTGTGATGGGAGGAAAGAAGAGGATTGTGGCAGGTCTTCAAGGACGGTAACTTGGCGAAGCACTAGTGCCTAGAAATGTTTTGATCCTATTGTAATGAATAGCTGCTAGTTCCTGTTGTTGTTTCTGTTTTGATTGAGTGCCCAGCTGGTGTGTGGTGCAGATAGGATGTTGGGGCAGGGAAAGGAAGTAACTGTCAAAAGTGCATCTCCCTTAGGAAAGCAAGAATGTGGAGGCATGGTAGAATTGGGGTTTAAATAGCACTTATTTTTCCTTGCTTTTCATAGTGCACTGATCATATGCAATTTTCCACATGCTGGGTAATGGAAAATTGGCCCCAGAGGAAGTCACTTTATAAATCAAGTTTGGGATTATAAAATCAATCACTCTTGGGTCACTAATTGATGTGGAAGGTAGGAATTTCCTATACAGTATGATAAGTTCATTGGTTTTCTGGCAGGATGTGTACAGTGCACTGTTTAGCCAACGATATTCTTTCCTGATTCTGTTGTTAACTCAGGAAAAGCATCAGGTCATTTACAGCTACACCCAAGTTGTGGGTTTGTTTCTGAATAGTAAGGGGAGGGTGGAGGGAATTTGTCATGTAGGATCTACATGTGTTTTATGAAGTTTGTTTTCATCTCTTTGTGGCATAATAGCAAAGCTTGGCAGCCATGTGGGAACCATGAAGATTGATTGCTCTTGGTGTTAAGCATCTTGTGTCTCTGAGTTTATATCAACACTACCCTTCTTCCAGCAGCAGCATCTGGCTCATTGGCAAGATCTGTGGACAGTTGTTTTGACCGCTCTGGAGATGCCTCTGGCTGTCACGTGGCTGCTGCCTTGGCCGTGCTGCTTTGTTATTCTAGCTGGTCCCATTTTCATTTATTTATTTTTTGGCTTACCTTTGATTCTGATTAACTGCTCCAGAGACTGCAGTCTTGAATAAATCTTGCCTAACTTTCTCATACAGGGACTTCCATGAGATGCTGATGTTAATTTATTTCAGTGACTGTTTGCTGATGGAGCTTGGAGCAGTAACATCCCAGTCTGTGCCTTCTGTGCAGGTTTTCCCTGTGAATCACAGCGTTGGTCATGTGAAGTAAAACACACATCTTTTAGCATATCCTGCATAATGGCTTTCTCTGAGACTGGAGCTGCAAGTGTGCATCAAATATTAACAGTACACAGTCAGTGCCTGGAATGGTGCTGAGAGTCCTGGAATTGACCACTTGGATTTTTCAAGTTGACCATTGGGAGCAGAGTTTCTGGCCCTGCTGATATAAAGTGTCAAAGGAGCAAATAGCAGTGTGTGTCAGCTCTGGGTTTATAGCCTCAATTGCTGTTCCTACCTGCTTGATTGTGTTTTTTATTCATATACTGTCTACTTTAAAAACATAATTTTATTCAGAAATACTGTAGGTTTGGAAGACACATGGGCTTAAATAAAATTGAATGTTTCTTAAAATATTAAAGCATCTACTTTCATTAAAGAAGCCTGTCAGGGTCACTTCTTCTCATGGCTGAAATTATCAGAGCTGTGATGTGCAGGAGGTGGGACAAGGTAGTTATCTTCACTGCCCTTTAACTCTAATGATCTGTAGAACTGCTTCAGTGCTGTCCACCATGGGGACTATTTGACAAGCTGTCAGATTTTATAAGGATGTTAGCAAGGCATGATTACACAGCTGGTTTTAAATGTGTATTTACATCTGTAATGATAATAAAGGCAACTTGGGTGGCAGGTATTTTTTTTTTTAATGATTCACTGCAAATTTGACACATACGTTATTGCCACAAAACCTTGTTTTAAAAAGAATGGGGAAATTTTCACACTGAGATGTAACTTAAGTCATCACCCAACAACTACAAACATGCATTTCATGGGCATTTTATGAAATGGAGAGGCAGGTTGGTGAAAGAGTTCATTGCTAATTTGAAATTAGAAACAGGGATGCTTCAATTTAGAGGGGGATGCAATGACTTTGCATTCAGTATGAATGTTGTCATGGATTTCTTTTGGGCCCAAGTCTCACTCTGGGGCTGTAATTTCTATTTTTAAAAGAACCCTTTCTTCCTCTGTACTTGGCCTTTTCCAGCAGGTGATGAGGCAGCTTCTTTTGCAAGATCCCAGAACACAAATGAAAATAAAGCCATCCTTTTATGTAGTACCTTCAACTGAACGGAAACATAAATGTATCTATGATGTTAGGCATTGTCTACGGTTGTGGAATTTCTGTAGAGGTAACGTTAGCTACAGTAAATGTTTAAGAGCCTTATTAAGTGTGACTGGTAGGATGAGCTAGTGCCTTTCATCTCTTAGTTGCTGGTTTTAATAGAATCTGGCTTGAAGGGTTTTGAAAGTTGTTGCCAGGTATTTGATTGCTTCTGTGTCTCGGGAGACAAGGCTTGTTTTGTGTGTGTGTGTGTGTGTGTGTGTGAGGAGCCTGAAAGGGTTTACAGAGGTATTTTTGCCCGTCATCTGTGTCTACATGTGCGTGTGTTATAGGCAGATACAAGCTAACTTTGCCCATGGGTTTAATATGTTTGTATCCTGTGCCTTAGCAGAGTTAAAAAACCCTATTGGCATGGCTTTTGAGATGCTTTGAGCATGGGCAGAGTGGGTTTTTGTCTGCCTGTGGGTGTAGCCCCATGGATTTATGTTTGTAGAAGACAGACCTTAGGCAAAGGGAGCTGCTCCTCTTTGATCACACCAGTCCTTTGGATGGTGAGAGGTTGCAGAGCTTGCAGTTTTCACAGGACCACTTCTTAACAAAAGGGTTACAGGTGGGTATTGATCACCAGACTGTTGGTGTCATCCCAGTCACATGAGTGTGGTTTGTTGGGCTTATAAGGGCAATTCTTACCCAATCTCAATCCATTCATCCCCAGCCTGGATTGATATTGGGGGTTGTCCTCACCCAGGTGCAGCACTAGCACTTGGTCTTGTTAAACCTCGTGAGATTCCCATGGAATCAAGCTTGTCCAGGTCCCTCTGGATGACATCCCATCCTTCAGGTGTGTCAACTACACCACTCAGCTTGGTGTCATCTGCAGATCTGCTGAGGCTGCACTCGATCCCTTCATCTATGGCATTATTGACAGTGTTAAATAACACTGATCCCAGTATGGACCCTGAGTGACGCCACTTGTCACTGATGTCCTTTGAGATGGACAGACAGGAGTAGCTTGACTTGCACCGTCTAATTTAGGCATCTCATTTTGATTCCTAAATCTGGTCCCTGAACTTGCAGGGAATGAAATGTAGCAATTCTGTACTTGGTAAGGGAAGGTTGAAAGTGGGATATAATATGTAGCATACTTAATGATAAAGTTTTGGGTGTGGTGATGATGGGTTGTATTTGACACAAGAATTTTTCAAAGTGTATAGAGGGTCACAACTAGGACAGGAGGTATGAAATTAATATAATGATTATGCAGGTTGGAAAACTTGCTTGTGAGCAAGATAGTGTTACTAAAAATAACCCAATAGTAACTAATAGTCATCTAAGTTGAGCAGTATTTTGAAGTCTGTGGCACTTTGACCCAAGCAACAAGTCTGTGTACAGATGTGTTACTCATCTTTCCAAAACTAGTATCATAGGGCTGGGGAATGATCTTCAGACCATTGAAAAGTAGTCCAGCTTCCTCCATTGAAATGGGGCCATCTATCTCTTGATCACCTTCCATGGATGTTTTTCACCTGCTCTTCAGAAATTCTCAACAAGATTTCTCAACACCATTTTGTAGCAATTGCCAATAATCACTCACCTTTGATAGTTTTTCTTGAGTCACCTTTGCTTAAAAGTAGAATGATTTCCTATTTTCCTTACCCAAGTGGATATGGAAAGTAATTTGTCACCAGTCTCTTTGTAACCACTTTTTGTACTAGAGGACTCTGATTAGTTTTCACTTGTCTACACTTAATATACCAAAATCCTTTAACTTCCTACAGTATTCCTGTTTTTTAAACAACATTCTTGTTTTTTAAACTGCTGTTTTTCCTGTAGACAGACCATCCTCAAATGGTTTGTCTCCACCTATGTTTTATTTGGTTGGGATCATACTTCACCCTAATGAGATTTCATAGGAGGATCACTTGATTCTTTGGGCAATATCCTCCACCTGCAGATATCCCTTAGGATCTGCATATGTATCTTTTCTTTCTAATGTGAGCTGGGGTGAGCAGAATGGGATCAGTTGTGTCTCTGCACTGGCATCCTATCTGAAACTGAGGGAGAGCAACGGACCTTACTTCCATCCTAGTCCAGAGATACTGAAGGCACAGGACCAAGAGATGGCTGATGGCAGATTTGTGAATTTATTTGCTGAAGTTGTGCTGCTGAAGAGTGGTATTAAAAAAAGCCATCCAAGAATCCACTTTAAATAGCTGCTGTGGGATGAACAGATTGGAGAGGGAGGTGGTGTCTCATACATGCCACCTAGTAAGCAAAGGAACTGAAGCAGACTCTTCAGGCAGAGCATGGACATGTGGCCAGCTTGTGGTTGAGGAGTTACAGATGCTCTTCATCATTCCTTTCCTATTCATTCTGGCTTAGAGCTTTTTTTTCTTTTTTTTTTTTTCCTTGATTAAGTCCAGGCAAGGAGAAAAAGCTAAAACTCAACCCCACTACAGTACTGACTAAATTCAGATGTAACCCCAAAATTTTTCAGCCAACAGGATTTTTTTTTTTTGGCGAAGCAGTCCAACTGAGACAGTGGAACTTAATTAAGATGAAGAATAAGTGAAATCCACTTTTGTAATAATAAAAACTGCATGGTGTGCTAACTGTGCACTGCATGCAGTAATTTGTAGCTTGCAAGGGAGTGCACAATGGGCAGCCTTTTGGTTGTGAAGGCTAAATCATTTCTGTAGGGTCCTCAAGTATTCATTTACCAAATAATTGATAAAATGAGCAAGTGAATGAGACACTAAGAGAGTGTGATCCAATGCCAAGCGCTGGTTTCCATAGTTGATTTTAAATCTACATTATGCTAATGATGCTCATTTGGAAAATGTGTCCACTCCCTAACTTCTGCCGCTGAGCGTTCTGGTAATTGGATTCAGATGGTTGGACTGAAGCAGTTGTAGGGTTTGTATACAGAGGAGTGTTCCAAGCACCTTTTTTTTTTCCTATTCAGTCTTTCTAAGCTGGAGTTGCTTTCATTGTGGCTGGTGTCCGGCTGTTCTTGAACTCCCTCATCAAAGGTCTGTCTGGAACAAATGGGCACGGTTCTGCTGGGACAAAGGAAGTTACGATCACTTAAACATGCTGAAGATCTCATCTGGGGCATGATTTGTCTCCCAGTGCATTGGGCTGGCTGGGCTGGGTTGCTGGTCAGAGTTCATCAGTGAGGGAGTCCATTTCACCAGGCTCACAGAGCAATTTGTCAGTGTGGAAACACAGGCTGTCAGCTGAATTCTAATAGCGGGAACAGCCTTTGTTTCCCATAAAATGATATTAAGAGTTGGTGTTTCTGAGGCATTTTGACAAGGCAGCATGCTTCTGTGTAATGGTGCTGTGCTCTGACTTTCATCCCCATGCTGAAATTTAGGGCTACTTTGTTATCTGGGCAGCCTCACTGAACTGAAACTATATGTGGAGTTGGTGGCATTCAATGTGATGAGGACATCAGACAGCACTTTCTCAAGTAGCTGTTCTAACCCATGAGCACTTGGTTTGCTTTGAAGAGGAAGGAGAAGTTGTGACTTTTTATGCAGTTGTGATTCTCATAGGCAGAGTTTTTATAATCTGATTTACTGTGCTCATAGGCTAACCAAAATTTATTCTCTGGTATTCTAAGAAAAAATAATTAGGGATGGAAAGCTTTTTGTCTTTTTAACAAAAGTGTCTAATATCTATCAGAGGTTTTTGTCTGAATTTCTGAAAGTCAACTTCAGCTAAGTGTCTATTTCTGAAAGTAGTCAAACAAAGGCTTTCCAGACACCAAGTGTTATGTGGTGATAGATATGCAACTATTTCTACACGTACTTGCTGCTGTTCCAAGTGATAATACTTTTCTGAAGGTTTATAAAAGAAATAAGAGGGAAATTAAAAAAGACAGGACGAGTGTTGGAAGATGGTGTTTTCATATGAGCAAAATCAGTACTGGATTTACATTGTGAAGTTATAGTAAACCACAGACCCAAGAGGGAAAATTAAAAGATTACTTAAAACCAACAATAAACATGCAAATTAAAAGTCATCAATTTTAAATGAAGTCATACACTATTAAAAATAAGCATAAAATTGCATAGTAGTTTGGATGTGTAGTTTATAGAATACACCAAATGTTAAAATAGGATGAAATTAAGAAAAACATTTTCCAAAGGCAAGTAAAATATCTGTTTAATTAGATTGTAAAGAAAGAAGATTAAAAGTAATATTTTGTGAAACAGTAATTACTGGTTTTCAGAAGTAGTCAGATTCCTGTGTGTTGATCTAAATTTACTGGTGATAGCAGATCTCTTTGGGGTCTTTTGTTTTGTTTGTGTCTTTTAATTAATTTAAATGGCAACCACTACCTTTATTTTGTTTTCTTTGCGCTGAACACACTGCATGGCTGTTTGCTCCAGTACCCTGCCAGCTCATGAAAGTAAATCTGGGAGATCAGCTCATCCCCTCTGGTTCTTGGAGGTTAAAAGCCAACTCATTGCAGGGGACTATACAGCAAGATAACAGGAAAGGCAGCTGAAGCCATTGGGAGGTGGGTTGAGGTGCTGATGGGAGCCTGAGATGTAAATAAACCAGATTGCTCTCATTTCCTCTTTCCACTGTATTATGCATTCCAATAGCACTATTCATCTTTATGACAGACACCTATTGCTTTAACTTTACTGCAGGCCACTGAAGTACATTAAAGTGGGCAGGAAATGGAAATAAATAGAGTTCAGTGGAGCTGCCGAATAACTAAACACAGCACAGTCATTTTTAGTGCGGGGTCATGCGGTTTTGAGCAGATTTATCGTATTGCTTGGCTTTTGTTAGAAGGATGGGCGCTGTTTAAAAGAGATACTCTGGGTTTTTTTTGTTTGTTTGTTTGTTTTTTGTTTTTTTGTTTTTTTTTTAAATAAGAAAATGTGCTTGGATTTTTTTTTTCCCAAACTCTTTGGGATGCCAGAGATGAAAAGAAATTGGGTTGAGTCTCAGCTGGGTAGAGTTAAGGGAATATGTCTGTGTACACTACCTCAGGTTGTGGCTGGTAACAGAATAATGGGATTGGAGATTTGAAGAAATCCTACTAGCAAATAGAATGGGAGGAGGGCCACAGTCCATTGGCTTAAATTAACCTTCCACCTAAAGGTAGTGAGACATTACTGTAGAGAGGCCAAATAGAATTTGGCCTTAAAAATGTATCTACCTTTTTTCTAATGCCTGCACATTTTGCTCACTTTGGAAATGTGCATTGCTCTCCTGCTTGTTCAGAGGGATGTTTTCAAGGACAGTGAAGTTAACACTGCAAATTCCAGATACCCTTAACACTCAGGAGATGGGACTCCAGGTGAATTCTGTTTTTGTGAAGGCTTCATGTGTTTGTTTTTCCTTGATTGTTTATATTCTGATAAAATGAGGTCAGTGACTGAATGAATTCACAACATGGGTTACTTGAAGACTTAAAGCTCATATTTTCACTCCCTTGAGATTAGTCAGATAGTTGGAAACTTTTCTTTAAAAAAGAATCATTAGCATTGTGTTTTTTTCCTTGATTACATTGAGCACTCTCTGGGTTTGCTGAATATAATGCTTGCTTATTTTTGTTTGTTTGTTTTGACAATGACTGCTATGTAGTTGAAAGCAGGCATCAGCCTTCAAGGTATTTGTCAATATAGAAGATATTAGGGGATATTTCACAATGTCATGTAAGATAAAAACTAATTTGTAAGCAGTGTGGCAGAGATCTGGAAGGACAATTAAGACAAAAAATCATTAACATTGATTCTTTTGCACTGGGATAGTACATTCCTTTCTCCAAAAGCATCCTTTTAAAATGTTGTTCACCTCGGTCTGTGTTTAATTATATATTTCAGTGTGACATTCAATGATTCTTTTTTCTCTTAAATTATATTTATATCAAGACTTTAATTTAATTCAGTTCAGAATACTGCTTCAGATACACTCGCACTGCAGAAACCAGTGCCAGGCAAAATTGCGGGTAATTACTGAGGACGGTTGTTGGCAATTTGACTTTTCATCATTTGTTCGTCATCGTTTGTTCGCACTCTGTGCATAGTTCCTCGCTGAAAGGATTAGGTTACAGATGGGTGGGTATTACTTCAGGGACTTCTTAAGTGAGAATCCAGATGCTTTTCTGCCTCCTCTCGCTTAGTTTGGGAGTTAGAAGTCAGTAGCTGCAGGTAAGATTCAAAGCTTGTATCTTTGTTTCTCTTTTGCAATGGAAAAAAGCTCTCTATTCTTTCTTAGTTGAACGGAAAATCTAACTGCAAGCTCTTAAGTACTTGGGAAGTTACAGATTAAGCTACAATTTCAAAATAATCTGAGTGCAGTTATCACTGACAAACTGCTTCAAGTTCTCAGAATAGCTCAGGTCCAGGAAGGTAATTTGGTGTTTCATGCTTTGAAAACCTGACTATGACTTTGGTGTCTAAGATGTAGGAAGGATTTTTGGAGATTGGCCTTTGGCCACATCCCAGTTGCTTTGAGTTATGTCTGTAGTTTCAAGGGCAGTGGTCTGGGGATGTAGTATTTTACAGTTGTGAGATGTGGGTTTTGTTTGTGTGCCCCACATGCAGCACGTGGTGTTACCCCAATAGCTGAAGCCCGGCTGGCTCCTCACTTGTTCCTGGGGAGGCAGCAGAGCTGAGGTGTTACATCAGAGACGGAAGCCTGAATTACAGGGACTGTTGCCCTCGCTCTGTTACATGTTGCTGGATGTGCTTTCAATTCTGTGCTCCTTTTCCCTACTCCTGATTTCGGAGGTGAAGCCTGAAGGCAGGCTTCAGGCTAAATGCTCCAGTGCTGCAGGAAATGGGTCTTTTGCCGTGTGTTCTAGCGGGAGCACAGCCCTGGTTTTCTGAGTTTGCCATCCTGCCCAGCTGAGCTTGCAGACCAGCTCCTCTCATGTGGGCAGTTTGCATGTGTGTGTTTAATCTCCCAGCAGCAGTTGGCAGGCTGGCTTGTGTCTGTAAGAACTGCGTGCTGAAAAGCAGTGGTAAATTCAAGCATTCAGAAAATTTGTCCTCATATAAGAGCATGTAATTATCTCATGCCCTGACCTTGCTGGGGGCTGCTGGGCTCCTCAGTTCCTAGTAGCACCATTTGTTTTACAATTCTAACAGTCTGTGATGTTTGAATATCTAAAATTTGTATGCAAAAGTTAACAAGCTGAGTCTGAAATTAGGGTTTTGGTTTCTGTAGTGAGAGGGGAAGCTGTGAGTGTTACAGCATCACAGTATTCTGCTTATCCTGCTTGTTCAGGAGGTAAGAAGAGCATTTGGAAAGTAGGTGTGACAAAGACAGAATAGTTTATTTATGCTGTGGAGGAACAAAAGAGTCATGTTCTTTGTAGCACAGCAGACTAAAGGGGTTTTGGAGCACTGTTTGGAATAGAGGCTTGTGTGTTGTATGTTTAATTTTTGTGCCATTCCCCTCAGTGATTTGCACACCCCCTTTGTTTGGCTTGCCTGTCTGCTGGTGGAGCTGTAGCAAGGATGGCTTTGGCTGTTTCACCCCTCCCACGTGTGTGTCTAACACATTTGGTCACTCAAGTTTTGTTTCTTCCCTCTGTTAAACACGAGAGTGTAACTTCCATCCCAGCCTTGTTAGGGCAAGAGCTGCCGAAGCAGGGGCTCCCCAGGACCAGGCATTGTGACTGGGCAGTAAAACCTCTTTAATGGGGCTGGCTGAACTTCTAAGTTTTGGTTAATGTTTTTAACAGTAACTTGTGTTTCCTCTGGCCTTCACGCCCAACCATTAGCCAGGTGTTTTTGTCTCTCAGAGTGGAAAATAAAAGTAATCTAACTATCCAGCTGGGCCCTCACTGAAGTGCTGGAGGAGATTGGCCACAATGCAAGCTGGGGGTCACAGAGGCTGGATGTGTGGGTTAAGAGGCTCCTTGTAAATGCCTGGCAAAATATAAGCATTGGTAATGAGATGCCTTTTTTTTTTTTTTTGCTATAAATTATGAGGTTTAAATTTGGCATGCTATGTGCCTATAAGCTTTGCTCTGTGTAATTTTCTAAATATATATATATATTTAATTTATTTTTGTTCCCCCCTTTAATATGACATTCACTTGATTTCTTTGTAACTGCGAGACAGGCCTGACTCTGATCTGCCATATGCTGTAAACTGTGTTTATGGAGCTAGAATTGGGGTCATTAATTTTCTTTACATCAAAAGAAGTAATTTCTTTTAAATGAGAAGCCTGTTTCACCTAGTAATTCGCTTTAATTGCTTATTTGAAACTTTTGACATTTGATAGCAATTTAAACATTGCCAGATGAGGCTCATGCAGTTGGGACCTGCAGGTGCTTCCTTACGTGCCCAACTTGGATCAAAGGAGTGAGCCCAGGGATGTGCCTGGCCGCAGACAGGGCGCCCTGTGCTGGAAGGTGCTGTGTTTTGGGGCTGTTTGAATAGATGCTGTGTGTCAGCCTCAGCAAGTATTTGCTCAGAGGGCTCTCCCTTGGAGAAGTTTCTGAGGAGCACTGAGCACCACGGTGCTGTTTGTTTTTCTTGGGAGATAGACTGCATGGTCTTTGTTTTGCCCAAGGCTAAATAGTGCTTGCAGCACTGAGTCTCTGTGGGTTTTTTCTAAAGTCTATAGACTTTAGAAAGTGCAATAGCACTTTCTGATGAAGGGTTAGAAAAAAGTTTCTAAAATATTAATTACCTTCTTTTTCCTGACTCATATCTCTTCATTTAGTATTACCATCTTCTGGGAGGTTTGGTGGGAAAGAATTTTCTTCCTCATGAGGGTAAGCAAATGGTGCAACTTCAAAGGCATTTTTAGCAGGATCTAAACTTCAATAAAGAGAACAGACAAAAATGAAACAGTGTCTTTCACTTCACTTTTTATGCTGGTTCTCTAATGTGAATGCAATTTATTGTTCAGTCAGTGGCAGGAGTAACTTTTCTGAGCCTGGGAAGTTTTTTTTTTAAGTCAATAAACAATAATTCAGATTATTGCAGAAAGAGCAACTTTGGTTAATGGGTTTTGGCTGTGCAATACTGTTGATGCTAGATACACTCACAGTGGTTTCTATCAACATTATACTGTGTCTCGTGAGAGATTAAGAACTATTGCAGGATAGGTCCAACAGCTGAACATGAGACAAATTCTGTGCTGCTGCTGCAGAAGTTAAGCAGTGTTTTAGTACTTTCTGAATTTAGAGCAAAGCCAAAGTACCAGTGCCAAGACTTCTTTAAAGGGGTTTATTGGTGTGCATTGTAATTAAAACCAGAATTAGTTTTCTAATAGGACATTCATTTTCTAGAGAGCAATTGCAGCTTGGCATAAAGTAATACATTTTTAAAAACAAGTGCCAATCTGGGGATATCCCCAGCATATGTTGGATGGCTGATTTACCAGCCATGTGTGTCCTACTTATTAACAAGAAAATTAAATATTTTCATTTAAGATAGTTATACAAATAAACCTTTGGCTGTGCTGTGATTTCATTAAAACCTTAATTGTTTAGAGAGCTCTATGAGAGTGTGTGAAGTTAGGTCAGTTTTACTGTCCAGTGTTAGTCTCGATAGCAGATTTACGACAGGGCTGGATTTAATCTCTTGACTGATCTTTACAGTAGTAGGCCTGGGATGGGAAGGTGTTTGTGTGTTTCAGGAGATAGGTAGCTCTGTCTGTGAGGTGGAAACACGGTGCTGGGTTTCAAAATGTCTGAGCAGCCTTAAAATGAACTAGCCAAGGGGTGGTGGGGAATTGCTCTGTGGAAACAAAATAGGTGTTGCTTTTAAATCAGCGTCTTAGTCTGCACACTGTCACACCTTCACACATGGCTGTAGGCTCAAATCTATTTCTCATCAAAGCAACTGTAGCAGAAGGGAATATTGCAACCATCTGGATTGCAAAGATCAGAAATAACAGTCCTGTGGGCAGCACCATATAAACTGGCTTTTATGCCACTTGATTAATCATTTCTGAGGGTAAGGACAGAAAGATGTTTACCAGGTCAAGCATTAATTTTTAAAAATACTTTAAAGTCTGATTTTCCTGGGTTTCTGATGGTGGTATGCCTTTGAATAGAGTTATTATATTTGTAGGTTCAGCATCTCAACTAACATTGTTCCTGAGCATGGGAAACACGGGCACCTTAGATGTCTCCAAAGGAGAGTTAATTAGAAGAATGAGCAGTTATCAAATACACTGCAGCTCCACTGTTTAATTCTGATGATAATTTTCATGCTGGGTCTAATACAAATGAATTCACTTATGGTTTATTAATCCACTGCGAGCCTGTTAGGGTATTCAGCAGGAAAAATGCTGAGAGTTACCAGAAGAGATTTAAAATACTTCCGTGAGTGGAGAGCAAATCAGAGAACTGTTTTTTTCCTCTTCTTTTTTCTTTCTGCACTGTTTTAACTGAGTATGGTTTCTCTTCCCCCTTTCTTCACTTCTTTAGGACCCACGATTATCAGCTTTAATTTTTGACAAGCTTCAAGTGCCTGACTATTTACAGAAAAACAGGAATGAAGGAGAGAGCAGATGCGAAACTTGTGCCACTCACTTGAATCAGCTGAAGCAGGAAGCCATTCAGATGATGCACACCCTCAGCCAAGCCAGCTACCCAGAAATGCCTGACCTCCAGCCCAGCGCCGGGGCAGTGACCAGCATGGTACCCAGGATGGTCACTGTCTCTTCCCAGAGAGACCTGCCACTCATTGCTGGGCAGGTAGGCAGGCAGCCTGGAAAGTCACCCAATCTCTTCTCTGCGGCAGAGAGGAAGAAGGGACTTGGATGGTCTCAAGGCGTGGGCAGTTTTCCTAACTCCAGCGTTCAAGTGACGGTGGCCCCCAGCGGTCTCAGTGGTGCCCTGAGCTCTGTCACCATCCAAGCTCAGCAGTACCTCGAGGGCATGTGGAGTATCTCCAGGGTGAACAGCTTCCTGCCTCAGGCTTGTCTAGTAAGTAGTGATAATTCAGCTGCTTGAGTTTTGTTTGCATGTGTGTGGACATAAAGAGAGACACAGGCAAAATCTGAGATATATTTATCTTAGTGGGGATCAGCTAATGATATTCTAAGCCATGTTTCAAGAACTGAAGAGTTAAAGAGCTTTGAATGATGTTCTATCAGATGTCACAAGGAATTTTCTTTCTTATCTCACATGGCGAGATCCTTCAGATGTTTTTGCACCTATTTTAGCTTCATATTTGCAGGTGATGTTATTTGTCTGTCACATACCTGGTAACCCCTTTAGAAAAACACAAAAGGCCAAGTTTGTCACACATGAAGCTCTAGGAGTTTCATGGGATTATATCAAAGATGAACTTGACCCTCAAGTCTGGTGCTGAGCTTCTAATGCTGTGTACAGTTCAGCAGTTGCTGTTGATGGACTGTGATGCAGAGCATTAATCTGCAGCTTAGATGTGTTGCAAAACAGTTTGCTGCTGAGGAGGGGGCTCAGAAGGTTGCTTCAGAGCCACATGCCTGTAAATGTCACTGCACTTGGATTTTAAGCCTTGATGTTGATTTCCTGTATTCTGTGTGCATTTTATGAACTCTTGTGGGAAATGAAAAAGCTTTATAGAGGTGCATGCTACCTTTAAAAGCAAGTTCATTATGTGGCTATCTATGGAACTGTGCTAAGAAGAAGGATACAATATGTGGCTGGTTTTGACTAAGATTTATTCCTGACCAGTTTTCAGGTAGTGAACGGGGGAGTGTATATAGTTATGAAGTGTGTACACTTTGAAGTAATGGTTTTCACTTAAAGATGATGTAGCAGGTCTTGCGAGGTCAGGTATGTTGGTGCCAGGCAGCTTTAAATTTAACATAATGCCTTATGTACTGTTGTATGTAAACACTACCTAATATTGCTTGGTAGCTTCAGCTGGTTGAGGTCCAAGATCATCAGAGATAAATATTTGAGTGCTGCCGTGTAACATTACTTTTTCAGGCTGACGTTGTGTTTCCTTCCAGAAAAGGCTTGGAGACTTGATTCCTCCCTCCCATACCTTTCTCTCATAAGGAAATTCAGCTACCTTCCACCTCTGAGGGGTTCCCATTTAAATCCAGTGAATCTCTGCTGAGATCAGATCATTCACTGAGAAAAGGGAAAATGGCCCATTCAGCTCTTCATAGTTTATGAGGAAATGCTGCTGTGAGAGCTTTTCTCTAAAATGTTGGTCCATGCATTAGGGATCAATTTGGCCATATAAGGTGTATGATGTTACCTTTAAATTGCCTTTTAAGTTCTTTGTATATCACAGAAATAGAGAAGTAAAAAGCTATTGGGCTAAGAAGCCTGCCCTCTGAAAGCAGAAGTATTTCCATCTGTCTGCTCATTCCTTGTCTGCCCTTATTCTTGTCCTAAATAATTCAGTAACAGCCAGCTCCAGATTTCTTCCTGCTTAACCACACTGACTGATAGATGTGGTTTTCCCTAACCACTGCGCTATTCTAAGATAAAACTGTTGCCTCATTTAACCCCTGTGAAGGAAAAACGTGTATAATGCACCAGAGCTTAAGTGTGATTTAGAAATGTGCAAAGAAACTCAGTAGCCTGGAAAACAGTGACCTTTAACGAAAGGACAAACACTGTGAGTTTGTCTCACTGTGAGGCAGCTTGGATGGGATCCAGTCATCTGCAAGGATCATTTAGATTTATAAGCAGTTTTTGGAGAGAAGCTAGTCTTCAGTTGTTTTATCTCTCCTCTCTCTTTATTTATTTTATTCATTTAAACCCAAATGTAGTTACTGAAGACTGTGAGTGCATCTCTTTCCAGATGGTGCTTCTTGTGTCTGTCTGAATTCTTCCACTGCCTTTTGTATTGTCAAGAACCTTGTGTCTGATGAAGTTTTTTGGGTGGGTGAGGCAGAAAGTGCTTCCGCTACGCTCTTCCCCTGAGGAATCACAGGTGTTGAAGGAAATAGGATTGGAGAAATTTCAGGAAACAGCTGGTCTAGCCCTTGTCTAGTATAGTATCCACTGCAGGACATTCTTGTCCAATGCTTATCTTACCTCGTCTTTTAATTTTTCAAAGACTGGGATTTTCTGATTTCTATCGATTCTCACATCTGAACTTCCTTCCCTTTTAGAAAAGTTTATTTATTTACTTTTTTTTTTTACAGGTTAGAGAGTGAATTTTGTCTTTTCTTTCCTGAAGTTAGGGACAGGGTTTAGGTTTCAGATTAACCCAGAAGAGAGCTGTGGATATACATACTTTTAGTGATGTCTGTCTTTAGTAGTAGTTCCTGTCTTGTGGAGAAAAGCTGGTCTGGCTAGAGGAATTCTGGAGCAAGAACTACTGCAGTAGAAAGAACAGTATTGAATATACTATTTATTATGTGTGACTGGATCTTGAAGTCTTCAGCTTCCAGTTAGGCAACATACTGCACAAATGCAGAAGAGAAAGATGGCTCTTTTCCCAGGGAGTTTCCACTCTTGGTTGTGATACCAGTTATTTTGACCACCCTGTAAATACTCCTGTTTCACTGGTAATCTGTACTTACGCCTTTTTTCCTTGTGCAAGGGTACTTGAAGCAGGTGCTGAACTCTCTGGTGGGAGGCTCCTATCCAATGCCTACCCTCCCAGTGATTTAACCCACTGCTGCATATGAAGTGGCCATGATTAATTTTATAAAATTGGGAAGACAAAGGTAAAAGCTGGGGTTCATCTCAAGTATTTTTAATTGCCAAAACCCCAGGTGTTTATTATCAGATAATTACTGAGGATTCCTTTGTGGCTGTGGAAGACCAGCAGGTACTTCCAGGAGATGCTTTGTCCTTCTCATCTTGGATGTGTGTCTTGGCCTGCCTGTGGCTGAAGGTGCCTCTGGCTTCCAGCTGGTGCTGGTGGAGCCCAGATAGGTCATGCAGAGCAAATCCTTTTTTGGATGTGGGGTGCTCTGTCCCCAGTGCCTTCCGGGTGGGAAAATAAACCCCAGTGTACATCTGCGAAACCTCAGGAGACCTTGCAGCAGCACACATTTCTCCAGGATCCGTATTTTTTATTCATGGTTAGTTCTAATAGTGGCAGTAGTGGAATTGTCTGTGGAGAGAAAAAAAAAAATATATTTGATTTCTGCTCCTCTCATCTCCCTCCCCAAACTCGCATGTATTACCTTGTAATGTCACTTATGGTTGTGAAAACACTTCTGGGCTGAATGTTGGGGGTCAGAAGTGCAGGACATCGTAAATTTTTAATATGTGTTTGGAGTTCAAGTGTGAAAAATCCATTATATAGATTATAAATTTTTTGAACAGGAACGTGTGTTTGAAGTGTAGTGTGGGTGCTGCTCAAGCCAAAATAATAACCATGGGCTTTGGGAGCCGTGAAGAGGAACAGTAATTAAGGATCTGGAGGAAGGTTTAGGGGAGGGGAAGACTAGGATTGCAACCAAGGTTCAAAAGGTGAAGATGTAATCAGCTGCTTTACCCAAGTGGCCTGTTGTGAAAGATTACAAAAAATAATCAGCAGTAGCAGTGGTAAGTTGTCTGAGCAGACAGTGAACACAGTGGAGGGGAGGGAGCTGGTATAACTCTGGGTAAGGCAGCTGATTTGTGGTGAACGCCTGACAACTATAATTAATAAATAGTTCTATATTGGTGTTTTTAGTTCTAGACCTGACAAGTGAATATAAGGTTACTACTCAAATGAAAAAAAAAAAAACATTAATAGTGCTCAGCACTGCTACCCAGTTTAATGCAAAAGGAGAGGACTGAGGGGAGTTTGGGCTTCCCAGATGTGTTGGAATCTGGCTGAGAGGTAGAACATTAAAACCCCTGAAAATACCTTTTACGCCTATTAGAAGTAACTGCATTTATTGTGTATTGTAGAAAAAAAGAGGTCTTACTGTATATTTTAAATTGACTGTGTTATTATTATGCAGTGTTATGTACTGCATAAAAGTGCTAAAGTAGCCATGCCATGTGCTATAAAGACATCTCAGTGAAATAGAGCTGATTTGCAAATTGCTTTTTCTTTCATCTTACACAAAATGAAATCCTGGTCACATTGTATTTCTTACTTGAGTATATACAATTGGCCCTGGATATAAGGCAAAGGATTGTGACTCCTTGAATACTTACCAGTCTGTAAGTGGATTTAAAAATATATTAAAAAATGCACCATTAAGAAATTGAAAAAGAGCACTAAAAAATTTGAAGTACCTTAAGTAAAACTTTTAAAGCCTATGTATGTAAAATTGTGAAATTATCAAAAGGTCAATATATGTCCCTGAGAGTATCCACAAATTTAAATTTAGGTATGAGTTTATTGCTTGGATCTGTGAGGTTCAGAGAGGGAGGGTTCATCCACAGCACAGCACATGTGAATGGGTGCGTAGACTCTAAAGTTAAAGAACTTACATTTATTTGTCTTACATGAAAAACCTGTGAGTTATTTTAGTCACAATTCAGGCTTTTCCTGTAGTTTGAGTAAGTCTTCTGCTTACCCTAATCTAAACCAGATGGATTAATCTGAGAGTAGTTCAGCCTCTGTTGACTTTCCTTAAAGCCTCTTTGTTTGTTTATAGAACGGGTGACTTACATTTTGTTTAAAAGATGCAATAAAAAGCTGACTGTGGAAAACAGAACAATGACAAGATTTACTTTCCAGCATTTACTTTTTTACTTTGATAAATGTCATACCAAATGGATTTTTAAATTAATTTTTAAAACCCTTCTTGATAGCTTTCTCAGTGACCTTTTATTAATACAATGTGGGAAATATATTTTGTAATGAAACAATTAAAATACAGTGCGTTGACCATAAATCTTGTCCGTGAGACATATGGATGTCTTTGAGCTTTGGGACATTACTCAGACTCCACGTATAACATCTTGATCCTCAGGAAGTCAATGTCAGACAGATGGTGAGGCAGGGACTGCACAGAGGCTTTTCTGTTTTCCCTTTAGCTCCAGTGTTGTTGGTGCCACTGCTCTTGTAGAGGAAGTACATAAAGAAAAGCAGGTGGCAGAAAATACTGATCTTCAAAGTTCGTGTTGGTCACTCTCCATAACAAGTCTCAACAGCAGAAAGAAATCTTTTGGTCCAAGTTACTAGATGCTTTCTCATACTAACATAATTTCTGCTCCCAGGGAAAAGACCTTTTCTGTGACTGCTGCATCTCAGCTGCGCAGTCATGCCTTGCTTCGAGCTTTGCTGCCTTGGCAAATGCAGAGGGAAAGGTGTGATGTGGGAGGACAACACTGCCACTGTCAGTGCCCCTGATGCCTTTTCCTGGTCTTAAAATCAAGAGTCAAACACAGTTAGAAGGGAAAAAGGGATTTTACCTCTCTATTTATTTTAAGGATCCTTAGGTGCACTACGTCCAGGTGGAATGCACCTCAATGCACACCGCAATGCCCACCCCCAAAAGATCTGGTCTAGCATTATAGGTCTTAACTAATTAGCATATCTATCAAAAATTCCCCAATGAGAGGCTTGAACGAGCCCCCCTCCCAGAGGAACCTTCTTCTGGATGGTTCTCTTAGTTTACAGAATGTGTTCCGGAGAGGACCTTGTTGGGGTCTGGGGCTTTCTGATCCCTAACTATGAGGCTTCTAAGATGTTTAGTCTCCTAGCTTGACACACAAGTCTAAGAATGTAGGCGAAAAGCACTAAGGATACAGAAGCTATAAAAAGGTATAACAGGGGTATAAAAGAAAAGGCAAAAAATCATCATGGCATCACCCCAGCAACCAGGGAGCAGACTAGCTTGGAAAGGGTGGGTTGGAAATTCAGCCTTAAACGTGCAGCTGAAAATGTAGCCCTCTGTTTTGTGCAGTTGCTGGGACCTTTATGGTCTCTTAGATTGTCCCCAGTGTAGGGTGCTGAAGGTGAAAACGAGGTTACTTTTTAATGTATTTCCAGGTATCAGAGTGATACAGGAAAAACATTAAGAGTTAACAGAAAGGTTATTGGCTACTAGATGTAAGTGAACATTTTCTTAGGTGAGGGTGTGGATTGCATTTCTTTTTTATTGTGTTTGACACTTCCACCATAGTATTGGTTTTACAGTTGTGGGGCGGGGTAACTATTTGAGAACTCAGACCCTCTTGTGGCTCAAATTACCACCTGTAACCAGTTCTTTTGATCTTTCACCCCTCCAGGCTAAGCAGTTGTTATTACAGCTCTCAGGAGGAAACAAGTCCATACTTGCCTCTGTTGCCAGTTGAAGTCAACAGGAATGTTTGCCCAGACTTCACCTGTAACTCATCAGAGGTAGATTTAAGACAAGTAGACTTTAGAGATCATGTGGAAATGATAATCCACTGGATTTACGTTTGGCCCACAGTTCATTCTCTCATCTGGCAAGTGTATCATAAGCTACACTAAATACCCCAAATATTAAATTTTCTACTCGTGCCTTTCAGCTTGTTTCTCTGGCCTTTTCTGTTCACTTTGCTCCCTTCAGCTTCTTTTGCTTCCTGCTGGTCCATTTATACTGTGAATTTGCTTCACTATAAATCCTCCAGTTAACTGATAATCAGTGCATCCCATGCCACCCCAGCACTTAGAAGTCACTGTACAAGGAAGAGTCATACTTTTTGGCTGGAGCTCAGAAGTGGTGTCATGTCAGAAAGAACAGCTTTAACGAGGCTACTGTTGCATGGGCTACATGGGTTAAGGGTGGGCTGCAGCTGAATAATACCCTTTGGCTTCAGAAGTTAATGCAGCAGAGAAACCAAATAAATTCAGGCTGAGCTCAGATCTTAGTTGTGTACAGGCTGGTGGAGGGGAAAATCTTGCAGCGGTGTCTTATATAGAACATGAAAGGAACTGATTTGCCCAGCTGGATGCAGGTAGGATTGCCCAGTTGTCCTGCTTGTGTTAAAATAGAATTTGAGCATCTCTTTTTCATTTGGAAAGTGCTTTGAATTTGACATTTTCTCAGTAGGCTGTTCACTGGAGTGATGGCATGTTGAGGTTGTGGGCCTTAGGATGGTTGACCTGTGCACAGTATGTGCATTGCTGAAAGCATCTCCTGCTGAAAGCATCTCCTGGCATGAGCGGCTGAGCATGGGGCAAAAATTGGTGCTCTTTGTTACTTGCAACTAGAATCACTGAAGTGCCCTGCCTGGTAGCTTCTGACAGGAGGTTTAAAAAGCATCCGTAGAAAATGATGTATCTATTTTTGTGTTTCAGCACTTAGGAGAGAATTTATGATGTATGGAGAGAGTTCATAGATATTTCAAGCATTTCATATGTATGTGTTTAATGGAATGGATTGCCACTTTAGTGAACATAGCATCAAATCAGCTCTGTTAATTGAAAAAGATTTTTCACATTATTGCTAATGATGTGACACAGTTTTGTTAGAGATGGTGCATAAAATAGTGCTACTTCAAGTGACGTTAATGTATGCATTTAAATTCCTTTTTTTCCCATTTACGTGCATTATTGATTTTATTTCATTGTTGAGCAGCTAATGGATTTATAATTTGAATACAGTCACTGTAATCAATGATGGGATTATTAGACTTATAAATAGAACTTTAAAACTACGATGAGGTAATTTCCCAGTGACATTGTAGAGAGTGGGCTGCCCAGTCAGGAAGACTGAGTGGATGAGGTCCTCCAAAGACAGATAGGAACAACCTCATGTTCAGAAGTCCTGGTCCCCCTAAGGGACTTCAACCACCTTGATACCTTTTGGAGGGACAACACAGCAGGGCATAAGCAATCTAGGATGTTTCTGGAATGTGTTGATGATAATTTTCTTCTCCAAATGACGGAAGAGCCATTGAGAAGAGGTGCTATGCTGGACCTTGGTTGTGGTCAGTGATGCAGAGTCTACTTGGAGCCCTGAAGCCGGTGGTGTTCCCCAGGGTTCTGTGCTGATTCCAGTGTAGTTCATCTTATTCATCAATGCCCTGGATGAAGGGACAGAGTGCAGCCTTGGGAAGTTTGCTGAGGGGGAATGGCTGGTACCCCAAAGTGCTATGCTGCCATTCAGCAAGACCTGGACAGGCTGGAGATGTGGGCAGAGAGGAACATAATGAAATTCAACCAAGACAAGTGCAAGGTCCTGCACCTGAGGAAGACTAACCCCATGTAACATCACAGACTGGGGGCTGATCTACTGGAAAGCAGCTCTGGGAGTCCTGGTAGACAAGAAGTTAACCACGAGCCAGTAGTGCCCTTGTGAACAAGAAGGCCAACGGTATTCGGGGCTGCATTAGGAAGAGGATTGCCAGCAGGTCGAGGGGGATGATACTGAACACCTGCTCAGCCATGGCTGAGGCCACATCTGGAGTGCTATGTCCAGTTTTGGGCTCCTCTGTTCAAGAAAAACACAGAGCTCCTGTAGAGGGTCCCGTGGAGGGGCTGTGAAGATGATGAGGGGACTGGAGCATCTCTTTTATGAGAAAAGGCTGAGGGAGCTGGGCCTGTTTAGCCTGGGAAGAGACAGCTGAGTTAATTCCTCCGCATTTGCAAAGCTGCTGCTATTTCAAATCTGGATGGGTTTTTTCTTTTCTGATACCTTATCTGAAGGAAGCATTTGAAAGGTGGTGTAGGCACGAGTCCATTGCTGTGGTTTTGGTGTTGTTGGACAAAGATAATGGATCTGCCATTCAGAACTGTCCCAGTTCTGCTTCTCAAAAAAGAAGGTGATGAAGTTGTGCAAGGCAGCTGGCTGTTTTAGGGGGCAGGTGGCAGTGGAAGGATGAAGAAGGGGAGAGTGGTCCTTGTTATGCCTGGCTTGGGAATGGTCTAGGTTTAGTTTGTTCATGCACAGTAGCTGTGTGGGCATCCCCTTGAGTCTCATCAGCATCTACAGATGACTCTGAAGTACTCATAGGGGATATGGGAATAGCACAACCTCCTGTTATTGGTTAAGCTAAGATTCTCATGAAAAGATTGAATTATAATGATAAGAACATTAGTAATGTCCTGCTGAATCTCAGCTGCAGCCTGTCTAGCCCAGGGCTGTCTCCAGCAGTGAAGCTGGAAATGGTATTTAGGGAGAGCTGTGGAGCCTGGCTGCTTTCTGCAGTCTTCTTATACTCCCCAGCATGCTCAGTTGGAGTATTCACAGGGACACATACCTGTCTGTTGCCTTTAGGATCTGTTTAGGGACCTGCTGTTCAGTAATTTATCCAAACCCTCTCTGACCCTGAAACTCTCTAGCTCCACAGCCTTCTCTGTGCCAGCAGGTTCCATGAGTTCACTAGCCCAGTGCAAAGAAGTATTTCACTTTCACTCAATTTATTCAGCACCTCCATGATTTTATACACCTCAGTCAGGCTGTCCTCAATCTTCCCTTCTCCAAGTAAGAGTCCCAGCCTCCATCATCTCTCCTCCTGGGGCAGCTGCTTTATCTTCTTGACCATTTACTTGCTTGTCTCTGTCATTTCCCTTATTCCATTCCCCTGTCTTGAGATACAGCACTAGGACTCAATATGTGGTGCTCATTATGTGGACACTTTGCTTGTTCTTTGTGCCCTGCCTTGTGATATCCAGAATTTCCTTGCTGGTTTTTTTTTTTTTTTGGCTGCTGCTATGTCTTGATTTAGAGGAACTGTCAATGACCCTTAGAACTTCCAAGTCGTAGCTGCAAGTTTTGAGTTAAAGCATTGTTGAGTCATTTAGGTTGTTTTTCCCCATATATGTAGTCTTATCTATGTCAAATCTCACCTGACACGTCTTTGCCCAGTCACACTTAGGAATTTATTCTGGGATTCCTTATATTGGCGTTTGGTTACTTGAAAGAGCTTTGGGACATCTGCAGGCTTGCAGATTCCACTCTAGTCATGGTGAATCATGTCTGGGTTACATGGCCCTAATACTGGGAGACAACAGCAGGTCAGCAGAAACACCCAAAAGAAAAGAGTGTCATCTGCACAGCTCTATCCCTAACTTGGGACCTCGGTGTCCTTTAACAATGATTCCAATGATCACAGCTGTCCTTGGCTTTGCAAACTTAATGCTGCTTCATGAGCTTGCCTGTATTGAGCTTTGGTCTCTAAATATGGATGTAATAAAGAGCCAGTTTCCCCTTCAGGTAATGAGGGCTTGTACCTCGTCGGGTGAGCTACTAGTGAAGGGTGCTTTCCATGTTGTATCTGTCAGGCAAATTGATCCCAAGGGATGTTCTTTTTAAAGCAGCCACATCTAATATATAAGCAGTTCAGGTGTGATTGAGATAGAAATCAGCTATGACAATCCGTCCACCTTTGCTTTATTTGATTACATTGTATGTCAATCATTATAACAATACAGTGATTATAATGAAATTGGGAATATGGTAATTTCTTTTGCTAAATAGAGAGTAATCAAGATACGGTGAGATTCTGGTTGAGTTGCCCAAATCATGGAGAAGTTCTGTTGTGGAGTCAGGAAGGCGGCACAAGTTCTCCCAATTCAGAGCTCTGTCTCCTGTGTTTAGTGGCTGTTAGAAACACATCTGGCCCATGGAAGTCAGTCCTAATGGAAAAGCATTTGTCTTCTTGTAGGAAACCCAATCCTGAAATGACAGAAATTTGCATTATTATGATCCTGTTAATAAATTTCTTTGCTTGCTCGTATCAACCTTTGACAAAAAGCAGGGATTCAATTGTATATTTGTCCATTTGAATAAATACCCAGAGCAGTACACAGCTATGTTTTTGGCTTTGGAGGCTGTAACTATCGTAATAAATGTCAGCAGGGAGGGCTCTGGGCAACACTTTCTGATGCTTGCCTAGAGGCATTAGAAGAAACAGTTCCTCTAGGCTGGCTGTTTTAAATCCACTGCACACGAAAAAATTCTGTTTTGAGAGTGTTAATGTGTAGCAGGATCTCTGTCCTTGTTGGTAGCTCGTTTCATGACCTCCTGACTTTTCAGGTGGTGGGATTACATGTGCAGATAGGAGGGTGCTGTTCATGTGACTGGTGGTCAGATAGCTGTGAAAAAGGAAAGAAAAAAGAACATTGCTTGCTGTCTCTTTGGCTGTTGGTATCCTGAGTAGCTGAAATGAAGGAATTGGTCAGTCACTGTCTGCTGACATCTTTGCACTACCAGAGCCCTGCCTGCAGGGATTGCCCACATTCTCAATACAAAGAAAGGAATGAATGACGCTTCATTTTGTAGGATGAAGCCTGCCCAAAACCCTAATAAATTTCTCAAGGACCAAGGAGCATGGTTTAGGAGAGATCTGGGTCAGATTGAGATCAAAAGCCCTTGGTCAGAAGGGAGAAGCTGCTGATTCCCCATCCTTGTACTGCCAAGGATACCAGTGCTGGATGTAGCGGGGTGTGGGCCCTGCCCAAAAAGATGAAGAAGCACAGACTGCTGATGGTTTTTGGTGGTAAAGATCCAAACCTTAAACCTCTTTAGTAATTCAGATATTATTTCAAAAAGCAAGCGCTCTGAGGTTGTCTTTGGATCGCCTATATTACTTTCCAGTCTGTGACAGCAGATGGGCCTCCTATTTCTATTTAATTCTACTTCTCTATAATTTTTCTCCTTCTGCCTCATCTTCAGAGATTGATGATAAGCCAGGCATTAGCAACTCTTGTAGCTGAAAAACCTTTTTTCAGAGAAGGGATATTATGCTCTGCATTTGATTTACATTGAACATGAGATGCATATAAAAGTCTGAAACTACAGGTTTAGGCATTCTTGTTACCACATTGCAGCTGCAGGTTATAAATGACTACAGTAGTGTACTGTAGTTATAAAATGCCCTACTTATTTTATAATGAGCCCTGGCAGAAACAATGTCAAATGGCAGTAAAAAGTTTATCCAGAACACGTTTCACTTCAGCCTGGCATATGCTGCCCTGTAAACTTCATGTAATGCTCGTCAGGCAGGAGGAGACATTTCTCACAGGAGACGCATGCAGGACTTACCCATGCTTCTGGAAAAGAAGGGTTTATAGTGGGAGCATTATCCAGCTCGAGATTTACGTCACGTTTGTTCCAGTCAGTGGTAGTAGGTCATAAGAGTCTTTGCATGAATCATTTAGGTGGAAAATTATTGTTTTATCATATATAAACAGTAGATTTAATATATTACAAAATCATTACATCAAGCAGTTTTTACAGTTTAATTGACTGTGATGTTCTAGGACGTTCTAGTCAGAAAGGGGAAAATAGTGAGTTAAAGTAAGTTCTCAAAATTCTCTGTCTGCCTGCTAGTCTAAAAGGGGTAAAAAAACTTAGAAAAGGGGGGGGGGGATTGGAAATCACCAGTACAGACTCGGGCTGTACCAGAGCAGTTAGAGCTTCACCTGCACAGCCCTGTTGAGTGCTTCCATTATGGGACCAACTTTCTGAAGTAAAATAAATTGTACTGAGTTGTGATTCTGATAAACAGATGTGTGTCAGACTCGTAGAGGCTCTTCTAATTTTCTTCATTCCCTCTTTAGTGATTCTGTTCTCGATACTCTTTTGCAGCTCTATCCAACCTTCTGGTTTTCTTTTGCCATGACAGTATTATCCTGGGACTGATCTGTTTTTCTGTAGGTTTTTATAGTCCCATGTTTTACTTGCCTGTCACCGGATACATATTTTACATGTGTTTCAGAGACCAAGTGGCATGACCTAGCTTGGGTTTTTTGGATTCCTGGACATTGTTTGGACAAAGGTCAATGTCCAGAAAATGGAAATACTCAGAAAACTGGAAAAAATACGGCTTAGTTTTTGGCTTTGCACTTCAAATGCGTGAAGAGCTGTTAGAATTGTAATTGGCCTTTGGATGGTAGTGGCCTGACAGAGTCCTGTGTATCTGGAAATTCCATCTAGGGCCAACTTCTTTATAGTGTAATTTTGGACTAGTCTGACTTGCTTAAGCCTGGGCAGATGTTTCCTGCCATCTAGTCACAACAGTGAGCCTGTGTGCTGGGAGTCAGAGATGGGACAGGGGATCCCCCTGTTCTGCCCAGCACACCTCCACCTCCGTACCCTGAGGATGTCAGGTCACCTCCATCTCATCCTGCCCTGTCCCCCAGCCTTTGGCTCTCTTAACTGGGAACAACTCAAGCTGTAACTTCTTGTGGTGGCCCTGCCAACTTCAGCTGTGTGTGTGGATGCTGCCAGCTGGGAATGCAGCATGGCTAGCTTGGTTCCCATGTCCTCAGGATGGGCACTGGGACCTGGTCCCAAAACCCTCCTGTCCATGACACAGGCACTGCCATGAAACACCAAGACATTGCTCATTCCTGCACATGTAAAATGCTTAGTTTGACATTTTCAAATGTTGTCCTTGCTGTGCTCTTACTGGTGCCAGTTTTCATGTGGTTTTGGAGAGAGTAGACGGAAGGGGTCCTATAGAGCAGTTTTGGAAATCCTTCCTTTGAGGTTTAGCTTCTTTCCAGAGGGTTGTTTTTTTTTTTTTTTTTTTTCCCCCAATGGCTTTTGTACAGCAAACATTTTCTTAGAAAATTGAAACAAACACTACTCTCTGGATGTGGAGCCCTGTGACATTTTAAATATTCAGTGCAGTCTGTAACACTTTATAGTGACAAGGTTGTGCTTTCTGCATTTGATCATTAATGATTTATGAAAATTCAGTAAACGGAGAAGCACAGTTCCCTCTCAGCTGCAGTCTGGAGCTTCTCTCTGTGCAGACTTGCACGCTTGAAAAAGTCAAAAGTTGCTCACATTCCTCCAAAGAATTCTGTTTTCCACACACAGTCCTCAGAAAAGTACTTGTTGAGATGAGGGAGGTGCATGGAATAATGCCTGCATTTAGTTTAGAGGGAGAAAAAAAAAAGCCCCTTTTTTTTTTTTTTGTGGTGTGGCAAACTGGAGTGTCCAGGCCTGGGAAGGTCCCATTACTTGTCTTTAGTTTTCGTGCCTCAGGGTAAATGACCTGGACCTGACAAATTTCCTCGTACGTGGGCCTTCCTCATCTCCTGTGAGATGTAGCTTCTCAGGGAGAGCTGAATGTGGCTGTGCTGGAAAATCCTGCCACTTTGGATGGTGCAAGCAGTCCTTGAAATGAATCCTAAACTTGGAAGAACTTTTGTGGTTTTTCAGTGTCTCACCATGCAGCAAAACTAATTTTACCTCTGTATTTAATATTAACTGGGTAGTTGAAGACAATGAAAATTATACTGCAGTAGTCTTCTGATGATTTTATCTTGTATACCTTCACTTTTTCTTCCTTTAGAAGAATCAGTGCCTTCTCATTGGCTTCCCGTCATCCTCTTTTTATGCTCACACAGAGCTGAGAATAAAACTTACAGAAACAGAAATTACAGTTTGAGTTTTCAAATGTGTCTAATGTGGGAATGGCAATTTATCCAACTTAGATATGTTGATTTGGAAAGTGTATTAACCATCTGCCATCTGAAATATCAGGTTTGATTCGGATATTTCAAGTTACATGCCTTATATGTCCACAATCATTGGTCTCTTAGAAATGTAGGCTTTTAACTTCTCACAGAAATAAAAAAGTGGTGTAAAAGGAATGTGTGTTACATGTGGCTTGTATTTTTGTTAAGTATGAATAGTTTTTACAGGAATTGATCTGTTAACAGATTCCAGTCAGTTCTTACAAGTCTGTTGCACTTTGCTGTAAAATTCAATAAAGTTTTGTGCTAACTGTACAGATTTCATATTTAGCTTTAGATCATGCCATCATTTAGATTATGCATTAATTAGTCTGATTAGTTAGAAACATGTTACTGCTCCTGTCTTTTTTTCCAAATCTTGCTTAAACGCAATTTTCTTTGTGTCAAGGTCTCTTGTCTAGTATAGCCCCTGTTGAAAGTGAGTGGAAAAATATGTCTTGGGAATTCGACTTGAGCCTGTAATTTTTAATCTGAGACAGCAGCTTGTGTGGCAGAGGGTTATGGTTGTCTTCCTGACAGAATGTGGAGGAGTATTCAGACACAGATGTTATCCTTCCAGTGGTTGCAGGTTGGGTGTCCTCCTCTTGCCGGCCATCATGGCACTGCTGCTGAGCAGGGCTGTTCCTGGTGTGCCACTCTGTAGGCTCCTTGTGCTGGCTCCAGAGGTTGTGGTGTAGATTTTTTTAGTTTGTAAATTGCTAAATCCGTATAAGCTCCACTTGCTGCCAGTTCATGTAACCCTGAAGTTCAGACGTCACACTGGATTTTACCCATCTACATGTTGTTCCACATGCCATAATATTTCTGTGACTGGTATAGGTCAAGACCACGCATTTGTTGCTTCAGTGCGTTAATGATCAAATACCTGCTTTATCGACCCCCTCAAGGTTCATTACTCCATCACTTAGTTATAAGCAGTTAACCACATGAGTGGATCTGATCCTTTTCCAAGCTTTTCTGTTCCTGGCTGTCATTGCCAGTAGATCATGGATAGGATGGACAGACAAACTCCCTTTTTAAAGCACTTTTTCCTGCCACACCATTTCTTTGTGCCAATCTTGATCTCTAGCAGTGCTTGGTTTTCTGCTTTCATCACAAAGAAATCTGATCTCATGAGATTCCTGTATTACAAAGTGAAGGGTTTTGCAGAGGGTTGTTCAAAGTTTCCAGTTTGGCTTCTAGCATGAGTAGCTTCACTAGGATTAAGTTAATCTGCATGAATATTATTTTGTGTCTCAGTCTCAGATCTCTTAGGTGAGCTCCATAAAAGTACTTTTTTGTGTAGCATTCTATAGTAAAGCATTAGTCAGCCACTCCATAATACTGATAATAGTATTAATCTTGAAAGGGCAGACCTTCAAAAGAGCTGGGTGCACTTTCTTCTTGTTGACTTTGTTGGGAACTGGGAATATAGCACTCAACCTATAGGACTGAGTTCAGATGAAACTCCAGACAGGCTTTCATGCACCAGTTGAGCCCTACTTGGTTGGTAGAGTTTTTTTCCTTGGTACCTAATAACCGGCTTGCCTCAGTTCTCATGAGAAAATCTCTGTTTGTATTGTCAGTGTATGAGAAAATTGAGGGTGTGTATGTAACTGGGAATGCCCTGTTTCCATGTCTGCATATCTGTAGTTGTAAAACATGATCTATGGCAGCTCAAAATCTAAAATTTGGTGGCATCCCAGGAAGTACCTAATTGTGCTTGTGCTTCATTACAAGGCTGTCTCCTTTCCTGGAATCTATTTTAGCTAATTAGTTGGAAATGTCAAAGTAGTATTTCAGATGACAGAAACATCATATATTATCATACATGAAGCAATTAACTCTTTTGACAAATATTTATTGTGGTGTCATCTTTAATTAAATCTTCAGGACTCCTAGACATAGAGCAGGTTCTTCCGAAAAGGAGCCTTCCCAGCACTGTCAAGGAGCATTTGACTGATGGTGCTTAATTGAACTCAGTACTTGAAAGAGTTGGTCGCCTAAACATGAAGATATAGACCTGACACAATTTCACAGTACAGATGTCTGATATTTTGGCAAACTCTCAAAACAATTGCCCCACTCCAAACTGTGTCTCAGACACTGCAAATGCTTTATGCTGGAGAAGATGCATCTCCAGTCACTCCTGTTCTTCCACTGGAACGGTTTGCAGGAGAAAAGTGTTGTACATTTATGCTGCTAAGAAAAATAATACTGAAAACCAGGGCTGTATAGATGTTTCTAAAAAAATCAATTTTCTTTTATTCAGTTCTTGGGGTTATTCATGTGGAAAGATACTGCAAGTGTGACTGTTTGGTTAGTTCCTCTTAAACAGATAGGTCTTGTAGGTGATGTGCCACTGAGAAATAATTCCTGACAGTCATAACTGAACCAGATAAACAGTTCTGCCAGCTCCCAAATAACACTGTAAAACAAAAGGGTTCTGCTTACTGTTTTCCATTTCTTCATGCCTGTCAAACTATTTAACTGTGCATTACTCCTCACAAAGGTTCTCTGTGTTTTTCTGCTCCTCCGCTGCCTTCATGATTTTTACTTTCTCTGTTGCTGATCCTACTGTGGTACAGTTGTCCACCTGTATCACTCCTCACCTGCCGCTGATCTTTGCCTTCACCCTTGCAAAGACACTCTTTGGAAGAGCTGCATGAGATTTTTCCCTGTCATGGGCATGTGTTAAAGTGTACTAACCCGTACGTATGTCTTTGCTTTTATCAGGCAGAAGCAGCACCAGAAAGCGGCCGAGATGTTCCCAGTGCTCAGATCAGCTCAGGGCAGCACAACTCCGACCCTGCGGGAGCCAGCGGCACGGCGGCCTCCCAGAGCGTGGTGGCTCCAGCCGGGGTCTCAGCAGGTACCTCGGCTGCAGCTTCCTTCTTCATAAGGTAGTTCTTCCTCCTTTCTGGTTTCCGTAACTGCTTGTGGGTCTCCAAACAGTTGGGAAATGCTGTTCAGTCTTTGCCATGGTGCTGGTTGATGAGGGGTGGAGTTGGTCACCTGGTCATGACTGTGGCTTTCTGCTGCCACTGGAGAGCAGGGATGGGGTGGGGATGTCCCGATTCTCTCTCTGGAGACTTGGAACCTCTGTTGACCAAAACCCAAGAAAATATGTTTTGGGCTTTGTCTGGTCCTCAATGGCCATCTCCACCGCAAGTCTGCTCTATTCTGTAGGTTTCCTTGGAGCAAAAGCTGAAGTAACAAGTCTTTTTCACTCAGATCAAAATTAAAAATAAGTTACATTTTTATTCAGTAGCATGGCCTATGTGTCCAAATAAAAGCTTTTCCATAGTTGGTAGCAACAGTTAAAACAGTTTGACATTTTTTTTTTAGCAGTAGCCCAGAACAATCTTTTTTTTCCATTCTTGTGTCTTATAACAAAAATGATATGTTAGTTTTGTTTGGATGTTTGTTGTAATTAGCAGTGTTGATTAAATGCAATACGCTGTCAAGCAGATGGTATTTAAAAGAACAAAATTCAGGGCTTTGTACTTGCATTCCAACTCCTTTTTTAATTCACAACTGAACATATTTTGAGACAATATTGAAAAACGTATGTCTGTGAATGGCACTAAAGTAAAATTTATGCACCAAGAATCTGTCTTAGAATGTAATCACAATGGTAATTGTATTGTTTCCTTTTCATTGGTCTTTAACATGTTCTGTACCATTAAATAAATGATGTTTACTATAAGTTACAATCTGACCTCAGGAGCTCAACTTTCCAAGTTCTGTTTTGATTTGTCAAATCCCTGCATATCACAGACTGTCTGTGAACAAGAGGTTGGGAAATGACTGCCCCAAGAGCACTCTGTGTAAGTTAGTGGATTGTCTCTGTGCTGTGGGTTTAAAGTCAACACAGAGAAATAGATGGTTTCCTGCAGGGACGATTTGTTTCGTTCAAGAACAGGTCTCTGAAATCAGTGGGAGTGGAGAGGAAAGGTAAGGGGAGAAGCTCAGATGTCTCCTTTCTTGTTTAGTTACCTAAGCAAGGACAGACACATCCTTTCCAAAAGATCTAGATGGGACTGCAGCACAGCTTTCATTACTGTATTTCATACTGTGGGTATGAACAGTGAGATTTTAGCTTAATCTACTTTGGATTTATTTCAGTGTTAATCTGTATGTCATAAGCAAATGCAAAGATTTGTCCCTTTTGCTGGGGAAGCCAGAAAATAAAATACCTTCCTTGAAACTAAGAGAAAGAAACCAGTGCCTAATAGTCTAAAATAAGACCGAAAATATTTTCTCTCAGTGATGCTTTTGTCACTGGTCAGCAAAGCTATTTTTTTTTTAATTTTTATTTTTATTTTTTTTATTTTTATTTTTTTTTATTGCGAAGTGATTATCATTGGCTTAATTCAAAGATCCTTGAAGTCAGCAGCAAGACTGCAAATGACATCATTGTATGCTGGATCAGGCCCTAATTGCATCTCATGAATCTGTCTTTGCCTTGAGTGAATCAGACTTTTATAGCTTTAGCAGCTCTGTGCTAGCTAAAACATTTTAAAACCCCATTAGTACGTTGCTTATTCCCTACCCATGTTTCCTATATTCAAAATTGATTCTCTTGAATCTTTTAACTGAAGGACAGAGCTGATGGAAATTTTTGTGCACAAAGCACTTCTTTTCTCATTCTGTTGTTGTTGAAACACAGGGAAAAAAATCTCACAAAGGCTGGGAGAGAGAGATCCATCACTGATCCCTGGCACTTGCAAATAGGTTGAGCAGTTTCTCAGGTGGGTGCAAAGTCCTGGCCAGGCTGCTCCCCCAGCTTTGGCATTAAACTCAGGAGAGGCTCACTCTCCCATTGCTCCTTCTCTTCTGACTCTTCTGCCATTGGGACCGTAATGGATCAAAGTTTTCATGCTGAGTCTTCCTCTCACCCTCAAGCCATGCAGTCCTCTCAGCGGGAGGGGAGAGGAAGAGGAGGAAACACTCAACAAGGATGAGTGAGAAACAACACAGATACTGGCAGAAATGGCTTATCCAGGGACCACAAGTATTAGGATATCACCAGTTTGGGGAGTTTTGTTCCGTGTTGGTGGGCTATCAAGCTTCTTTGCTTCAGCCCGTCCAGTCCTGTCTGCTTCTCTTTGCACCATCCAGCCTTGAACGTGTTGAGGAAGAAGGTCACCCCTGCCTTGACTCTTGCAGCAGCACTCACTTCTCTCTCCTCCATCTCTCTGTTCAGCTAATCCTCTCTCAGGAAGCACCTGGAGATGAAAGAAGAGTCATGGCTGTAGTGTTCTGCTGTAGTCCCCGTTCATTATATTTGCTGATTTTTTCCATACTGCAACTCCTCAGCCACTTAAAATCTGAACTTCATAGCAAAGCCAGTGTGTTACTCATGTTATGCAGAGCCTGGTACATTTTGTTCTTGTTCTCTACTGGAATAAATGCAGTTAATATATTGACAATCACACAGACACACACATATTTATTTTTTGCAAATCATTGGCCTCTCTTTGACCAAGTCTACTGAGGACCTTCATCTTCTTACATGAGCCTTTTGTAAAAAGATCCATGGTTAAAACTTTGGCTTGTTAAAAGGGCTGTTTTGCCTTAGGAATAAACTAGCTAGGCAAAAATACGCATATATGTTGATGTCCAGTTTATTTGCGTGCAGGGTTAGTTACTTTGGAAGATAAAGCCTTCATAGGGTGCTTGTGGAAACTGCATCTGTGATTTCCTGAGCGACAGCATCACTAGATAGAGATTTTTTTTTTTTCACATGAAGAAAGGATTCCAATCTTATTTTTCATGAAACAGCATTCACTGTGTTTGTACAGGTCCTAGCACAATTACCTGTGACATGGTTTCCTAGCCACATATAAATGCCTTTTTCACATTAAAACTGGAGTCTCTATTTGCTGAAATAACACCATTATACTCTTGCTTGTGGACTCTTTTCTGCCTGGGAAGGGAGATCTGTGCAGGATTTTGTTGGTTGGTTGTTTTGTTTTTTTTACTCCAGTTTGTTCCTTGATGAGAATCAGAGTTTTGTGTTTGTAAGGTCACAAACTGAAAAGACAGTAAAGAGAGTTCATGTCCTCACCTGGAAAATAGTAGATAAGAGATGCAACAAAAAGGATACCTGGTGATAAGAGGTACCCATGATTGAAATGAGTATCTTTAAGACATTCTTTGCAAGGAATGCATTGATTTTGTTAAGCATATGTGCAGTCCAAATCTACATATTCATCCAAAGCTCTTTCTCATTTGAATGTCATATTTAATTTCTTCAAGCTTAATTATGTTCTGCTTAAAAAAAAAGTATTTTATTCATTACCAAGAAATGCAGAGAAGCGCTAAGTATTTGAAATCAAAGCCAAATATTAAAGACAGCAGACAGAAGCATATTAAGAAATTAAATCAGTTTTAAGCTTTTTTCCTCACTGTGATCTGTCACAGAAGGAGGAAAGCTTTGATTAACATCTGACTGTGTCACGCAAGCAAATTGCCAGACATTACTCAGTGGTCGTGTTACCAGAGGACCAGAGGATTTAGCAGAAAATGGAGCTTCTCAGTAGGTCACTGGCAGAATGAGAAAGCCAGGGCAAAAAGCACAGCTCATGTTCATGGATGGCTGTGAAGAGACTCCCAGTTCACCCTTATAATTCAAGAGGAGTTTATTCTTGCATTCTTCAGATTTTTAGAATGCAACTGGCTTTGTCCCTTGGTGTGGCATGCACTGTGCCTTGCCTAGTGCTCCACACTTTATACCAGTTTCCAGGTGGGGTTTTTGTATAAGGGACCTGAACAAACTTTATATTACTAAGGGAAAATATGTGAGATAGTTGTAGGACCCTTCTGTGGGTTATGCTTGCAGCTAAGTAAATATTGTCATATTTTGTTATAAAGCTCTAATAAGCTTTATAACAAAGTTGGGTTTTCTTGTCACGTGAACAGCTGGGGAAGAGAGGAAATGGTGTTTCCAAGAGCAGGCAGGAGAAGGGCAGCGAGGAGGAGAGTGGGCATGCACTTGGGAAGAGGTTAATGGGCTATCAGACAAAAAATAAAATACCACTCCCTTGGGAGGAGAATCAAGACCCCCAATAAATCGAAGCTGTCACCATTAACGTGCCATTTCTGCCTGTTGGTGGCTGGTGATAGTGGTGGCAGCAGTGCCTGTGCAGCTGGGTGGGGGTGTGGTGTTTGGAGAACAGGGATACCTGCCCTCAGTGCACAAGCTGGAAGGAAGATTTGAGCTATGGCAGGGCAGTGAGGAGGAATCAAAGCTGTTTAGAAGAAAATAGGTATCTAAGTAGGCAACCTTGAGTGATGTTGAGCAGAAGACAATCTGTCCCTCTTCTAAAATTCTCATCTTGTTTGATGTTGATCTTTTCAAACTGGTTTGCTTACAGGGTTGCACTTGCTGCTGTGGAACTGCTGCCTTTGAAGAGGGGAAATAACTTTATAGTTGCAACTCCCTTCCCTTGTATCCACCTGCTTTTGTTTTAGAAGTTAGTCTTCCAAACATAGCACTCACTGGTTTTCAGGTTTTTAATTATTTTCAGTGTTGCTGGGCTTTGCTAGATTAAAACCATTTAAGATAATAAATCTGGAGAATCACAGTGGTGAATCACACCCATTATCTTTCCACTCTCCTCATCCTCCTGCATGTTTGGGAAAGCTGTGTCAATTTGGGCATGATATAAAACATTGCACATGATATGCTTTTTGCAAGCAGATTTTCTTAACAAAAAATACAATCTCTGAATAATGTAATTGAACATCTGAAGAGTTAAAATAAGCATAATTGTCTCTTTATAGAGTCAGGATATTCCATCATATTTTAATGCCTGTGAATTTGGATTAAAGAATCTAATTATTCACTAATGAGCAGTAATGGTACATATAAACTAAGGGTCACTATCCTATTACAGGCACCTGATGGTTCACTGATAAGCATTTGGTCATTAGATTGACCATAAAATATAGTCAATAATTGAGGTTACTCATAGAGCAGACACCTTATCAGCTTTAGGCATGGTGGGACAGCTTGTCAGTACTCTGTGTCCTGATTGTGCTGTGACTGAGCATATGATTAGGGTATTGAAGCAGTCTGTATCTAATGAAACTGCAGGAAAGGCATAGCAATATTAGCACAACCACTAAATGACTAATGTGTTTTTGTTCCAAGCCTTAGACTCTTCAATTAGTTCCAATAAACTCTGATCTAGTGTAGTGGTAGGCAGAGAATTCAGATATTTTTTGTACAGGCTTTCATTACACTAGTCAAAATTTATAACATTTAGGGGACAGATGAAATCTGTGTGGCTTTGAATGAAAAATGGTGGAAATAATAAAGCCTGTCATTACTGGTTTTACTTCATTTTTTTCAGTTTTATTTTTGCATTTTTAAAATTTAGAATACTGAGATAATGCCTAGTGCCTGATTTAGAAGATGAAGCTGATAGCAGCAAATTAGATGTCTACTTTTTGCTTTAAAGTCCATTCATGCAGTTCATGTAGGCTTGTGCATATAGATCTAAACTTAGGATGTGTTCTTTAGCATTTTGTACCATATGGAACATTAGTCAAATAGTCTCATCTTGAAGGCTTTTGTAGAGATATTGATTTTGCTGTGCTTCAGACTGTTGCAAAGAAAATAACCTCAGAACCAATTCTTTTATGATTTTTTTTTCCTTGAGGATGCCTTAACTTTCATAAATTATTTACTATAGTGAAGGATGCAAAATGTCTTTTGTCTTTCTGAACTGCTGTTCAGGCTTCTCTGGTGCGACCTTGGAAAGTAACCATAGAAACATGTTAAAAGCATCAACTGAAAATCAGTAGTTCAGTTTGACAGTGATGCAAATTCTGTGAAAGAAGATTATGATGTATTAGGAACACTTGAGGCATATATTACTGCTAACCTGTTAAACCTGATTATTCCATGACTATCAATACTTTCAGAATTTAATGCAGGGGGAAAAAAAGAAAAAAAAAAGAAATATAATTTTTAAAATAAGTTGCCATGTTTAAGATATTTCTAGGTAAATCACTTCAGCCTGTCATTCTCTGTCCTGTTAAAAGCAAGAATTATATTTCTGGTAAGCTCATAATGTAGTTCACAGTTCCCTGTATTTAATAGCTGTAAACTTCTGCCCAGTACCCTGCTGGGATGCATGGGTATCCTAGCTTTGTGTGGAGCTGGCACAAATTAAATCTGTTTGACAGATAATATGAATAACAGGGTTATGCATAAGTAGTAGTTCATTAAAAGGTGAAGAAAACATGTGATTCATTGGATCCTGAGTTAGAGATTTTTGTGCTGACCTGTGACAGTTAAGCTAGCCTGTGAGGTTGAAACAGAAGTCTCTGCTATAGCTGCAGGTAACCACTGTAAATTCTTGATGAATCATGGGTCAAGAGAAGAAGCAGAGTCACTTGTTAAGGCTTCCTCAGTAAGCATAACCCACGCCCAAGAAATCCTGTGTTGATGTGATGTGGGAAAATTTAATTTGAACTAGTTACCTCAGAAAGTGGGGTACAAGCCCTTCCCAGTTAGGGCTGCTTTGCTGGCAGGCACATCCAAAAGCCATGCCTGGTTTGTCCCTATTTGACAGTGCCATAGCAATATGACAGGAGTTGCAGGGCTCCTCAGGGATGTGTTGGCTTGCTGGCATTAGTGCAGCCCAGCAGTCTCTCAGTGCACCATCCCTTCTTTGTTAAATGCCCCAAAATGCCCCACTTCCTCTTGCTACCATTTGGTCACTGCTTAGGAACAGTGGCTGAGAAATTTGTGGCTTGAGGCAGAGCTATGGATGTGCAGATGAAGTGGAGCATCCAGCTGTTTCAGGGGCAGCCAGATACATAATTAATGTTTTCTCCTTAATGACTCCCTGCTCTGGGTTTAGAAGGCTGGAACAGCCTGATCCCTGCAGTGTCTTCTCCACTGCAGGGGGCTGGAGAGGGGTATGCCCTCCTGTCCTCCTTTTCCTCTCTGCATGGAGCCAGGGAGAGCAAGACAGCCCTCATGCAGATGTGCAAATGGAAAGGGAGCAGGTGTCACCAGAGGCTTGCCTCGTCTCGCTGGTGCCATGCCACGCTGCTGGAATGTGGCTGCTCCCCGTCCCCAGAGAGCAAACGTGACCTGCACGTAGCACAGCGCGGTGAGAGGACAGGAGATGGGGCAGGGTGTGAGGCTTTGTGCAGTATCTTGTATCACTTAGGGCAGCTTAGGCTTTCCTAGTTGCTGTGGCAGCATAATACTGCCTATAATTAAGGACAGACAAAGAATGTATGCTTTAGGTATATCCCATTTCATGTTCGCCCGTGAGGAGGATAAATTAGGAGATAAGCCTGAATTTATTAGGCTTTGTTCTTGGAAGCACAAGTGACTCTCAGGACAGCGTGTTTAACAGCAGAACATCATTACTGGTATCACTGCTAATACAGCATCATGCATTTACACACTGCATTACCGGCGTGTGGTGAGCCAGGCTCCCTGCTAGGAGCAGCTCATCTGTGACACTGTGAGACTGACAGAGCAGAGATGAGACACTGAGCTGTAGTTCAGCAAAGGGAGAGGTGAAGAAATTGGAGTAGTTGAGAGGAGAGGGAAGGTAGAGTTTGGAAATGAGTAGTGCTGAGTTAGACCTCTATAGAAAGCATGAAAATGTTCCGAAGGCCGACAGATCTGTGGTCAGGGCATGCCTGTTGATTTAGAGGGGTGAGGCACTGAATGATCAGCCAAGGTGGAGAGCCCATGGTGAGGATTTGACAAAGCCTCAGAGGGAACTGGGAGGTGACCAGATGGAGCAGAACTGGGCATCTGTGAGTCATTGCCTTAGAAGATGAAACTCCTGTGTAGAGTGTTAGGGATCATTGTGTGAACCATGGAGAGATCGTGGAAGACAGCAGTGTCAGGGAGATGTTTGGAAGGAGAAGCCTCTGTTGGATAGCACAGGCTGTAGGACTTGTGTGGGAGCAGGTTGGGCTGTGCAGGAGGTGGCAGGATAAAGAAAGGAGGGAACCTGGTGCCAACCAGATTGGAAGGAAATATGAAGAGACAGAGGAAGAGGGGAAAAAATGGATCTAGTAATGTGGGGACCTCATGACGAGGTCAGGATTTTGGAGAGAGTGTTCTAGGTCTTAACTCCAGCTTGAGAGCAAAAGCAGAATTGGGGCACAACAAAGCACTTCCAGTGTTGTCTGCTGACTGAATACCTTAAAGATCTTTATAATTTGAGGCCATCCCTGAGGAGGGCTGATTTTTTTCAGCTCTGAATGCCTTGATGAATGATTATACAAGAGGTTCTGGAGCAGCAGAGGCAGCCCCCCCAGGAGATGTGGTGACTTCTTGAGCTGGTGTAGGTGGTTCAGTGCAGACAGTGGTTGGGTATTGGATTAGCTCTATATTCTGAGGCACTCTGGATGCCCATGAGGGAGAGAAAAGAAGACTAATATAAAACAGATGTTCCTACAAGTAGGGGAGAATCTATGCCTTCAGAGCTACCCAAGTTTGAATTTATTTGTGGGGGTAAATGGGGGTCAGTGGGTTTTAAACTAGGAAAAAGTCTGAAGTACTTGATTGGAGTCATGCAGATACTAATTCTTACTTTGTCCTCTCCTGGATCTTCTGCTTGCCTGGACTTAATATTTTTTCCCTTAATTTTTTTTCTATATGATCCTTTCTTTATTTTCTCCTTCCTCTGTAGCTGAATGCACTTGATTATTCTGTTTTCCTGAGCATATGGAATCTCACTGCTGCCTAGCTACCAGAGTCTCTCTTTCCCCTTGGCTTTTTCCCTTCTTTCTGCCCTTCCTAGCTTGTCAAGAGGAGCACTTCTGCCTCCCCCTCAGCCCAGCCCTCCCAGTCTGCCTGCTTTTTTGGTTCCTGGACTCCTGAACACCAGCGCTTGCTCTGACTCCGTTATTTGGGGCTCCTCAGCTTGGCAGCAGTGGCAGCTGCACTGGTGGTTTTTCTGCAGTGGGAACGGAGCATTCCATAGGTAAAATGATAATGGTGACTTTCCTGTGGGGATGTAACTTGACAGTTTGCACCTGTTTTACAAATATTAGTGACTTTCAGCCTCTTCCAGTAACATACTTAACTATCGTAATAACATCATTAAGACAGGCAGACTTAGCAGGTGAAATAGTTTTAAATCAGACTGATAGTTAATTGAATATTGAGTTTTCATGGCTAACTTGGAGTCACTCTGAAACTCAGTTTATGGTGTGCAGGATGTGGTTTGCAGGGCAGATGGACTTTGAAGTGTCACTGTCTCTTTTCTGAGCTAAACTGCTTTGCTTGCTTGTGCTTGTCGCAGAATAAGGCATCCCACATTATCATTTGTGACAAAAATAAAATGTCAAGCCAAAATAATGCATCAGCAATATAGCTGCAGTGCTTGACCAGTTGATCAAGTAGCAGGATTACTGTGATGCTACTTTTAAATTCTCTATGAAACACTGAATTTTGGCTTTCTAAAACTTCCTTCATCCTTCCTGCTGGAGGATGAAAGATTTTTTTTTGGCAGGACATTTCAAAGGGCTTAGCCAGTATCTCACTCATCATCACTTAGTGCTGCTATTGGGTTTGCTTTCTGCTTTGTTTGGCTTTTTGTGTCCTCAGTGTTGGAGCTTGCTTATTAAGAAGCACTTGCCCTATGGAGTAAAGGATTCAGTGGATGATAATCAGCGTATAATGAATCTAATCTAAATGTTATTAGTGAAGCTTGCTGGACTTCAGGGCAAGCTTCAGAATGTCGTTTAATGATGTGTCTCAAGCAAGGCTTTAGGAGTTGCTCATTTCTACTGAAATTTGAAGTCACCATCTTTGGGTCAGAAATAGTCAGATCTCTCCATCTGCAGTGATGGAAAAACATGCATCTCAGATTTTCCCACTAAGTGCTATTTTAAAGGGCGCTGCAGTATCAGCCTGCTACACCTCTGAGAAGTATCACTTCAGAACTGATGTCAGTTAAATAAATCATAGTAACCCTGGGTTTAGAAGCCCATGTGTCCCTCCTCTGTTTAAAAATACTCATTGTGTAGGCATACCACTTCTGTACTTGGATGATTTCCACTGCATCAGTTAGTGCTGTCAGTGACCATTTAACTCACTAACAGTAGGAATAAGTAAATGCCCCCATGAGAAGTTGTTTGCTTGGCAATAGAGGTGTCAAGCCTTTGACTAAGCATCTGAAATAAAACCCAGCCGAAGTGGGAATGGATCCTCTGTGGATTTTCTAGATGTGCAATAAAATATGGAGCTGAGGGAGCTGGAATTGATGAAAAAGGTATGTCTGTGGGGATGGTGTGTTGGGTCAAAGGAAGGTAAGAGGAAAATGTAACCCACCTCAGAGCTTTTATTGCAAAGAAGGAATTATACTCACAGATGCCAACTTGTATTCAGACTGCTATACGCAATCAGGAGCAGGGAAATACTGAATTTCTCCCTCTTTCAGCCCTTCTCTTTCCTGTCAGATATTTGTCTGAGCCTAGTGCTTCAGATGAACCCTTGTTAGCCATGCCATATGTTTTATCTCTCATCTTTTCCACTTGCAAATATGTCTACCTCTTTCCTGGAGCAGCCTGAATGAGCAGAATGATTTTTGTACACCAGGAGCTGATACTGCAAAGCAAAATTTTAAGTAATCGATTTAAGTGTTACTTCAGTAGTGAAGAGCTAGTTAGCACCATTGTTTCATTACTTTGTAGTTTTAAAAATGTCTTTCTTACTTTTTCTTGACAGAACACAAATGAGACTAGAATTCTGTTTTGCTCAACCTGACTGTTTCATGCCTCTGTGTCTTGCTGGCAAATAAGTCCAACTTTTTTTTGCCTAAGGAGCGTGCTTAGATTGATGTGGTTCTGCCTGCTTTAGCTCAGTTAGCTCATGAAACAGAGTGGGGAAATATTGCTGGCATTCAGGTAGCTGTATTTTCAGTACATAGCTATCTGTGCAGTGTGCAGCCCAGGAACTGACATATTTCTGTATTAGGTGTTGACAGCCTTGCTTACTTAAAGATTAACCTACACAGGTTTTCAGCAGTTTGTCATATGGTACAGTTGTAAACAGCGAGTGGGGAAGTGCAGCAATATGTTCATCTGCTCTTGCTTTGTTTAACATCATTAGTGAGCAGAGCTGGAAATGGTATGTGGCAGGCTGCTGTGACTAGCTGTTATTCATATACATATATATATATATATATATGAAATATATCTAAAAGTCAGTTTCTGCACACTGGTCCTGGCTGCTGAAGCAATGTTCTTTGGCTAGAAAAGTGTCTTAAATCTACAAGATGAAGAGAACATGGAGCTGACATTACCCAAGACAATTTTGTAGCAGTAACCTCAGAAGCTGCTGGTTTGGGAGAGCAGAAAAAGTGGTTGGAGTGCAACGGTCAGTGCTTGTGAGGATCTGCCCTTTGGTGTTCCTTAAACTTGGAGAAAAATTACAGAGAAGTGTAGTGAAAATTCCTTCTTGGATACCTGCAAATTACTTGAATGGTTGAAGATGGGCCAGATTGGTTGCTTCTGTTAAATTAATAAAAGATAGCCGAGTAGAGGAACCACCTCTTGAGTCTCTACAGCATGAGGGAGCTCTTCTGATGTCAGGAGTATCTTTCAAGTTTGTTTTAGCTTGTCATTTTCTGGAGGTTGTTTTGAGTTTATCCCAAAGTGGCTTTGCCTGGCGTTTCTGTACTGTGCCTGAGTTCAGGTGAGCCTTGATTATTGCTTACTGATGCACAAAGCCTTGATTCCATACTTTGTGAAGTTGTGAATAGAGTTGGGGGCAAGCAACAAGGATGGTCAGAAATCAAGGAAACCTGACCTGTGAGAAGAGGTTGGAAGGATTAGGACTTCTTAATTTGAAAAGAGAAGACGGACTGGGGTGTGGTACTGGTTTACATCCAGGTAACAGCTGCCTCAGGAGAAGGAAATAAGCTCCCCTGCGTGTCTGCTGGTGAAGTGGGGGGAAAATAAGGAATGGGAGACATGAGATGTGAATTTTCTAAGAGTAAGAGTAGTTAAGAAACTGTCTAGTAAAAAACTGTGAGACGATGATGTTCCTAATATGTCAACACTGCTGATTTTTATTTCTGCCTTGATTTTAATAAGAGATAGTAAGAGAAAATTACAAGGTCAAAGTGAGAAGCTGAAATTCAAGTCTGAATTGCAAGATTATGCTGTGTGCATGAGGCAACACATGAACTTTGCCTCAGATTGGAGATACTTGCTCTCACAGTGTTGGTGAGGTAACATCCTTGCAATATTAGATGTGGTTTGACATTTTGGAACGTTTCAGAATAATGGGCTTCTATTGAAACTTTATTACCCTCACCCATTATAAAAATGCCATTGTTTGAGGCTGTGCATTGTGATCCAGATTAACTAATTATTTATTGAGGAAGTCAAAACACAGAAATAAGGAACATTAATTGTTTCTTCTTCCTGGCAGTGCTTCTCAGCAACATTGCTGGGACAGCGAAGCAAACAAAGGTTTGGTGCAGAACTTGTGTAATGGTACAAAGTGGGGAAAACGTTCATGTCCTCCAGAAGTTGTACATCCATCGCAGGAACCTAGGAAGCTGGGGGGGAGGAAGAGACCATGCCCTCGAGGTTTATCATATGTTTTATAAGTGGCTCCTTGGACAAAATTTACTCTAGAAATACAGATGGTGCCTGTCCCTTCCAAACCTTCATGATGTATTTAGACATTCCCAGTTTTCTCTTCAAAAATGTCTTTCTAAATCACATTTTGTTTTCCAAGTTGAATGCTGTTAGTGGAAGCAGACACCTTGTTGGCTTTTAATTTTGCTTGGGGTTTTGGGTAACAACTGCATTTTTTTCATTGTGCTACCTTTCTAATTTTAGAACCACAAATCAAAGAGCAATAGCAGTAATAAAAATAATAATGCCAACCAAGTTTATCCTGTGAGTAGTGGAAGGCTTGGGACAGGGTGCTGGAGGATGTGTTGTAGGACATCTGTCTATGTGTTGCCTGTTCTGATGAGTGATTGTCAGAGACTGAAGATAGTTCATGCCTCAAACATTGATATAAAGTTTTGCTCATTATAAAGAAGCTACAACCAAAGAAGCCTCCCTGAAGAGTGGGACTTTGAACTGAAAGTCAAACTGCTGATTAGATAAAGGGAAATCCATTGTTTGATCATCCCCACCTGAGATTGGGGTGGGGGAGAGCACAGCTCACAGAAGCCAGGTTTACAAAGACCACCCCCCATCCAATTGAGGCAGGGGAGGAGGAGGTTTTGGGTATGTGGTGCAACCTCTGGTCAGAGGCACTGAACACCCATCCTCTGTTACACAAACCGGCCCAGCTGTGGAACCCCAACGCCACAGGGCACATCCACGGGACCTTCATGTGAGAGGCTTGGCCCCACAGGACTGCACGAGGTGCAACAGACCCAGAGTCTGCTGTGAGAGACTGCCCCCCCCACCCCAGGGGGACATGCCTGGACATTGCGACTTGGCTGGAGGGTGTATAAACCCATCGGATTCTATGCTTTTGGGGGGACCAAGAACACCAGCTGGAGAGGATCAACGGAACATTGTTGCGATCCATGGAGTGGTGATATTTTCCTTACTCTGTCCCTGTCACTCTTTCTGTCCCCCCACCTATTTTCTATTTCTTTATTTCTTTCTCTCTCTCTCTCTCGTATTTACCATCAAATAAAACCCTTACTATTGTCACTGGCATATGGTCTCGTTTGCAGCTTAATTTGGGCAGAGGCATTTCTAAGAACCTTAAAACTGGATCATAACATTTATTGGCGTAGTCGGCAAGCGTACTATTCTCTGACCCCAAGTGCCTTTTGACAATAGTATGGTCTCCTCTGAGGAGATTATTTCCTGTGGTTTCCTTCTGTAGGGACACAGCTACTTCTAGGGATTCCGATGCAGCCCTCTCTAAGGGGGTTGTGGAGGTCAAGGTTTCTTCTGTGGGGACCCAGACTCTTGGGAATTCTGATGCAGCTTTCTCTGAGGATGTTGTGGAGGTGATAGTAAACTGATTTTGGGTGTTTTAGTTTCCTTTTGTGTGTTTTGTTGTGAAAAGCCAGAATTGGCAGGTTTCAGTCCTGAGGCCCATTCTGCAGCTCTTATCTTGTGGGAAACCCCACCCCCCCAACAGACTGTGGTTTATTGTGGAGAACTAGAATTGGCAGGTTCCAGTCCTGAGGCCAATTCTGCAGCTGCTGCCTTGTGGGGATGGTGTTGTCCCTATGCAGGCTTAGCTATTTATCCTGCAGCTTCCTCTGTGGGGGCTATAGAGAAACTTCAGGGGAAAATGCCTGTCCTGAGTGGCCAGTGCGAAAAAATGTTTCGTTGTCCTTCCTTGGTTAATTTGTTAGTCAGTTCTCTACTCCTGGGGTGGACTTGGTTAAAAAAAAAAAAAAAAAAAAAAAAAATTTAGATAAAGAGCAATTGGTTATTAAAAGATGATTGATTACTAAAAATATGATTGGTTATTAAAAAAAAAAAGGGGTTTTAGGCAGTAGCATAGCTTGCTGCCGAACTCTATCTTGTCCAAAAAGAAAATCACTGGAACAAAAGGAGCAAACTGGTAAGCGAACTGCTCCAGGGCAAAAAGCAGAAGCCTGCTAAAACCCTGAAAAAAGAAAAAGCAACTCAAATGCCTGATTCACAGACTGCAACTCTTGCACAACTTTTAAAAGCAGTCTTACTCCCTCCGCTGAACAATCTGTTGGAGGAAACCCCACTGAAAACCTGTGGGAAACAACAAAAGTGCAACAAGGACTTCATAGAATAAAAGCTAGAACTCCACCTGAATAAGTTAATGCAAGTAACAACTTGTTTCACTTAAGCGTATTTTTCTGGGAAGTTTGTTGCTTTTCCCTTTTCTAGGAATGCCAAACATCCATGCATTGATGATAAGGAAAACAGTTTGAGAGCAGAGAAAGTGCAAGCAGCAAAATCACACCTAAATGTGATAACTATTGCTTCACGTAGACTCTGTCACTTTGTGTTAGCCACAAAAAATTTTTATTTCTAATCGGTCTAGTGGGCCAGATTTTCACTTTTCCTTTATAGGAACCTACCAACATGAGATGGAGCTGCATGAAAACCAAGGAAATTTAAAGTGTCACCATAATTGCTTGCATTGTCAGTTGGTTAATGTTTGTAATTTGTTTGTGTTTTCATTGCAAGTGACTTGGTAGGAGATCAAATATTAGTTTAAGCATTCTACATATTCTTAAGTTTAATTTGTCTTACTTGTTTTATCTTTTTACTGAAAAATGGTGTGGCTAAGGTCTTACGGATGTATAATTTGTCTCAACCAATATTATCCTGAGAGTTGGTATAAGAATTTTTACATATTTGAAATCCTACAGTATGTACTAACCTTCCCAGTTCTGCCTCAGAAGGCTTCAAAATTATTATAATCTGGCTAAATTTTTTGGATTTTCTGGTTAGTGAATTAAAGAATCTTGATAAAACACAAGCAAATGCTACATAAGAAGTGATCGAATCTCCCTTCCTAAACCAGGGGGGCTACAGGAAAGCCTTCTACCAGCTCTCAAACTAATGTACTGTTGAATTTCATGCCATCAATTTCCTCACTAAAATTCAAAAGAAAACGCTATTTGAAAACTAAATTTGAAAGGGAATTAATTTAATTTTTAATCCCACCAATAATAAAAAGCCACACTTTCTGGTTTGTGTCAAGATTAAATGACAACAGTGCTATAATCTGTCTCCTGGAAAACAGAGCGTAGCCCTGATGTAAAGATATGTTTGCACGAGAACATTTTGTATGGAAATGTTTTGTGTGTTAATCTTGTATCATAAAAATGAATCCTTCATAATGTGTAGAGTTATCCAGCAGAGAAAGAATATTACCTATGAAACTCTTCTAACTATATGTGAATGCAGTCAAGAAGAAAGCACACATCCTCAACCAATCCCTTCACATTTATTCCAGGGTGCAAAGTCAATCAATTATACCACAAGAGCTGGGAATCCTCTTGAAACTTGGCTAATTGACACATGTTAATACATGTACCTGTTCAGGATACCCCTCTGTGGAATTTAAAAATGAAGACCTGCTGCATAATTCTATAACTAATTTCGAAACATACTGAACCAACAGCTAAGAGATACAATACTGTGATATCCCTCACACCCACTATGCATTAAAAAACACTGATTCCTGGGATTCACGGGGTGGAAGCACTGACTAATGAAAATTGAATTGATGATTACAATTAAATTTGCATTTTGACATTGTTGGACACTGTAAGATTACTTGTGTTGTTGCTTCTACTGTTTCTATCCTTTTTCCTGTTCTCTCTCCTCATCACCTCTGTGGACAACCCACAAAGTGAAGAGGACCTCTAGGAAAGAGACATTTATTATGATGTTTGAGTCACGGGGTGGCTGTCAGAGACTGAAGACAGTTCATGCCTCAAACATTGATAAAAAGTTTTGCTCATTATAAAGGAGCTACAACCAAAGAAGCCTCCCTGAAGAGTGGGACTTCGAACTGAAAGTCAAACTGCTGATTAGATAAAGGGAAACCCATTGTTCAATCATCCCCACCTGAGATTGGGGTGGGGGGAGAGCACAGCTCACAGAAGCCAGGTTTACAAAGACCACCCCCCATCCAATTGAGGCAGGGGAGGAGGAGGTTTTGGGTATGTGGTGCAACCTCTGGTCAGAGGCACTGAACACCCATCCTCTGTTACACAAACCGGCCCAGCTGTGGAACCCCAACGCCACAGGGCACATCCACGGGACCTTCATGTGAGAGGCTCGGCCCCACAGGACTGCACGTGGTGCAACAGACCCAGAGTCTGCTGTGAGAGACTGCCCCCCCCACCCCAGGGGGACATGCCTGGACATTGCGACTTGGCTGGAGGGTGTATAAACCCATCGGATTCTATGCTTTTGGGGGGACCTTCACCACCAAGAACACCAGCTGGAGAGGATCAACGGAACATTGTGATGCATGGAGTGGTGATATTTTCCTTACTCTGTCCCTGTCACTCTTTCTGTCCCCCCACCTATTTTCTAGTTACTTTCTTTCTTTCTCTCTCTCTCTCTCTCTCTCTTATTTACCATCAAATAAAACCCTTACTGTTGTCACTGGCATATGGTCTCGTTTGCAGCTTAATTTGGGCAGAGGCATTTCTAAGAACCTTAAAACTGGATCATGACAGTGATATAACTCAATACAAGTACATAACTCAAAACAATAACTGGAGCTGCAGGTAGGATGACAGGCTGTGACATTCCCACTGTTTCCTTTGGAACTGGTTGGCAGCAGGAAAAGATTAGGGTGTTGGTTATGTGGGGGGAATTTATGCCTGGTTATGCTGGGAACTGGGAAAGTTTGGGAGAGCTTTGCTTTAGGGTACACTGGTTCTCAGTGTAAGCCTGCATCCATAATGCAGATGGCTCAGAATCAGGATAAAAATCACTTCTGTCTGTCAAGGTCAAACTAAAAGTCTTGAGTAAGCATACTCTTGTGTAAACTCCAAAGTTCAGGATATTTAAGGCTTGGACTGTACACGTCTTTGGCCTTGACCCTTTCAGTGAAGCCCTTAAGCATTCTCACAATATGAATAATGATAGTGATCTCTGAAAGATAAGACTGACTAATAACACTAAAACTGTTAATATTTAATGAGTAATGTTGAAATGAATGTGCAGAAGTTTTCTTTTATTATTCTTGTCAGTGGAGCTTAATAATGGGAAGCAGTTCTATTTCTGACTTCTGCCAGTTTGTCCATAAATGTACTGTGTCCATTAAGTCCTCTTCATTTATCTCAGTTGATCCATTTCTAGTAGGAGTCACAAAGTATATTTCCTAGCTCTCTTCCTTTTGAAGGTTAATAAAATTTACAACAATTTTATGATTTTGCATCATTATGAAAGCTTCAAATCTGATTTTCCTTTTTTTTTGTGGAGAAATTATGCTCAGAAAGAGTGCTTTAGGGATTTAAATGGTGCTGTTTACTTTCACAGCTATAATGTGCAGAACGTGTGCAGGGAGTGCAAGCTAGAAGCAGCTTGCTGTACATCAGAGTATCTGAAATGTCATGCTAACAACATAGGCAGAATTTAAAATTAAAAATGGCATGGCTCTTTCAACGAGCAGGCTTTGTAGCTACTGTTGTTGCACAGTCTTGTTCCCTAGATGCTGAGCATTATGTAATTGATCTGGCTGTGGTTTTCCTCACTGGTCTCATCCATGCATGGCAGAAAACCTAGTAATCTGTAAATTGTGTGGGGGAAAGAGCAGGTTAGAGCCTGTCCCCTGTCATTTGATATTTGAGTGCCCCTGCATGTGCCATATATTAGTTTTATTTTCTACCGTGACACCTAGCTATGAGGAAAGAACTCTCCAGAGCATCTTAAAAGACATCTTCTATTAAAGAGGGAAAGAGTTAAGCAAAATGCAGACAGTAGATCTCACAGCTGGAGGTAAAAGCAATATACATGAATGTCTCTCATGCTTTAATTGGAAGAGAAGCGTAGGAGTGTGGGGCTTAGCTTCCCTTGCAAGAATGTTTTGTAGCGGAGTGCTTGTGAAGGCTGAATGGGGAAAGAGAAGGTAGGTGGAAAGTGTAAAACTCTGTCAAAGCTATGACAAGTGTTTGGCAAACGCCCGGAGAAACAAATGACTGTAATGCTTAAGTTTTGCGTAGAATTCCCTGCAGGTCATAATTTTCCCTGAGAGGAAACAGAAGGTGATACTGGACAAGGTCAGACAGCCCATTGTGGTGCTGAAGGTGTGTGTGACGGCCTCCTGTGCAAGACCAAATTTGAGAAAAAGAAGCAGGTCAGGCAATGGACATAGCACCCAATTAGTGTCCCTACAGAAAGTGATGTGGTATGAGCTCGAGTTCTGTCTTTCTGGTGCTAGGCAAAAAGGGCCCAGTTTAGGACAGCTTTACCAGCCCTGTCTCCATGGAAAAAATTCACCCTGAGTAAAGGAATTCCGGAGAAAAGACACACCTGAAAACTTAAGTGCAAATTCAGAAATGTGTTGTTGCAGAAAGACCAGCACTCTGGAGTGTCTCAGGGTTGGCTCCATGTAAATGCATCCTCTCATGAATTTTACTGAAGTAAAGAGGTTTGTGAAGTTAGATTTTGTTTGATTTATTTGGGCCCATGTCCAGAACCAGCTTGGCCTATATTTTGGCCTAATGAGCAGGTGGCTGGGATGCCACCAAGTATATTGTTGGTTCTACAGGAAGCACATAGGGATTGATGAGTGTTTCTGTTGTGCTCTTTGCCTGGACCTGTCCAGGAGCCCAAGCAAAGCATGGGAAAGCTGCTGCCCAACTGGCTTTTTGTTAAAGAACTGGCTGTGCTTTTTATAGGAGCTGAGGATGACAATTACTTGAATTAATATTCAGAGTCTACAGTTTGATAGTGATGTTTTGTTTTGCCTCAACTGCCCTATGCTTTCAATTAGATCCTTACCCTTTCGCTTTTAGAAAAAAACCCCAAAACAACAAACAAAATCAAGCCCAGCAAGCTGTTTGATACTGCTTGTACAAGATGTCTGTGGTGTTCCAACTCCAGAAATAACCTTGTTTTAATATCAGGCAAAGCCATTCTTGCATTCAAACACAGAGAGGTTGTAATTAAGCTTTGTGCGCTGTTACCTGACAAGAGATGCTTTTTAAGTGTGAACCACACACATCATTATTAGTGGAGTTGGCCGATTGCCCATCAAAGCACTGATTATTTTCTACAACAGCTACTCCAGTTCCTCTGCTTTCAGTTTCCTGTTATCTCACATGGACATCAACAGTCACTTTGCCAAATTTCTTAGTAAAATCATCACCCTCCAGACTCACAGGAAGAGGATTTATCAGCACTACAGCAGTTAATTGCTTTAGGTAGCATATGCCACTGTCCTTTGAACAGTGGAGGTGCAGGAAGGTAATGCATACTGTCAAAGTGAACCAGTTTGAAAGTGGTTCTGTCTTGGTGCAGAAGTTAAGGCAATTAGTAACAGATTTAGTATCTTAGATCTGCTTATCAAAATGCCGCAGAAACGTGCTACTGAGGTATTTTGAGAAATGCTATACTTCTAAAAAGTGGCATTTTCTGTTCATTGTTTATATGCTTTGCTCAGCTTGGCCTTTTTGGGTGCAGTTACTCATTGAGTGTTAGTGCTTAGTTAGCTGCTTGAACACACAATTCCTGAGTAAATTTGTCCTTTGTATCTCATTCTCTTTCATGTATGTTTCCCAGAGGAGCTCCTGCAGCCAGATCTGTTGCAGGAGTAATTATTTCATCAGGATTTAATGTATATCTTGATTGCTCTTTGAAGACATTCTCTTGAGGAGTTTTTATAATTTCAACAAGGGATCATAGCATGTAAACAAGAAAATAAACATTATCTTTCATATTAATCAACAAGACAATTAAATAGTAACCAGGATTGTTAATTGGTACTTGGAGATAGATAGATACTAATGACTGTCTTGAGTTCCACAATGACAGTACCAACAGGTAGAGACTTTTCTGCACAGTAAAGCTGCATATAATTTAGGAGTCATTACAGTTTAATGTGCAGCTGCAACCACAGTGAAGTTGTGCAACTGTGTTCCCAGTGTCCTATTTCAGCATATGGTTTCATACTGAATGAAGTATTAGCAAGGGGATTTGAGATTTAGGCAGTTAAATGAGTTCTCATTGCCACCAGACCCTTGAGGTTCTGTATAAACCCATGCTTGTGGTATTTTGCTTCACTGTGGGATGCAGTTCCTGCTGGTTTCAGGATGCAGTAGGAGTCAAAAGCTGCTTCTTTCCTCAGAGGCAAAAGTCCAACTCATTCCTCAAAAGACAGTGGCTTTGGGCTCCCTCTGAGTTTGGAACTATAGCCTCATTTTTTCATCACAAGAATCTTTGTCTTTTTCTAAGTACTGTAGTGTTTATAGAGGGAGAAGGAAGCACATAGGGGGTCTGCATCTTGAGAAGTGGAAGTAAAAGGGTTCAGGAGTTTAACATACAAGTTTTGGAATATAGAGAAAAGGACTGGGGGTTTTGGAGATCTGTGTTGAGAGTCCTAGCTGTTGTACTAATTAGCTGTCTAATTTAGACTCAAGTGTCCAGTTTTGCTCCTCAGACACAACCAGTTCTTTGTACTGTTGCTCATTTGAAGCCAATAGTGCTTCAAATGAGTGCTTTAAAAGCTGGAAGAAACTGTGCAGCCCTTCTGCTCTTGGTGTTAATTTTTATTTCTAACCTACAATAAATACAAGCAAAGAAATAGCTTCCCTCTCTGATCAGCTTACCAAGCTGTCTTAAGCCTGAGGCTGCCTGACAATGATGACACGATTCATGGCAAGGTTAGGCTTCTAGATTTACCCTTAATTCGTTATGACAGGAAAATACTGCCTTAGTTTCTCTGTAGGTCTGTTGCTTATAATACCTCACAGATGCTACTTCCAGTTTGATCTCACTGAAAAGTACTTGGAGATCTTGGGCTGAAAGACAAGATGAAAATGTAAAGTAGTCATTGTATAAAGATACTTAATAATTTGTTCAAAGCGACGAGCCCTTATTTTGCAAGCATGGACCAGAATAGTGGTTTGTCCTCAGAAGACCTGCTGGCATCAGTGGACTCAGGGTGTCCAGAGATGCTGGCAGTGGGACATCTTGGCTTTTGCTGGCCTAACAGTCATTCAGAGTAATGCTAAAAGGTATGTTGGATGCTTTTATGATCATTATCTGTGGATGGACTATCTACTGACAGTCTCAGTGTTGGATCATACATGTCGTTTTCAGGTGGTAAAGCTCTCCTTGACTTTGAGAGAACTGAGCTTTCACCCTCATTGCCATGCCCAGTTGCCAGCATGTGCTTGCTGATGTATATATTTTATTCTGCTTAATTCTGCAGGGTGATTTTTATTTTCCCATGTTGTGTTTGATGTAGAGAAGAGTTTCTGTTTTTGTTTCTTGCTCTGTTGTTTGGTGTTGCTGATGGGGAATAGCAGAAAAAACTGATTATGTTCCTATTTTTATTCACAAGGAAGAATGTTACAATTTTAATTGTATGTTCTAATTTTTCCTCCTTCATCTTTTATGTTTTGAAATTCTACATTTCAAAAGCAGGATCATTATCATTCAGCACGTTAAAGCGTGTCTTTTTAATAGCTTTCCATTTTAATGTGAAAGAATGGGATTGGGGAGGAAAAACCAATCTGTCTTGAAGGAAATTTTCTGTTATCTAAAGATTTTCTGTGCTGCCAACAGGAGAGGATCTTGAGCTCGGCTGACTTGGAGTGCTATCCTCTGTCTTGAGTAACTTGTAGAGTACAAAGAACCACTTTCATAATGTTATCACCAGCAAAGTCCATCTGGTTCTGCCAGTGACCAGGGGATTATTTCAGCTTTTTATTACGTCAGTGAGATGTTAGTTTTTAGGATTCAGATGTCAAGCTGTTGGGGGAAAGAAGGGCAAATTAGATTACAGTTGAATTTCTGTTGGGAGAGAAATTAACTGAATATTTTGCCAGTAATTTTTCTACCCATGTTTCCTCTATTAATGTCCTGATGACTTGTCCTTATGAAATCAGATTAGAATGCAGTGACTTGATTTGTAAAACAGGCAGTGATGACAATGAGGATCTGTTTGTCTGGTTCAGATTCCTGTTAACGCCTAAGTAACACTGTCCTTTCTTGCTATTACTTTTATACAGAGCAGCACAGAAGCTTAACCTGTCTTCGAAGAGAAAGAAATACCATCCGCCCCTGCCACACACACACGACTTCTCTATTTATGCTACTAACTTTAGTGGCATCCTGCAGCTCTGTCCTCCCCCAGCACCACCATGCCTTCTGAGAGCTGTGTCCAAAATCAAGGACAACCCTGGCATTGGAAAGGTAACTTCGGATTTCAATATTTTAAAATATTTTTCTAGACAAATTTTAACCGGGCTGGAAGCTTTTGGCCTAGAACTGAGTTGGATAGACTCAAGCAAAGGGTCTTGGGATAGACAGAGAGCCACATCCATTTGAATGTGCCTGAGTGCTGTTATCTCCTGTGGACTTTGCAAAGAGTAAGAGACAAAATTTCCTTTGGTATCCAAACCCATTCAGTCCAAACCCAGTGCCCATACAGGCTCCAGCTGTGGAAGAAATAGTCTCTGTGTTGCCAGCAGGACTCAGCCACTGGTGCTGGTACTGTCTCTGCTGAGGTTAAGGAGAGATGCTGAGGGGGCTTTGTTTCCCTCTGCTTCATGTGTCATTGTAAGAATATGGAAATGGAGTAGCAGTCTCACCAACTTAGGAAATGCAGCACCTTTGAAATTGAAAAACTGGTGCTAAGTTTATCTAAAATTAATTACAATACAACCCAATTACTTGGAGCTTTATTCATATTTATAACTGTTTAATCACCCACACAACAGAGTCTGAATACTTATTTACATAGGCTACAAGAGATTAGTGTTTGAAGATAGAATTGAAGTAAGTATGTAATGTGCACAGGAGAGCTAAAATATGCACCTAGAGTAACTATACGAATCAGCATTAGCATAAAGAGTTTGTCAGCCTAAATACCTAGAGCTGACACTTGTTCACAGATAATACTCCATATTTCCTAACTGACTTTGTGCTTAATGGAAAATAAAGGAGTGATTTGGGCTATTTTAAGCAGGTGGAAATTCACAGATGAAAATGTGTTGGTTTTTTTCTCTTGCCTTTTCAGTGTCTTAGAAAAGAGGATGTAGTATTAAGTGATGGAATACAGTAAACCTGGCACAGTAATTTAGACATTACCAGGTGGAGGAGGGTTTGCTGAGGAATGTCCTTTCTATGTCTGTTTTTTAACAAAACCCATTTGTTGTGCCTGGTTTTTTTCTGTGAGACTTAGTACTTGGCTGTGGCACCAGGAGTAACAGGAAGCATGGCACTTCTGAGGCACTTTGCCTTAGGAAGACCTTTAAAGTATGATTGTATATCCTTGTGCCCACATTTCAATAAAACTGTCTCTGCACTTGTGTGCCTGCAGCTGTGTGTAGCCAAGAGACTTCAGGCTTTTTCCTGTGCTTTGAGGGTGGCTGGTGGAGCTTTCCAGCATGACTTGTACCTCATGGAAAGCACTGCTTTATCTGGCGTCTTCAAACAGATTAACAAAGTCTATGATCAAGTGCATGATTTCAGCGGGCTGGAGATAATATTCCTTGGGTCATGTGCTCTACATATTTTTTTAGTGAGTAGAGCAGGGAACTTTCCAAGAGAAAAGCTCGACCAGGATGCCAAGGATATGGTAGGACCCTGAGCAGTTCAGCTGTGGGAGCTTCTCCTTCAGCACAGGATTTGTCTGTCTGTTGACTCTCAAAATGCCTGCTACTTAGCTCTCAGCTGAAAACATTAAAAACATAGAATCACAGAATGTCCTGAGTTGGAAGGGACCTACAAGGATCACAGAGAATTGAAGATGCTGTTTACTGTTAGAGATACTGAAGATGCTGTGATTCTTGGGGATGGTGCTGTGCAGGGCCAGGAGTTGGACTCAATGATCCTTGTGGGTCCCTTCCAGCTCAGCATATTCTGGGATTCTGAGAGGGTTCCAGCTGTGTCCTTCTCACCAAATCCTTGTTAACCACAATTTGGAAGAGTCCTGTGCTTTGCTGGAGAGGATAAGAGCTCTCTGCTAATTGAATTAGTTCTTGAGTTAGGTTTTAGAGCATCCAAATGGTGATGGCATATGCTAGTTACTGGTTTTAATGCTCCTCGAAAACCAAAGTAGCTATGCATTTCTGAAACACAGAGTAAGATATGCGGTACCAACTAAATGTCTCTTAACCCATTCCTCTTTTGCAACTTCATAAATATCAGTGTTTGCCCTTAAAAAGCCCTGCAGCAATACAGATTTTTCTAAAAATGAGTCCGCCCAAATGAAATTTCATGTGTCCGAATTCTTAGAACTTGTGATCAAAGGAGAAGTGTCACTTCTCTATAGGTGTTCTTTAGTACTAAAAATTCATAGTTTCACCTTTTCTGAGCGATGCCAGATAGCTTTTGGTAGCATTTAGCTCACTATGCATTAGCACTCTCCATTATTTCCTACTCATTAGCTTCTGCTGATCAAGATTTACTCAGCTGGTATCTCATGATGAGGGTGATGGGAATAAAGTAATTACTTTTCTTCCTCACTGCTTTAAGTATCACAGCAATGGAGAGAGCAGTCAGTAAACCCTGGCAGTTGTGCTGTGGTCATCTGTTAACATCGGTCTGTGTTCTAACAGCTTTTTACTTTACACTCCTCCTGGTTATAATTTTCCTCGACTTTTTCTTGCAGCCTGTCCAATAATGAATATAAGATACACATATGAGACAGAATCAGTGATGAATTCTGGAGTCACTTTTTCCTACCACAGCATCTGTGGCTGTGGTTGATACTCTCCATGGTTTGTGTGATCATTCCCATTCCAGCAGTGTCCCTCACTATTACAGTGTGGTTACAGTGGGTTAAGCAGCTGGTGGGGCAGCCTTTGCCTCCCTCACCTCTGAGAAGTTGTTCTGTGAGAAGGAAAAATAGAAGTAACTAACTGGAAACCATGCAGTGTCCAAGATGCTTCAATGAGAGGAATGTGCCTCCCTTTATGAAAAAATGAAGAGATGAATGATATGCCAACTGTACCAAAATGCTATTTATTCTAAGTGAGTAATGCCTGAATACTACAGTGACTAATTACTATTTGTACATTTGTGCATTCTGTGCAGTCCCATTTCTCTCGTAAATCCACTGGAAGCTTAAAGTACATGTTGAAGCACGTACAACAGCAAATATGGCCTGCTTTCTGTATTGTCTCTGCAGTGGTAATTCTTAACATTTTTTCCATCCACTGATACTCAAGATTGGTTCAATATATTGTAGGAGGCACAGAAACAATGTGGAAAATGGGAAATCATTTTGGGGCCAACAGAGAAATAAGAGTTATTCTGAACTGGGTGGTGGGACAGTTGAATCTAAGGAACTGATTGAAGGTAGCATCTGGACTATCTTGTGTTCTTCTGTGGAGTCTAGAACTGAACAGGTCCTGCCACTGGTTGTGGGACCTTGTCTTGAATGTTTGAGCACAACAGACATTTGGGGAAAGGAAGAGGCTTGAGTTCTTGCCTTTCATAAGCTGCATGACGACAGCAAATGCAGTTACTGTGTATTGTGAGCATTGCTGGGCGAGGCAGGAGTGTGGAGAGATCGTGATGGCCACTTCTCTCACTTGCACTCAGTTATTGATTATTTGAGCCCAAGATGTAAATTTATTCTTAATTTCACATCATCATCTCCATGTATATCATCCAGTTCTTCTGCAGTGAAATTGATATATGGCTTTTATGGTTGAATACATTTGTTATTAGAGACTTCAGCAGAGAGCCCTTACATATCTTCTGCAATTTGTATTTATAATTTCTCACTGTTTTAAGTATTCTTCTGAAAGGTGGAAAATAAATGTCTTACTAATTTCTTTTGCATTTCAGAAATACCAATTTTTCTGCTTGTAATAATTTCAGCAGCAGTATGTGGACTTGTCCTATGATACAAATCTTTAATTAAGCCGTTTGCTTAATTTTGTTTAGTAAGATTGCAAAATGTTACACACTCTCATAGGTGCTTTCTGGGGTTGTCAATACTCAGGAATACCAACAGGGGAAAGTTTTTTTTTTAAAAAAAAAAAAGACAACAATTTAGAACAGTAGGTCTGCCTGGGACCTATGTTTCATATAATCAACAGTAATCAAACTCATGCACAAAGAAAGATGCCACTATCAGTTCAAACTGGATACTGAAAGGAATGTGCTCACTACTGATAAATGTTACGTAGCAAAACTCGTACCTTTCTCTTGAATGTGCCAAAAGCATCAGAGTCCAAACCATTTAGTTGAATCCCACTTAAAAGGCAGTGATCCAGTGCACTATGATTCTTGTAACTGAATCATTTTTGTGGTCTCTCTGGGTGTTATTAAATTTAATGTCAGAATAGTAGGAAAGACGTCTGAAAGCCATTTAATATTGTCACTGGAAAGAAGTTAGATTATGCTCAATTTCTGACATTAATGTGCTACTTAAGATAATTTATCATATTGTGGTATTAAGAAAGACATCCTTTTTACAGTGGCTGCTGTGTAGCATTCTAATGTGCTATTTTTCTTTAGCATGGTGGGAAGCCTTTTTCATGCAAAATGTTATTTTCTGGGGTTCTATTCAGCTCATTCTTTATAATACTGCATCACTTATAACAGCAACTATAAGTGCTTGTCTCTTCCAAGGATTCTGTCAATTTTTTTTATGTTAGGATGACAGAATCCTCCTATGTGAGACAATTGAAGTGGAGCATTTAAAGACAACCTGAATTGTCAGACATGTTTCTTGGACAGGTATATGCATACTGCTCTCCATTTATGAGTTTTAGACATTTACTTTCATTTATGCTTTACCAAGCCATCGCTGAGATACTGCAGTATGATTTACTGATCATGCAGGGTTTTCTTAAGCATGCTGTGTGTCCCATTCACTGGTTCTTACAATGGTTTGATGACGGATAACAAATAGGTACTTAATTTTGTCATTTTTACTGCTCCTCGTTCCCTAATGACTGAAGCGTTATTTCTGATATAAGTCATGTGTCACAGTAAGTACTTGCCTATTGATGTAGGTAGAACTGTATCATCCAAGGTACTGGCATCCCTGCCAAAATGCCTTGAACTGCTTAGACAAGAATGTGGAAAAGTGAGATAAAAATACAGAAGTTCTTGTACTTTATTTTCACCTTGAAAAAATGGAATAGTTTTTCTGCATGTTTTCTGAGTGTACAGAATTAATTCTCCTTTAGCAGAGTACAATATAGAAGAGATTTTAATTTTTCTTTTTTTTCAGGTTCTCCCAGGGGAGCTAGATAGTCTATGGTAGAGTGGCAATTTTGCATATAAATTTGCCATCCACTGGTAGTGGCAGTATATGAAAAGCTTGTAAGAGCTACCCACGGTAAACCAATTTAGCAAGGGTTATTTATCTGTCAGTTACAATTAAATCCATGAAAAATATTGGCTCTGAACTAGGACTTTTGTAATTTGATTTACACTGTAGTTGAAAAATAAGTGATTTCATTGGAAAATGGTCTTTATTCAATGGATTGTGAATTCTTTGTAATTTCTTGGTGAGAAATCTTAGTTCGGAATGGTGGATGTCTAAACATAGTTATTTAATTAACCTGCTGTTACACGCCATTTTGTGAACATTGGACAAAATTAACTTCCTGGCTGCACGATGCCTGTCAAGGATGCATGTTTCTAGGGAATATTTAGTGTCCATTCAAATTTGTTATAATGACATTTATTGCTAAAGACCAAATAGCTTGTTCATTTAGGGATTATGATACTGCTGTAATGCAGAATATGACCAGCATTTTTAAAATGGATTCCAGTATAGTGCCAGCACCTTCCCAAAATGCAGACAGATAAAGTAAGAATTTATTTTAGTAAAAAAGGCTTGAGCACATGTATTTAAAAATTTTACATGCTTTTTAATCCATTCCTTTTATTTTTTTCCTTCTCATTATGTCTAATATGAAACTTGACAACTATGTAAGCATCAGATGCTAACAAAGCATCACTACAAAAACATAAACACTGCACATCCATTGATTTCAAAGGAGGTACCATATGTTACAGTTATGCCTGTGCTAACATACTTGGCTGGGTTAGGATCCTAATTTCCTCAACATTCAAAATGCCATGGAGCTAGTCATTACCTAGTGAATTACTGGAGTCTTCTGTGTCTACATGTCTGCCCCTAATTAAACCATGTAGAGTGTTTGGCACCCTTCACTGAAAGATGAATGACCAATTTTGCAAGATACATATATATATGTGTGTGTGTGTGTATGTGTGTGTAAAATTTTTTGTATTTGTTGTCTGAAATGTGGTAGAGGTCTGTGACAGTCTTAAGAACAGAATTCAAATTATCTGGTTCTTTAAGTGTCAGATGGTCCTTCCCCTTTCTCTGGTGTCAGAGTTTAAAGCCTTTCCATCTCTCTTGATTATGGGATAATAATCTATGAGAACCTGATTGTCAATCTCCTGGCTGTTTCTGTCTTAAATTATGTAGGATTGTGTCATTGTCTTTTGTTGATCACTGGTTCTTTTCTCTGCAAATTCAGCCTTGGACATGATTTTTTTTCTGGGACAAGGCATGCCTCACTGATCTTGGAGGAGTTCTTTAACGTGCAGCTTTGTGATAGTTTCATTCAATTCAGATCCAAAATATATGGGCCTTATTAGATAAAATTGCTAGTTGTGACCATCAGTCTCACCTTCAGCTGTCAGAGAGTTACTTCAGGTTTTGGGTTTCACAGATTTTTGGTCTGTCTTTTGCTTTTTCCAGACCTGCTTTCTGGCACTGACCAGATGCTCTGCACTGTGTTGATGAGCCCTGAAGCCAGCCCATTATTTTGGTTGCTGTCACTCCTCTGTCCTGTTCTCCTCAACTCCAGCTGGTTCAGTATCTTGGGGAGATCTGGAAGTTACAAGCCCACACCAAGGGGTCACATGGGATTGGCAATGCTGGAGAAGGTCTCAGCATGGGAACAGTGGCTGCGACGTGACCGTGGGGCAGAAGGTCTCTCCTTGTGACCCTTTGGTGTGAACTGGGGAAGCCAGTATCAAAGGAGGAGGAGGAGGGCTGCAAGGGGAGGAAGGGCTGCTACGAGCCAGGATGTACATCCCTGAGTTTCTGAGATATTTTAGTGTTCAGGTGAAAATTGTTAAATATACATCTAGATTTGACTTCCATAAAGGTTAAAGATCTCAAGGTCTAGAGTTTTGTCTCAGGACTCCAGCAGGTTACTGATATTTGAGTGGACCTGTGATTCTCTAGTGATGTCATGTTTCTAAAAATAATGGGGTTTGTCCCCAGAGTCCTCCACACAGCCTTGTCTTCCCCACAGAAGACTTTTCTTTTTCCCCCTTTTTTTTTTTTTTTTTGGAAATCTGCCCTTTTGCCAATTTGTCTCCTTAAAATCCCGCGTGTTTACATAAAACTGGTGTGATTTTTGTTTTTATGCTTCAGCATCTATCCCTTAGGTTTGCCCTCGCATAGCTAGAGCAAATGAATTCTAGTGGCTGTTTTCTTTTGTTGCCTTTCTTTGTCCTGACATCCACTGTAAGCTGACAGATAGACTTAAAAAAAAAAAATTCCTTGAAAAAGTTTTTCTCAGTTTTCCTTCCCCCTCTCAGGCTCAGTTTAGAGGCATAGAAAGGCACAAAATTAATTTCTGGGCATAGGCAGCAATGTGGGATACACATCATAAGGTCGTCTCAAGACAGCTCTGAAACTCTCTCACCCTTGCCAGTGTAGGTTAAAATTACAGCCATTGTTGTGCTGGGTGAGGGGCCTCTGACCTTATGCCACCCATTTCTAGAGGTTTTCCAAATTAGGTGCTTGTTTATTTATTTTTTTTTAATTCTTTATCTTATAATGACATATTCAAGATACATTTGCCATCTTCTTTTCCCAAGCACTTTTGATTTTAATAGGATTTCCTTCAGCAATTCTGCTGACCTCCTGGTTTCTGCAGAAACACGAATTTGGAAAAGTTCAGTAATGCAGTGTGAACCCCCAGTGTACAAAACCCACCAGATCAGTCAGTTAATTAATGAGATGCTTCAGTTATTTCTATGATTTAGGCTGTCTTCAGGCACTGAGAAAAATGTTAATGATGTGCAAATATTGTGATATTTATGTTTCTTTTATTTTTATTTGCAGAAATTGAACTCAAATACAAACCTAGCCTCTTTTTCTATCAACATCCTCATTAAAATAGAGCCTCTATCCAGTATTCAATGCCTGCATGAATGTCTATGTACAAGGTCTTACATCCTTCATAATTATAAACTTCCACTTGTAATTCTTTTACTTTGAATCGTTCTCTGCATTGAAGAAAAAACAACAAAGGGGGAAAAAAGGTAGTAATGATACCTACTTTTAGCAAAAAGGGTCATTCCCATCTCAGGATGGATGTCTGTCTTAGCTCTCCTTAAGGAATCTAAAAGTGGTGGAGTGCCCTGAGCCTGAGATGACTTTTCTGAAATCACCAAATTTGTATTGTCTTTTCTTTTTTGTGTTCTCTCTCTCTCTCTCCATTCACCCCCAGTCCTCTCTTCAATTCCCGCCCCCCCAACCTATTCTTTTTCCTTTATTCTTCCATTTCTTCATTCATTCTCCTCTAAATTGCTTTTCTTGTGTTTCCTTGCTTTGTAAAAATGTTAGCAGTAGCTGGTACCGCTGCAGTTAGAGCTGACCCCAGAAGGCTGGACATATTGTGGAATAATTGCCCACGAAGGGTGATCCTGAATGGGCCTGAAATTAATTGCACTTAATTCTAGTAATTCATTTTCATAAGCAAATAAAGCATTACAGTGCAGTCATTGATGATTTTCTCCCTAGTTATGGGCCAAAGTTACTTTCAGATTTACAGGCCCCGTGTTATCCTGAATCCTCCCCTCCCTGCAAGCCCTTGTTTCTGGATGATTTCCTGCACCACGTATTGCTGTCTCTACAGGTGAGCATGCCTTGTGTGTGAGAACTAGATAAAGAGACCCAGGAGAAGCTGCAGTTCAATTGATCCTTGAGGCAAGAGCCATGCTGGCTCTATAGTACTCATACGACCCTGTTTTCCTGCAGTATTAACTCCAGAAGAATACTGGGATGAACTTCAGAGATGAGAATATAAACCTGTCACTTAAGATTGGTCCTCAACCACAGGCATGCAGGAACTATGAGAAGAATAAACAGTATTACACCAAACCTTTCCTTTATACCCACAGAAGCATGTGCGTGCACCCAGGATCTGCCTGCTCTTAGGTTTTGCTCTTGTGAAGGGACATGTTTGAGTGATCTTTGTGCTTGATGGTACTTCCATGAGCATTTCTGCTTTATTTCTGAGTGAAATCAGTCTGGCTCAGCATCATGAGTGAGTGTGACACATTATAACGCTACAATTACTGATAGATACCACTTACAGATATATTTAGTGGGCGGGGAAACTAAATGTGAAATCAGTGTTTTTCTACTCTAAAATCAGCTTTTATACACAAAACACTAAAAGAGGAACTCCCTCAAGCTGCTTTTCTCTCCCCCATCCCATTTGTCTTGAAAGCTCACTTCCACTGTAAAAATTAAGATGACCCTTGAGACCTGTTAAGTTTGGGATCTGATTCATCATGGAAAGCTGTTTTAGTATGTTTCTGATTCAGAGAGGTGGTCTTAAAAAGCTAGTTTTTCACACAAGGATTTTCTGTGGCTGAAGCCATCATTGTGTTTAGGAGGAGCAATGCTCTGATGGAGGTAACTTGCTGTTTAAGTCAGGAGCAAACCAGTTTTCCTCTTATCCAAGCTCTGGCTGCTATAATCTAATAATAGGTGGAAGAGAGAACAGGAAGGACTGTTTAGATAAGTGCTTTGAAAACAGCATATATTTTAAAATTCATTTTAATCAAGTGACCCTGAAGTGGGCATTTATACTTACATATATTTGTATATTTAGGTTTTGGTTTTTTTTTTTTTTTTTTTTTTTTTTCCCCTGAGGGAGGTTATTTTTTATGAGCACCTCAGTAGCGTGTCAAGGTTGAGCTAGCAGGCTAATACACAAAGCTGGCTTCATGCAGCTTTTATGGGGAAACAGCCTTGAGTGTGTCACCTCTGATGCACTTTGCTTTTGAGGCAGCTGTTTCATTTATTCTAAGGTTTGCTTGTTTCCTGGGACTGTATTTTCATATTTATATAACCCTGAAAGGCAAAAGAAAAGAAAGTGTTGAATCAGGGGACTGCTTGAGTCAATAGGTGGAAGAATTAGCTGCTATGTTTGGTGGAGCCTCCTGCAGTGTTTATGGGAAGGGTTGGTCGTTTCTTAACCTCTTTGTTTGGAAAAAATGTTGGGGAAGAGCTTTTAGAGCTGCTTTGTGGAAAATATTTCCTTTGAGGGTACTTGAGGAGTTGTGTAGAGGTGCCTGTGTGCAGCTTAGCCCCTGTAGAGAGGAGGAGATGGAAGAATGGAACAGTTGAGAACTTAAATGTTCAAATTACCTGCCCTTCCCAGCTGATAAAGGCAGGGACAGTTCAGCATGGTGCTTCCTGCTGCTCCCACATCTGCTGTGGATAATCCTGGCTTGGGCACTGCATTTCACTGCACACACTGGGTGCAGATGTGTCTGTGTCACCTTTTCATCTTGTCTGGAATGAGGGGCAGTCCCTGAGGGTGGCTCAGCCTGCTCTGGTCTCTGCGTGTTGCCTACATTTCACGTGCTGTGCTTTGCTGAAGTAGGTTTTCAGCTTTGGTTCTTCCTTTGCCAGTATTTCTCTGAATACAGAAGTGACAAGCAAGTGCTGACTGCAAAGCCCATTTTTTTGGTAGACACAAAGAATGTGTCCATGGAATAAGTGCACGCTGTTTTAATGACATAATGTTCTCAAAATGATGTACTTACATCATTTTAAGCAAATCCTTACAGACACTTGGCAGATTTAAGCAAAAGACTTACTGAAATGGAGAATCTTTCTTTATCAGAGACAAGTGCTTTTGAACCCAGCTTCCACATGCAATATCCAGCTCAGGGCTAAAAGTGAGCCTGTCTCAAAGAACCATAGAATTGTCTAGGTTGGGCAGGATCTTCAAGATCAAGTCCAACTGCCAAACCCACCACTAATGTTATGTGCTTTAACAGGGGTGGGTGTTCATGGCTCAAGTAGCAGTGTTGGAGAAGCTGAAGGTGCTGATGGGTGCTGTGGACAGTGCAAATGTAAATTTGCTGTGGTGTATCACAGCCATAGAGGCTCTTCAACCACCTGGTTAACTGGTGCTGTGAGAGTTGTCTGGTAGTTGGATAAGGAGATTATACTGTTGTTCAGCTTGTTATTGAAACATTTCATACACTGTGGAAAAAGTAATTCTGACTGAACATTGCTTTTCTCTGCAGTTTGATCTGCTGGGCAGTTCAGAGTTGAAGTTGCACCTGTAATAGTAATTTACTTCAGTGCAAGGTGTATAAAACATGCTGGCTCTGATGTGGGAGCATTTCATAAGGATAAATGGTTGTAAGTGGGTGTGAGGTAGTATTTCACAGGTTTTTAAAGTAAGAGTGTGTTTTCCAGGAAGCTTAAAAGAAGCAGGTGTGCAACTGTTGCTGAATTTTCTGAAACCCAGTCACTTGGCTCCCAGAAGCTGCTTTGGAAACCACAGCTAACATGTTGGAGCTTTCTAAAGATACTGTCTTAAAATCCTGTGTGTAGGATGTCATGATTTGTAGTGCTGCAATAGAAATGTGCCTGTGAGTGGTTTCTTTTCAAGCTTTTTGACCTTTTAGTGGTTTGTGGTTTGGGTTTTTTTTTTCCTTCTTTTTTTTTTTTTCCCATTAAATCTGCAACTAACTACTGAAGAGCCTAGCAATGACAGCATAAAGGCAACTGCCTGGGACAGTTGTAAGAGAAACACCTTTTTATTAGAATATTATGAATGAGAAAGTTTTTAGATTTGTTTCAAGCGCAGTAGCTGTCTGAGCCTTGTGTTACTCAGACTGGTATTCAAAGTGTCCTTTTGGTCACACTAAGTAGTTGAAAGGCAGGAGACCAGAATTTTCTTTTCTTTGGCATTGTGTTACACCTACAGTGGATCATGCTTGCAGATCAGACATTTATAAATTGAGTTGGTAAAACTGGAACAGTGTCAGCTGCAGAGACAAAGTGCACCTTTAAAACCTAATGAGTTCAGTGAAGACCCCAGGCTGGAAAATCTGGCTCTGTTTTTGTCCCACGGTTGTTCTGACACACCTAAACATTACAAACAAACACATCATGGGAAGGGGAGTGGGTTTGGGAGGAATGTTTTGCATGTGTTTATCTGTAGCTGGGAACCCAAGTTGTTGCTTTCTTCTGAATTCTTGCAGGTGAAAGTGATGGTAAGGATTTGTTCCTCTCAAGGAGCACACGAAACGTCTGAATCCATGTCCTTCCTAAAGGTAGACCCACGAAAAAAGCAAATCACATTTTATGATCCAGCAGCGACTGGGCCTTCCAATGCAGGTCACAGAAGAGGTGTTGTTGCTGTCCCAAAGATGTTTGCCTTTGATGCAGTTTTCCCCCAGGATGCTTCACAGGTACTGGAGTCACTCACATAAACCTCCTAAGTGTTCTCATGGCCACTGCATTTGATAGCCTGAAGAGTTCCTTCTGTTTCTGGGGAATTTTATTTGAATGAGTTGCCTTAATGCCTGGAAAAAACATGGTAATTAATAGACAAGTGTGTAAATTCTTACATCTTCTGTTTAGTTGAGATGTAAAATTAAGGAATAATAGCTGGGGAGATGGATTTGCTGACGAAATTACCTTCTTGTGTATTCTCTTATGAGAGAAAGACACACAGCCAGTTTGAAATCCAGTTTTCCATCCAGCTACGTTTTAACCCATTTGATGGTACTGAAATAAAGTCCTTCCCCACAGCTTTCAATGGGAAATAAACATGTACTTTAATAATGTTAAACTAAATGCTGTTAGGAGGAAAGATAAAGCTAATGCCTTCGGATTGTTTTACTGGAACAGGGAACTTTTATTTTATCTGCACCTTTTCCAGTTTGTTTGTGCTGTGGTTTTGACTGATTATTTTATATTGATGGTTGTGTTGATGGTGATGCATATTTTTCTTTTGGCCTCCAAAAGGGAGCATTGATTCATTAGTAGCCCCAGACCTGAAATCTGCTACACAGACAGGATGGCTGGTCTTCGAGAGGGTTGGGGTCTGCAGTATATTCAGTGAGGTTGTACTCATGGACACCTGATAATTCCTGAGAAAAATCTTTGGTTCAGAAAATAAAATCCTAGAACAGCTTTAAAAAGAAGAACTAATTCAACAGCATTTGAAGAACTACACCAAGTCTGAGCTGCGGAAAAAAAAAAATTAGGGTGAAAAATGCAGCACAAAGCATCCAAGGTGAAAATAGTCTATGAATGCTGAGAAAATATGACAAGGTCTAGTTCATAAGCCCCTCCTCAGATCTTCTCCTAGGGTTTTGTTTAATTTTTTGGATCCTAGATTATAGATAGGAAAATATCTATGAAGTCTAAGTTCTAGCCAAGCACTAAAGATAGAGGATAACTTGCCACACACATCAGTGCCTAAAGCAAAGGTAACCACATCTGAAAGCTGTTTTTAGGATCCTGCATATGTTCAAACAGGGTCTTTGTGCAGAAATACGCAACAGTGATCTCAACATTAGTCCAGAACTGGAAGTGAGGTTTTCTTGCTTGTGCTGCCAGCCTTGCTGCAAGGTGGCTGGTCACAGCCTGCTTGTCTGCTGGTTTTGGCACCAGTCCTTCAGGCTGTTGACCCCTGGTTTGGGATGACTCTTCAGTTCCTTGTAGAGGGCCTGTTGTATGGCCTGTTGTAGTGTTTTTGGGTGACGTTGGCCAGTGCAGCCCCTTCTGTGCAGGCGGCATTGCTGGAGGCAAGCTTGCTGCCATGCACCTGCAAACAAAGCCTTATCATTTCACTGGAGTTACATATTTACAGCAGCCCCCTCCCCTGCCCCCAGTTGCTGTACTTAATAGATCATCTTATTGTGTATTTGAAACCTTCCCTGATGTGGATAAACTGGTTTTAGCACAATCAAGTATTTTAGCAAGTTCTCTTTATTGATGATGATGTTTCCGCTAAAAGAGGAAAATGTGATACTATGAAATCTTATTCAGGGATCTTAATGCATTTTCTCCACTATGGATGTCTTTTTAATTCCTGGGAGCACTCCTGAGTAGCTTAATTTCAGTGGAGTTGCTACTATTACTGAATAGCCTTGGCTAAGCTATTATATCAGCAGGAAGCCTGGTTGGATAGCATTCAGTTTGCTACATTAGTCATAGAATCAATATTCCAAGAGAATAGGTTTAATAGAATTGAAAACTATTTTAGGCTGTAGTAGCATATTTTATTTTTTAAGATAGCATAGTTACTAAAATAATAGGACTGATGCCATCAAAATGGGGAGAATATTGTACCTCAAAAATATTGAGTCATTCATTTCATTACAGATGAATAGTAAAAACCACAGCAGTATATGCTCTTTCACTTATTTGTCTCCAATTTTTCTTTCAGGCTGAGGTATGCTCTGGAACAGTAGCAGAAGTAATCCAGTCTGTTGTGAATGGTGCAGATGGTTGCATATTTTGCTTTGGTCATGTCAAGCTTGGTGAGTTCCCAAATTCGTTACCGTTAATTACTATGTCAGTCTGGTAATTACATGCTGTCAGCTCCTGGAACAATAAACCTGGAGTATATGAATAGATTAGAATTTCTTTTTAATTAGCTTTGCAAACTTATAACAGTTTATTTCTACACTGTAAGTTTTAATTTGAAAAGGTAACATGTAGCATCGGATTAACTTATTTAAGAGCAAGTTTATGTAGGTGCATTGTGATGAAAATCAAAAGATCAGAGATGTTTTTAACATTAATTTGCTGTGAGTCTGGCTTACAAAACTTGCAAGCCTAGTTGAATAAATAGTAATGGATTATTAATTACATAGTTTGAATTTTTGCATCTGTTCTTTCCCTTATCTGTGCAGCATATGGCATTACATGTAATGTACAGTGGTGATATAGGGTGGCATTACATGTAATGTACAGTGGTGATACCAGGTGGCAATATGAAGACTCACAGTCTTGTACAAGAAAGGTTAATTGTGTTTATGTTTGTCTTTTCATTCTAGGAAAATCTTTTACCATGATTGGGAAAGATAACTCCACACAAAGCCTTGGTATCATCCCCTGTGCAATTTCTTGGCTCTTCAAATTGATCAATGAACGTAAAGAAAAAACTGGAACTCGTTTCTCTATCAGAGTATCTGCTGTGGAGATCAGTGGCAAAGATGAAAACCTTAAAGATTTGTTAGCTGAAGTAGCCACTGGCAGCCTTCAGGATGGCCAGTCTCCTGGGGTTTATCTGAGAGAAGATCCAATATGTGGAACCCAGGTATAATGAATATCACAACATAGATTTTTCTGAGCCTGACTTTCTTCTACTTTTTATTTCCTTTTATCTGACAACAGTTATGACAACTTTTAAGCCAGTAAAAAAAATTTATTGCTTTTAATTTATAAGCCCTTCTCCCATGGTGTACATATTTGTTTCTCTTAGTGCCCTGGAGATTTAGCCAGTTCAACAAGAAATAATAAAAAAAATGCCCCTGTGCTAATTAGTCATTTTCTTGTTTATATTCAAGCTTCAAAACCAAAGTGAGCTAAGGGCCCCGACAGCAGAGAAAGCTGCCTTTTTCCTTGATGCTGCAATTGCTGCCAGAAGCACCAGCAAGCCTGAATGTGAGGAGGAAGATAGGAGGAATTCACACATGCTCTTTACTCTTCACATATACCAGTATCGCATGGAGAAGAGTGGCAAAGGAGGAAGTATGAATGTTCTTACCATACTGTTTATTTCTAAATGATGTGGTCTTGCATTAGTTTTAATAATAAATTGCAATTAACTTAAAAAGAAAAAATGAACTCTCAAGCCAGTTGAGTCACCTTTAACTTTTGTAGCTGTGACTAATATCTGGTTTCCTTACAATTAAATATTTATTTGGTCATTATCCCATGCTGTATTCATTATTCTCTTCATTTGAATGCCTTTTGAATACCAGGTTTGGCTTGAGTCCATGCAAGAACGTGATGTACAACTGTTTTTCCCCTTTTTGTTTTAGTGTCTGGAGGACGCAGTCGTTTGCATCTCATTGATCTAGGGAGCTGTGAAAAAGTGCTGAGCAAGAGCCGAGATGGAGGAGGCTCTCTGTGTCTGTCTCTCTCTGCCCTGGGCAATGTAATTTTGGCCTTAATTAATGGTGCTAAGCATGTGCCATATAAGTAAGTGAATTCTTGTCTGCATTATCTTAAATTTGTGGGTGGTGTTACCTGAGAAATGGATTGCATCAACAATTTACTCTTTCCCTAAGGTGAAGTTAAAGGCAGTTCTGTCAGAGAAGGGTCTGTCTTCTTTTAGTGTCGCTCCTACAGGTACATGTATCTGTTCATCTACTTGTCCATATTAACACACACACAGGTTTTTAAATGTTCAAGTAACATGAAATTCTTAGTTACATGGCCAAAAATGGTATAATGGTATATACTGAAGTTAGGTGAAGTGCTGGGGAGGGTTTGATTGTTAAAGAAAGTGAGGGAAAATGGCTAAGATGTTTTCTTTCCTTCTCTCTCTTTGTTTCCTGGATATGGAATTTTTGGCTGATTGCAGCCAGCTCTACATTAGTGAATAATTCAACCCAGATTTGATAGATTTTCTCTTCTTTTTGCAAATGTAAAAATTGTATTGAAATTTTGGAAAATATTTGAGTGTTGATCAAGTATGATCATCAAAGGTTGTTATTTCTGTATGTCTTTTTGGATGATACATCTTTTCAATTAAAAAAAAGAAGACCACCATGTTGCACATTAGTTTAACAGAAGCAAATGTTTAGGTGTGTTCCTTTGTGGGGTGTCTCCGACAATAATTTTGTGTCAAACGCACCTGTGGGGAGCCCAACTTACAGACAACAGCCATATTGTAATCACCCTTACCAGAACTTGGCCTTCAGTCCTTAAATTTAATTGCTGCTTGTTAAAAGCTGCTTGTTAAAGCATTATAACTTCGTGCTGTTGTTATCAATCATGTCGTTTCACATATTTATCTAGTGATGCATCTCAAACAGGTGTTTTTTTCTCTCTGTATTAGGCAGAGAGATATTTTCCTCAGGCTAGTTGCTAGGTTTTGTATGGAGTAGAGGATGTATGGGTTAGAATAGGGAAGGGCAGATCCTTAACTTTGTCACCTACTGTGGTTTAGTGACCAGATGTGACAGGAGTTCCCTCATGTTGGACCAGCTCAGGGGGGCAGTAGGAAGCATGGAACCGCGGGGAAAGATGTCCTGGAGACCAGTGGAGGACAAAATGTAACTTGTCTTGTCAGCTTTACTGTCCACAGTGGAGGATTTGCGTCACCAGGAAAGCCTCCAGAGAGAAGTTCTGCTTCCCTTCTGCTATGTCAGAGCAGACCACAGGTGGCAGAATGGAAAGTAGATTAGTTGGGGTGACACTTACATTTCTGGTATCTAACATTGTTATATCTGTTCAGAGATTTCTTACCATTCCTGCTGACTTCTTTTATTTAGTATTAAAAGTGTTTGCACAGAGCTCACAGAGTGTAACTATCCAGGTACTAAGTCTGTTCAGCGAAAAATACAGCACTCATGAGCTTTATTTGTGTAGTACGATGTAAACCTGAGATAACTAGTTATCAGTCAATTGGTTACAATTTTCTAAGCAATAAAATGAGTTCTCATACTGTAAATACCCAGGCAGATAAATTAAAATATTGGTAACTTGGTATGTGTACATTTAGACACATTTTAAGTGTCAATAACAGGAGCCTATTTCTTATCTTCATGTACCATATATGCCTGAGAGTGAAAGCACAGCTTGTGGTGTAAAATTCTGCAAAAAAAGGTGGTGATTTCTTTAAATATTCCTGGTGTTCTCATTTTTTTGCACAGGGACAACAAGTTGACAATGTTGTTGAGGGAATCACTTGGGAACATCAACTGCAGGACTACTATGATTGCGCACATTTCTGACTCCCCAGCCAATTACGCAGAGACTCTCACCACTGTTCAGCTCGCGTCGCGAATCCACCGCATGAGAAAGAAGAAATCCAAGGTTGGTTCACAAACAAGCAGAAATTAATTCATTTGAAAATGAGTTTTTCTAACCTCTCGGTAGGGGAACATGGGATTTCTCGATGGTAGGAAGTAATACAAAATGCATAAAAGCTCAGGAGAGGAACTGAAAAATGACTTGGCACTGAGCCATCATCCTGCCCCCAGTCCTTAATCCTGAAATACCCTTCTTTTTGTTTCAAACACGTATTCTTTCTTTGCTTACATGTCAAACTAACTCAAAAGCTTCTATCAGTATTAATAAAATCAATAGAGGAGGAACAGAAAACTATTGAGGAGAAAGACAATGCATAATATTTAATGGAAATTGCCTGAAAAGGTATGATTGTTATATTATTACTAATACAGTAAAATCTGTGTAGTGTGTTATTTTAATTTACCCTCCCCTGTAATATTTTACCACTAGATGTAGTTGTGATAGTATACACAAAGCACAGAGTATATTGCAAGCCTGACCTTTTAATCAATTACTGTACATGTATATACTTACTTATCAATTAATGCTAATAACTTTTCCCTTACTTGTCATTTGTAGTATGCATCCAGCTCGTCTGGAGGAGAGAGTTCGTGTGAAGAAGGACATGTCCGGAGACCTCCCCATTTGCGACCATTCCACCCACGAACTGTTGCCCTTGACCCTGACCTTCCTGTCCTGAATATATCCAGTGATCCTGATTATTCCTCCAGCAGTGAACAGTCTTGTGATACTGTCATCTATGTTGGTCCCAATGGTGCAGCTTTGTCCGACAGGGAATTGACAGATAATGAAGGTCCGCCAGAGTTTGTTCCCATTGTCCCGTCCCTAAATAAGAAGAGAAATAAAGACAATTCTGCTCTTTGTAGGAGCTCTGACAAGGACCATTTTAAATGCAACACTTTTGCTGAACTGCAAGAAAGGTTAGAGTGCATTGATGGAAGTGAGGAACCCATGAAATTTGCTTGTGGAGAAATCTCTGTTGGGTCCAATTGTAGTACTGTTCCTGGAAGTACAGAAAATGCACAGTCTAAGTTGATAAAGGAAAAAATATCCTCTCCTTCTGGAGGATTTAAGAAATCGATTCCACAAGAAACTGCATCTCCCAAAAAAGGACATAACCTTCCTTTCCAGGCTGTTGCACCAAGGGGTGGCAATGGCAACTGCCAAGAAAATAGCACTCCTCACCTGAAAGCAGAGCTTTCCAAGCTGCAGAGCAGAGCTGACAACAAAATAACAGACTCTGTCCTGGAGGGGGAGAGAGAGACAATCACTGATTCCCTGCAGACTTCAAGGTGTAGCCCTTCAAGGAATCCAGAGCAGAATAAGGCCACAGCTGACTGTGTCACTAAGGAGAAGTCCTTGTACGTGAAGAGATCCCTGCCAAGCCCAGCACCTCCCCCTCCACAGCAGAGAGAACACTCCCCAAGCTCCAAAGCTGAGAATTTGGAGCTGGACAATAGCAATGCAGTTCGTACTCCTCCTGTGGGAATGAGCAAACAGATGGGAAACAAACCTGAGCAAAACCTTGTAGGAAGCACATTCCTGGTTGGTAGCAGCACCCAGAGTCAGTCAGGTGCAATAGAGGTACACAGCTTCAGGTCAGCATTCAGAGGGAAATGTTTTGATCGGGATATACTGACCACCACAGTGACTTTGCAGCAGCCTGTTGAGCTGAATGGAGAGGATGAGCTTGTTTTCACAGTGGTGGAAGAGCTCTCTATTAGTGGAATTATGGATAATGGGAGACCTTCCAGTATCATTAGCTTTAACAGTGACTGCTCCCTTCAGGCCCTTGCCTCGGGTTCAAGGCCGGTCAGTATTATTAGCAGCATAAATGATGAGTTTGATGCTTATACCTCACAGGAGACTTCTACTGGTGTAAATATTGATATTGTTGTGCCCTTTGCTAAGGATCCCTTTACCAGCAGCAGACGTTCCTCCATCAGTTCATGGCTTAGTGAAGTCAGCATTTGTACAATTGAAAGTGATGGAGCCCAGTCTAGTGACAGTTTTGTCGCACAGTCATCTTACAACTGTAATAAGTCCGAGGAATCCTTCAGCTTGGACTCATCCCATTTATGCGTCCCCCTGAAAAGTGCTCTGAATGACAGTGGATTTTGCTTCTCTGAGCTGGAGAGTGAGAGCTTGAGTTCCAGCAAGCTTTCCTCAGGCATCAGCAAAAGCCCTCAAACCTCTGAAACTACCAAAGCATCTCAGATAAAAAGTGCTTTTTGTGTCACTGATCAGCCAGTAAAAATTAAATTTAGTAATTCTCGTGATGCGCCTGTGATAGAAACAATACATTCTAGTCTTCCTAGGAAAACAAAAACTACCTCTTCTCCAGTCCACAATAATACTGTCCTCAGCTATAAAGAGCTGCAGAATCCACATGGTATGTTTGAAGATCCTTGGCTGTTACGCACTGATTATCACTTGGAAGCAAAACCTGCAGACTTGCTGCTGTCTCCAAAACCTCACACGTTTGGTACTGAGAAGCAGCCAGAAAAAGCTGCCCAGTGTTTTGGCACAGCATCCAGGCCAACAAAGTCACAGACTATGCTTGCCTGTTCGCAGAGGGTTGTGGATGGTTGTGAAATGGCCTGCAAATCCTCTAGCGGAGCTGCAAAGAAGTCAGAAGCTGTGATGAAGATGCCACAGCTGAAGAGAGGAGCCACCACACTGGGAGTGATGCCAGTGTCACACGCTAACAGTACTTTGCCGGAGTCTGTGACCCGAGGGAATTCAGATGCTCCCTTGGCCACTGGCAGCTTGAAATCGTCACTGGGAAAGAAGAACGCACCACAGAAATCAACCATGTTGCCCAGACCAGGTGGGCCAACACCTCCGACACCTCCTGTACGTAAATCAAGCCTGGAGCAGAAACCTGTTGGTCTGGGTAATGGTGGGGGGAAAGCCTCTGGCCTGGACTTTGCCAGAGCTGCCACGCCAAAGTCTGAAGATGAAGCAGATTTGCGGTTGAAGGCTGGCTCTTACTTTAGTGAAAGTGTCAGCTGCAGAATGAACCTGAAAGGTGATCACTCTTTGCCCAAGATGACATCTAGCTTAAAGGTGAAGGCGTCGAAGAGTGAAACCGTGCACCGATATGGGAGCCACATGTCTCTGGAGAGGTGTGACAGCCTGACATCAGTTGGATCCAAAGCAAGCATGGTGAGGGAGAGTGGGAGCACTGGCAACAGCCGGGCAGGGCGTTCTGTCCCCAGACTGGGGGTTCCCCCTGTTGCTTCCAGTGTGGGTTTACCACTGCCCTTCACGGCCCCTGCGCCTGGTAAAAACAGCCAGGCAAAACCCACAACTAACCAGAAGGTGCAAGCCAGTGGGAATAAAACCCGGGGCCTGTCTGCCAGTGGGTCAAAGTCTCTCAGCTCCTCTGTGAAGTCCCTGGCACAGCCTACAGGGAAGGGCTCTGCCATGGCCCCTGGTGGGAAGGCAGCCCCCCGTTCTGTGCAGCCTGTCAGCGGCAAACCCGGCCGTGGGACCATCATGGGCACCAAGCAGGCCATGAGGGCAGCCAACAGCCGCGTGAACGAGCTGGTGTCGGGCGGCTCTGCCAAGGCGGGGCATTTCCGAGGCTCCACTGACTCTGACAGTGGCAATGACAGTGGCATCAACCTCAGTGACGAGAAGTCACAAATGCCGGTGCTGCCATCTCCGTACAGCAAGATAACGGCACCGCGGCGGCCGCAGCGCTACAGCAGCGGGCACGGCAGTGACAACAGCAGCGTCCTGAGCGGGGAGCTGCCGCCAGCCATGGGCAGGACGGCTCTGTTCTACCACAGTGGGGGCAGCAGTGGCTACGAGAGCATGATCCGGGACAGTGAGGCCACCGGCAGCGCCTCCTCGGCACATGACTCCATGAGTGAGAGCGGGATGTCATCGCCGGGTCGGATGCGGAGCCTTAAATCTCCCAAGAAACGGTCAACAGGTAAGACATGAAGGGGCAGGTGGCCAGGTGTCTGCTCATGCTCCACTGCATCCTGAGGGTGGAGGCAATATGTGGCATCTCTGACAGAGCAGAGAGGAGGCTTGGAGAGAACTCAAAGCAGGGAGGTGGACTGACTGCATGCGCTTGTGTGTGCATGTGTATTGCTGTGACAGCAGCTACTTGTCATTTATTTTACTTCAAAGCTGCAGGTGTGACACAGGTGCTGTGGTGGAGAGGGCAGGAGAGGTGTGGGGTGCCCCGGGGTGCTGGCAGCCACCTGCTGCCTCCTCCCTTGCAGGGAGGCTGCCGGCAAATAGGGGACATTCCTTCTTGCCTCAGCAGGTGGCCCAAATAGGAGGGTGTTATGGGTGGGTTGGGAAAAGTGAGGTGCTGGGTGAGTGCTGATGAGTTTTTGTGAGGAACAAGTGAGTAATCCTGGAAGACTGGTGAGAGAAGGGCAGTGAGGAGAGGAGGAGCTCTGCTGCTAGGTGTCTGTGAGGGAATGCCAGAGACACCAGCTGGGACTGTGGTTTAGAAACAAAGGAATAGGCCTGGAGGTGAGAAGAGTGTTTGTGAATTAATGAGGATTGCTAAATGTGCATTAGTTTACCCAAAGGTAAGGCTTAGGGGCAGAGCAGTAGGGCGTGTGCGTAAGGTGCAGCGGCTCCTAGGTTAATGCTACCAGCTAATCGCAAAATTATTGTATTGCACTGTAATAGTATTTATATTAAGAAATTTCAGGGTGTATGTGTGGATACTATAAGCAGTAGGAAACTGACTGGGAGAGCTGCTTGGAAGAGGCAACTCTTGCTCACTGTGTCTGACCACGTCAAGCAAAGGTGGGCGTATGGGAGCCAGATCCCCTTTTCTTCCCTCTGGTGCCTTTCCTTACTGCTGTCGCTGGTGGTGCTCGTGTAAGTGCAGCTGCAGCCAAGTGTATTTGTAGCCAGCTTCAAAATCTGGCTCATGTGATTGGTGTTAATTTCTCTGACCTAGGTTGAGGTCCTGGGTATTGTAAAGAATCCATGGCAACCGGTGCCATGTAGTTAGTGACCAGCAGCACCCTCCAACAACCTGGGCATGCTGACTGTTGGAAATATAGTAGGAGCTAGTATCAGCAATGCAGTCTGAACTTCTGGTTCAAAGTGGCAATTACTGCAATCCCTGTAGATACCCATGATGCTCAGTTCTGGCAGTAGAACCAAATGAGTGAAGCTGATCTCATGGTGCTTTCTGGTCAAGGCAACTGAGTTGCTTCAGCAAGTGATAAATCATTTGGGAAACTTAGTGCAACATTTTCTGCACTTCTCTTTCCATAGCATATCAGCCTCTTAAACCTTTCCTACAAATCAATATTAACAGCTGTATAAGTTGCACACATATTGAGAAGGCATTACCCACTGATGGATTTGTATTTGTTTTTGCCCCAGGAAGTGCTTATAAGGTCTTTAAAAATGACAAACTATTTCTTTTTCCAGTTGTAATTGCTCTATATCAGTAAATTATGTATTACTTTTTTGGAGTGCTTTAGACTTTGAGAAGATAATGTGTTTTATTCATGAAATGTGGCTTACCAGGAAGTGTGTCAGATATTTCTTATGAGAAATGTTTGGTTCAGACCCATTATTGTTCTAAAATAATTGTAATGTTTGCACATTATTAGATAGTCTTGGAGTAGCTTACGTTACACCAGACTGTGTTGGAGTCTCTTGATTTAAAGACAGATCCTACTCCTGTATATGTCACTGTAAACCTGTCCCCTTATCCTATAACTTCATTCTTGGAGAAATGACGTTGACCCTGGCTTGTACAGTGGAAGGAGATGAAGTTTGCTTGCTTATTGCATGTGTTTAACCTCTGTTTGGTGTCCTTCTCAGAGGAATCTCCTGTCACCAAAGCAGTTACAGGATCAGGGTTACAGTACGTAGCTTCATCCGACAGGACTATAGAGGTGTTTCAGGCTAGATGGATTGGGGTTGTGAGAATGGTGTTGTAGAAGTAGAAGCAAGTCTTCCCCTTTTGAAAACATTCCCTTTTTGTTCTTGTTACTTAGAAATGAGCAAGGATGCAATTAAGAATGAGGGATGTTTTTCCTAACAATATGTAAAGCAGGTAACTGTTTGGGTATCAGTGGAGTTGTGTTGCTTTGGGGGTGGCTGCTGGGATTTTGTGTGCATTTCATGTTGAAGTTCATGACAGGGCTTAATTGACAGCCTTAACATGCACTTACCTCTCCTGTAGAGGTCTCAGCCCAGAAGTTACTTTGGCAGCATTGTCCTTCAAGCAGAGCTGCCTTGTCTGTTTGATGTGCTCCCTTTTGTAAGAGCAGAAGAAACAAGACTCTTGCCTCTGAGTTCGTTTTTAATAAGAGGAGGCTATTAAGTACTAAATTTATTGTCACCAGTCACCTAAAGCCAGCTTATACTTACTGCTACTGTGTGTCATTTCAGCTTTTTTCTGGTGGCCTTCCTACCTCCTTTTTTTAGGGATTGGACTACAGCCTTGTTAATGTTGCCTGACCAGCTCTATGGACATACTTGTCCTTGACACATGTACTGTAAAGGCCAGCCTTTAGAGAATGGAAAGAGACTTAATATCACAAAAAAAAAAAAAAGCTGGACGCCAGAGTCCCAACTCTTGCAATCAAAAGTATCACCATTTTGGAAGGATATAACTCAGTCTCTGCTTCATGAAACTTGAACCCTAACAGATGCATCGTGGTGCAGTATGATTTTCTTGGTAAATCTGGGAGCATTTTATTGAAGGTTCCCAGAATTGGTGAGTTTTGTCATGTGCTGAGCTTCTGGGTGCTGGTGCAGAGGCGTGATACATCTTAACATTACAGGTGCTCAAGTTGCAGATCGGTTGATGCCTTTTGAATGCCTCTCAATCCCACAAAGTCACTGAAAACTGCTGGTATTTAGCACCCTAAAATAGCAGTAGTAATTCTGGATGGAACTGTTTGAGCTTTGCAAAGAGGTAGTGCAGTGACAGGGATCTTAGATAGCCTTGCTTGGCTTTAACTGGGGGAGCTGCAAATTTCTAGATAAATAAGCCATTATCAGTATTAGTTTTAGATTATTCACTATCTCATTGCCTTTGCAAGGTAATGAATACCATTGTAGTCCACCAAAGAAAAATGAATCCAGAAAATTTTTTTGCAGGGAGAGAATAAAGAACTGATGTTCAGACATCTGCTTTGGGAGAGGAACTGCTGTTGCTCCCATCTGTGAACCAAGTGAAACCTACTTTGTCAAGGCAGTAAACTCAATTAGCAGCCTGAGGGTATTTTACTAAAAGGAAAGATCAAGAAAAGCATTTCTTCCTAAGTATGCTGAGAACCTAGATCCTTCTTTAATTCACTGCAGTATGTTCTGCAGCGCGTTCGTCTCTTAGAGCCTGAGGAATGTTTGTTTTCTGTATTTTAGGTCTCCAGCGTCGTAGACTGATTCCTGCTCCGTTGCCAGATGCTGCCTCCTTAGGAAGAAAACCCAGTGTCACTGGCCAGTGGGTTGATCTACCACCTTTGCCAGGCACTTTGAAAGAGCCATTTGAAATTAAAGTTTATGAGATTGATGATGTGGAACGATTACAGCGACACAGACAAGAGGAAACTGAGGTCAGCACATATTTTACAACTGTAGACAACTTAAATTACAATATACAGACAAAGTCCTTGCTTGAATGCCAGAGGGGTGTTCAGGAAATTGATTGCAATTAAAGTACTATAATTATTAATTTTGCAATTCATATGTTGGGGTACCCTTAACACAGAAAATGAAAATGGTTACTGTCTAAAATTAATTGTGTCTAACATGACTGATGGTGTAAATGGAAGTTACCAACTAATACATTATGAGAAGACTTCATAATCCTAGCCTGGCTGGTAAAACCTTACAGCCTCCCTCACTGATAGGGTCATTAACTGTTTATGTAAATGGCAGGATTTTATTAAATCAGGGATATACTGAGTTTAACTTACTTGTAATTGGAAAACACTTCAGCTAATTCTATTTTAGAGACCAGAATTTTATGTTCTACTGATGCCTTTTTCCCATTTCTTTTGTAATAGCCTTTCCAGGATGTTGAGAAGGTAGGAATGCATTTAAGAAAATAAGAATTAATATGTTTTAGTATTAACTGTAACTCTGATACTATAATTGGGCTGTGTTTATCATTTTCACTACTAGAAAAAAAAATTATCTACAAGCAGTAGTAATTTCAGAATGCAGAATGCATTAAGAGATGTTTGCTAATACAGAGAAGTGCAACAAATGCTCAAGTGATGTAGTTTGTGGTTCCTCTAGATGAGAATTCTTTAATGTAAACTTAAAATAAAAAGACCCCCAAAAACCCATAAAAACCCCACCAACCCCACAACCAGATAAAGCAACCCACCTGCTCACTCTTATGAGTAGTGAGCTGGGAGCAATTTGTGTCAGACTGTTATGGGCCAACTCACAGCAGGAAAATTCAAGGAATGGCCTTTCTGTGTCTTAAAAGGGTCTGATGTATTTCCATACCAAGCTGAAGATACTAGAGAGGCGCCAGCAACGAATCAGAGAAATAAAGGCAAAGCATGAATTTTTGAAGGAAGAGTTGGAAGAGACAAAGTGCAGGTTGATGATGGATCCAAATAAGTGGAAAGAAGACTGTAAGTATTTTGCAAAAACAGCATTATGATCGGCCTCTAACAGATTTTCGGCATGTCAGCAGTCCCACTGAAAAACTTAATCACTTGCTAAGATATTTTGCTGAATTGAGTCCTAAAATACTCTATGACTCAATCTGTGTTTCTGTAATACGTGATTTGAACAAAAAAACCATCCAAACCAACCAGAAGAGAACATCAAAATGGTGCAGAGACACACTGTGGTGCTTGTTAATATTAAATATATAATCTTTTATTAATCTTCTTTCCAAAGAAGGAAAAAATTGTCCATATCCATGTTATAGCTGGGAAACTGAGGCATGAGATGTGTTCACAGACTGCGCGCTGTGTGTAGCTGGAGCCTCAAGGCAGAGTTTTGCATCTGCTGAACAAAGGGAAAAAAAAGGCTTAGTTCAAGAGAAATTAAATTTTACTCTTACCATAGTGGCTCCTTTGTGACAGAACAATGTTTTACGATGAGCTGTTTCTCTTACTCAGTACTTTTTTGTCTGACAGTTGAAGTGGATCCTGATCTTGACAAGGAGTCACAGGAGTACCTGGAGGCACTGGAACAAGTGACAGAAGAACTGGAGCAGTGTGTTAATCTGTGCAAGTCACATATCATGATAGTGACGTGTTTTGATATCGGAATAACTGATGTGCAAGATGGAGTGAGGGAAGTGGAGGTTTGAAGAGAGGTTTTTCAAGGGACTGAAGGAAGTGAAGCTGGGTCGTCTGACATGAAGAAGGGATAAAGTAGCTGGGAAGTGAAGGAGGAAGGGTGAAGACTAAAAAGCAACAATGAATGTTGTAAGAGAAAGAAACAGCTGAGGAATGGGAATGTTCATAAATCATTTGGTGCCTCAACGTGTGACCTGAGCTGTACAAAGATAAAAGTAGGATCAAGTATTGCTTCTACCAGAGGGAAGTGAAGAAACTTAGTACAAACCATGATGTTAATTAACGAACAAACAAACATGAAATGGAAGTGCCTTTAAAGTTCATTTGATTTTCATTTTTGTATTTGGTGCTAGAATTAAAGCCAGCAAACCTAAGCAGACTACAAAATGTATTCCTATGAAATATTTTATACTGTATAGTGTATTTATGACTAAATGTAAAAAACAAACAACATTGTAGCAAAAGCAATAAGTAAATTATGTTTTCATACCTGAACTTGCCTTCTTGTTTCATAGAAAAGCTGTTTTATGTAGCAGAATTAAAATTGTATTATAATTGTTTTCTTGGTTAGGGTTCAAGATATTTTTATGAACGTTTATCTATTGAAAAGGAGTATTATGGCATTTTGAGATGATTGTTTTATCTTCAGGTTTTGTATTATTACTTTTTCAGATCAAAATAAATGTTTGTTTTCCATTTTATATATACATATATAGATCTATATTAACTGCTTACCTACTTCCTTGGTTACTAACCTCTCTTTTCACAGACCTGGTCTTTTTTGGAGTCGTAAACTTAATGTAAGGAAGTCTACAAAGGGCACTGTGGTTTGTTTTGATTTTCTTTTTTCCTCTCTGACTGCAGGAATTGAGAATTATGTTTATTACCAAAACCATAAAACAAGCAAAAAAAAAAAAAAAGGAGCAAAAACTTTTTGTAAATGTTAAGTTAGGTCCATATTTTTATATAGTTTTGACTATAAATATAGCATTTGCATTTTGAACTTTTAAGACAAATAGTATATCTTTTTACAGTTTTTCTAAGGAAGGCAAACCCTCAGGATCAAGTTTATACATGCTGCATGAGATTTGTGCTTTTTTGAAGGAGGCCACTTAAGTGTGGAAACTATTGATAAATTGTTGCCAAACAAATACTTTTGAAAAGGTTTAATAGTGTATGTAATACCACCTTTCATAACGAATCATATTTTCTAATCATCTTCCTTTTTATGGTTTTTTCAAATCCTTTGTATAAATATGTATTATAACAGCTTGCTTCAGCTTTTATCTGTGAATAAAAGATACATCTATTGTTACGAGTGCTTTTTGCCGTGTATGTGATTTTAATGTTCAGAAGAGGGAGGATGGCCTGTGGCGCAATGTGTTAAATGTCACATTGCATTGTCTCTTTGCCCAAGAGGTGTATAACTGGGAACAGAGTTCTGACATTAGTCAGCATAAACCAATCAGGAGAGACAAAACACCAAAGGGTGAAATAAATGGCAATGATAATACTTACATTCTCTTAGCACTTACAGAAGAAAGACCTGTGGCTCACATACTTGTTTTCCCTGTTGAGAAAAAGCAATTAAAAATGGGTCTGAAACCACAAGGAAACTAGGAAGTGGAATCAAGCCCTGGGCCGTGTAGGTCCATCATGGCAAACAGCTGCATTCGTTTCTCTGTGGCATTGCAGTGTTTGCTCCCTGACTGGACAGCAGCTGTGCCTGGTCCTCAGCTCCGGGTGCTGGCTGGAGCCTCCCCAGCCAGGGTTAGTGTAGCTTGTGCTTCTAGTGACACCATCTCCAGTGTTTTCCAGCCATTTGGCCACAAGGCCTATAATGAGTGAAGTTTTCCCCTCCCTCTTTTTCTTAGGTAGCCCTACCAGCATGGCATCCACACACTGAGTTTTCTTTACCCTCACAAGAGCCCTGTGAGGTGGGGTAAATTCCTTCTGCCTCATTCCACAGCTGGAGAAGTGGGAGAGTCAGAGCAAGGGTTTGGTGCTTAAACAACTTTTTGACTTTGCATAGGTTACAAAGAGTGCCTTTCTCTATCGCTCTGATTTATCCCTGGAAAAGGGTGCACTGTGTTTGTTTACTGACACTTGGCACTGTGTTGGGTTGTATGCAAGGGAATATGGCATCTTGAATTTCTAGAGGATCCCCTTGCTGATACCCTTGAATAGCAGCTATATTTACTAACTTGTAAATTCCAGCTAAATTTACTTTCTGTGTGCAGAAAGTCACAGTTCTTCCAAAGACAGAATCAAAACCATGTTGTGATTTGATACATCGTGGGTTTTTTCAGAGCAAGGATTAGATAAATAAATAAAATCAAAATAAAAAAGAAGCAGCATGCTGAGGAACAAGTATTTATTAGCAAAAGCAAAAACCTCCAGAAACATGATGGCCAAAAGAGAATGTATTCATGAGGAGCTCTGCAATTAGTGTTGGGTTTTGCACTGGTGCCATTGCACTGTCCTCTGGAGATGCCCATCTTAATGGTGCTGCAGCAGGATGAGTTGACCTGTGGTATGTCTGAGCCCTGGAACACACTCTTTTTTAAGGTAGCCTCTTAATGCCATCCTGAATGGACCCAAGGGATTTTGTTTCTTTTATTTATTTGCCAGCCACCTCATCCTCTCCTCAGAGATCTTCATTGTTTCTCCCGCACTCTGGCAATATTATCATCCTCTGAAATAAAAATCAAGCTGCTAATCATCCATCCCAGTTTTCATAAGCCTGATAATTTGTTTAAATATTTTCCTATATAGCATTTGCTGATCAGACTTGCATCCTTTGATGTTTTCTCCTTCATTTCTAACTGTGGTTATGTTTGCCACAAAGAAGCAAATGAGACATTTCAGGGCTGCTGAGTTCCATGTCAACATGGCAATAATATGCATATTAAATGCATTTAGCCTCTGGCTTCGTGGCACAAAGCAAGCCTGAGATGCAAAATAAGGTGAAGCACTGATGGATGAAATACAGAGTTTTCCTTATGCCAATATTGTTCTTTATTGGTTGTTGTGGGTATTAAATTATCTTTCATATCTCAAGAGCTGAGGTAATCTTTTAGTTTACTGTTTTAGCTGTTGCAGTTCTGTCCAGCTAAATATACTTAATTTATTATTTGAGTCTATTTTACAAAGACTTAATTATATCGGATTACAGATAATTTCAAAATTAAGCTAGATGCTTTATTTCATTCCTCATCTATTTTAATTTAATGATTTAAAATAGCCATTAAATTGCACACTTAAAGATCATGTTGAGCTTGTTATGATATCAAATAAAACTTTAGAAAGCCACTGGCTTTGGAGAACTGCCTGAATAACTTCTGGCAGGGATTTTCCAGTTCACACTGGAATTCTTTCTCCCTTGTGTGCAGTTCTTCCCATGAAATCCCTCACCTTCTCTTTGCTGGGGCAACCTTTTTCAGGTCCCTTGATGGCCCAGTTTACCAAGCAGCTCATATCATGCCTATTTCCCAACAACAGGAAAAGTAATGTATTGACAGCTGCTGGGTTTTTTGGAACCAGTGTAATGGTGATTCAAAGCTTAAAGATTAAATTTCAGGGACACAACTTGCCTGTTCCTCAAACCTCACATCTCACTAGGTTTCACAAGGAGGCCAGAGGTGAGCTTGCCTGTGTGTGAAGGACAAGGACGGGAGAGGTCCCCACATGGGCCTTTTTGAGGAGGAGATGAAGTGTGGACTGGAACGGACATCAAGTGAGAAAGCAGAGCTCTCATCTGGTGACCGGGGATGCGAGAATGTGAGGAGGAACTTGTGTTCTGGACAAAGCCTCCAAGCTTACTTTTGCCTTTTCCCATTCAATGGTCATGGTTCAATACATAAAGCTACTCCTGGGATTTCAGCTGGGAGCGTTGCTGCGTTGCCACAAGTGTTTGGAGTTGCAGTTAGTACAAACATAGATTCCCTATAGAGAAATAAGATGCTCTGTAGATAAAAACTTGTTTAATGTATGTGTAAACCCTTTTGCCACGTAGTGCTTCTGGTCTAACCAGTTCCAGCTAAGGCAGTTCTAGGACACTGTAACTGCAGTATTGAAACATCAGTTCTGAAAGAGAATGCAGTAGAAATATAAGATTATGAGTTCTTTTCTCAGCATGCAGAAGATGTTTCATTCATTTCTATTTCAAGGTACCCCTGTATTCTCTTTCTAGTTATAAACCCATGTTTTCCAGTCACTTGCATTTTATTTTTAAATATCTGTGGAACATAACTCTGCAGGCAGCTGTTCTATAGTGTAGCTATAGGCAGGGTTTAAGACAAAAATGTTAGCTATAAGATGACCTCTGTATCAGATGTCCAAGCTGGCAGAAGTGGACATAAATAAAAAATGCTGCCATATTTGGGACCCAGCTCACTACAGCACTTAGGCACCTGTTCAAGCAAGCAAGTAAATCTGGTTTGTATCCAGCAAAACACTCCAATTTTGGCTTATATCCCATTGACTTGGATTTCTTTTGCTCCAGGGCTTCAGATGATGTAAATTCCTTTTGCAGTGGTTCAACAGAGCTACCCTGACTTTCACCAGATGAAAATCCTGCTAAAAACATTTTATTTATCAGTGGTATCTAGGAAAAAGGGAAGAATAGTTCTGTTGATGTGCAATGGTATCACAAGTGCAAATTAGAAAGCAAAAACTGCCTTCCAGGCTGCTCCTGTATGTAGCATCTCATGGCTTTCTGCAGAATTTGACTTGCAGAAATATGCTTGTGGAATACAGAGAATAAGACATAACCCTTGACAGAGTAAATGCTCAGAGATTTATTATCAGACCCGAGGGGAGCTGCTGGATGACAGGGTGTGTTTGGCATGATGGTGACCTTAGAGCAGCTTACAGGGAAGCCAATGGCTTCACTCGTTGTTTCCCTTCACAAGAGCCTCCCCGCAAGCAGAGGCTGGGTGGGACAGCTGGAGCATGGAGCCAAGAGGAGGGGAGTATTTCAGAGCAACCCATGCAGCGACTCCAGGTGATGCACTTCAGCAGCCTGTTTTTAACCTTGTTTATATGTCTTTTGCTTCTGAGTGTTGCATTCAGCTTGAGACAGGTCATTCCTGGTTTTGGAGTATTCCTGTCACACCCATATGAGAGGGAAGGGCAGGTGTCACTTGGCTGCACCTCACTGGAAGATGGAGAGTAAATAGATGCTCTTACAGCAGGCACAAATAACATTCTGCCATCTCTCTACTGCATCAATACTTACTCAGTAGCATAATTCACTTGCTGCACTTTTGTATTAATATTCTCTATTGAGACTAGGACCTTTCAAATCTTGATGGTAACGAGGTCTCTCTGAGGCAGCTTTTGTTTGTTTGCTTTGGTTTCCAAGTGGACAGAGCAGGCCCTGGCATGAATCAGTACAACTTCATTCTGCCAAGGTTTTGCTTCATTTATTTCTTTAATGTAAACATTTCTTCGGGAGTTTCCGATCAGGTCTGGAAAAGGAAGGTAGCAGCTCCTTTCCTGCTTGGGCTCCCTGGGACAGCTAAAAGAGCTTGTCCTGACTTTTGAAAGACTTGGTTTTGCAGTTCTGCTATTGACTTCAGTAGGAAAAGAACCAGGTCACTATTAACTCCTGGCATCTCTGGTACTAAAGCAATATTAAATGACCAGAAGGAACAAAGCCTTCAGTCCCAGGGTAGGGAAAAAGCAGGTCCCACCTCCTTGTTACCTGGCTCTCCTACCCGAGGTCAGCGGATTGCTTCAGACTCTGCCCTTCAGAGTGTCAGTGATCTAATCAGACCGTGGAGCTCCTGCCACGGCTCACGTGACTCTATTTAAAGCACATCTTAATTGATCTGACCTTGTATAGGAAATACCTTTGAGTCCTCCTGTGCTGCTCTCTGGGAGGCAGGCGCAGTGCTTCAGGGCGCAGGCAGTAGAGAAATAAGCAGACATTTTAGAGTTTGGCCTTTGACTGGAAAAACTGACTTTTAAATACTGTCTCACGGAGACCTTTCCCGTTGCCTGCAACCGTGACCCTCCATTTGTCAGCACCTGGCACAGATACACTTACAAATGCTGCTTGTTTTGAAGGGTGCCACTCATTTTGTTGTACATTACCATTTAAATGAGTTACATTGGTACCTAAAGGCTTTGGTCTCATAGGGCTAAGTGCTGTACAAACACAATTTTTTAGCCTAAATAGACAGGGTATGAGAGGGAAGGACAAAGTGGACTACTGTGTTTGCCTTCAAATTGAGCACACAGAAGTTCTTAAAAATATGTCTCTCACAATGTCCTTTGCTGAATACAGAACAAAACATTCAGCTGTGGCAGCTGAAACCCTGCAGACAGGCTCCAATGGGATGCCATTTTCAAACTGCTCAGTTTTCAAAGTGAAGATAATGTTATTTACTTATGCAACAGGAAATGAGGGAGAGCTTTGATTTGGCTTTTGGGGAGAGAAACAGAAGGAGGAAAATGTAATAATGTATACAAATACATCCATAATGGAAGAAAATGCCACTGCATGGATTGTACACTTCTTTGCAAAGCTGTGCATTCTGGGCAAGCACAAAGGAGTGGAGAAGATTGAGGGCAGCTGTGTGTTGCTCCTCTCTTTATTTCCTTGGTCACATTTCTGCTAAGCCTTGTACCAACCAAATAATTTGCAACCCCCCTATGTATTGCTTTGGTGTAGAAATTTTCTAAAACATTTTGCAAACACAGAGTTTCCCTGTATTCTCCTTTTCCCAGTTTTTAAGTATTCAGTGGGGCATCATCTGTTATTCTTCCTGTTGCCTCTTTGGATGCCTCCCTTGGTCTCTGATTTGCTCCTTGGTATCTAAAGTATCTCTCCCTTTTCTTTCTGCTCTTCTTTGCTAATGATTCAGTTGTAAATGCAGTTTACCATTAAATGTTGTGCAGTGGTATTGAAGTTACTTGATGGGGTTTTCCTTGATAGACAGGTGACCCAACACAAACCAAGCTCTAAAATAGCATCAAAACATTAAACTTCAATGACGTCTCACTTATTTTTCCTTTAAAAGCAGAACTAGGAAAGCTATCTGTAAGGAAGGTCTTCCAATATACTGACAACACACTCACTGGTTTACCATAGCAACTAAAGATCCCTTTTCAGGTGTGTAAATTGTAAACACAGGATTGAAAATTTTCATGAAGTTTACCCTTCCACGGTATGGATGTGCTGTTTGAATCACTGATGTTATAAAATCCGTTAATGTAGTAGATAGGTCTGAATATGTTGGGAATATGGCCGGGAATCTCTGTATGCACGAGGCATGCAGCTGTACAGTCCTTGTCCTCCAAGGCCTCTCCCAATCAGCAGTGTTAATAATCAGGCTGGAAGGGAGCACAGCAGTCTGACAGCAGCGTATACAAGCTAACTGGGAACCTTTGGAAACGCCAGTGTCCTGCTTCCCCCTCCCTGGCAAAAGCCTCTCTCTGCCCCTTGCATGGATGCAGCTGGTTAATAGTTTTCCAGCTGATGATAACAGAGGTGCAGGGCTGCTGGCAGCACTTGAGGACCTGTGCAAGGTGTTGCATGCATTTCAAGTGGCTGCCACCGTGTTGCTGCTTACACAGAGCCCCCGATGCTTTGCAGGGGGTGATTTAGCTGCAGCCTACCTCAGCAACACGCTGCAGTAGTTCTGCTGTTTTTATATAGATTTAAAATGTGGCAGTACTTCAGCAAAGCCAGCGTGGCTCTGTATTTACAAAGGTGTTGCATCAGCCTTGCCTTTGTTGTGCTATCATCTTATCAGAATGAATGAGTGATGAGTTTTGCCAGCCTGCAGGGCACTGGTATGAACTCTTCTAAGGAACCTGCTGCTGCTTTTCCTTTCTGAAGTGCACCCACGTAGGCTGGGGAGGGTCAGTGCATGAAGGAGCAGCTCCACTGGTTGACAGAAATACCTGTGGCAACCAGACTGTAACTCAAGTTCTCCTGCTAGTTCCCAGTCTTTGAGAAGGTCTACTTTAGCAATTTCACAGATGTCAGTGCCAGCATGGCAGGACCCTGTAGCCCACCTGAAACCTGCCAGTTTTTGTCACTACTGCACTGCATTTGCCGTTTTATAGGTTTTTAGACCATTTAATGTCAAGATGGGAGTTTTGTTAGCATTTACATGCATCAGATGATGAGCACTCCCATTGCCCAGGGGGATGTGAGACTGATGAAGAAATAACAGATTTCCCTGTGCATTGGAAAAAGGAGTGAAAAGGCTGTAGTCTTTATTTGCACGAAGAGAGGGGAGTGGTGACCATGTGGAAGGACTCAGCTTTGTACTGCAGCCAGCTAAAGTGACAACTTGACAGCCCTGGCAATGTGCTGGTGACTCACCACACCTATCAATCCAACAAGAGCTGGAGATTTGCTCTGTATAAAAAGAAACGGCTCTTTTTAATTGCTTTATGTTGATTTTTGCCTCCTCTAAGATGCATGATGAACCAGGGATGGTGGAAAGATGTTTCATACCTTAGCAAACAGGTTTTTTTTCCCCCCATTTTGTCCAAACCTGAACTTGTCCAGCAGCCTTTGAATAGAAACACAGTTTGCTTTTTATATTGGGTGTTTCAGACATGTTCTGACTGCATCATAAAATGACAGCAGGAAAACTCCAGAACACTACAGCAGAAGGGAACCTGCAGCTATTAGTAACTCTCCCTGAGGTAATTGTTCTGCACTAGACCACCACCGTTCCCACATACACCAGTAATATTAATATTAGACTTGATATTAATATTAAAGCAAGAGAGCTTTGTCCCATGGTTTGCACTTCAGGCTGTGCATGGTATCTGGCAGGAGGAGCAGAGTAGCACAGTTTCTTATGGACTTGCAAACCCTCTCTCACTGTAGTGGATCTCCTGACACGCTCCCAGTGATAGTCCCAGCAGACAAAAGGCGCTGTGTGCCTCGGCTAGTGCAGAGCAAATTGTGTGCTGGCTGCCTGGCCAATTGCTGCCACAGGGGCAGTGAGATGCCTGATTTGCATCCACCCTCCCCTTGGTGGAGGAGTTAATTTCCTCCTCTTTCTCACTGCCAGTTTTCATGAGACCCTGTGGGAATGTAATTATCACTGAGATTTCTGTCCTTGGTCAGATTTGTTTGATGTTGGCCAACCCTTCTCCCAGTTACTGGGGAAAGGGGGAAAGTGGTGAGATGTACAGTGCTATTGAATAAAATGGCTCAGCAGTTAGATGCATTCCTGTGTGCAGTATGTATCTAAATAATTTGCTTGCAGAACTGAGCATAGTATTAGAACACAAAAAATACACAATGAAGCTACACAGTCCTGAGTGATTCAGTGACTTCTTGTCCTAAACCTGAGGTCATCTGCCTATAATGAGATCTGCACATAATGAGATACATCTGAAATAGGGTTTTGCTTCTCTCAGTAAATAACACCTTTCTCTGCTTTTCTCCCAGGAATGAATTGTAAGTAGCTGAGAAGAGAGAATATTGTTGCAGCCAGTCGATCTGTGCTCAGTGGGGTTAGAAAAGCTGAAAATAGCTCTGTCCTGGCATTTGCTTACGAGGATTTCTGACAGCTCCAGATTCTGATTACAGATTACTCTGGCACAGATTTACCTGAGAGTACACTCAGGTAAGTGCAGTTTGTTTGAACTTACATCAGTATCAATGAAAAGAGGATTTGGTCCTCAGTCCTTCATTCAGGAAATCACCTGTGTTTTACAAAGGATGCTCACACACTGGCTTAGCTCCCTGCCATGCTTCAGGAGGCACTTCTCTAATTTACGGGCTCCGTGCACATTATTGAATGGTACCGAATTAACTGGAGGTGAAAACAATTCTAGCACATTTCTTCAGCTGCTGGCAATACATGTAACTCCATTGTCTTTAATAACAAGTGCTAATTTTACACCTGTTAAGGACTTGATAAAGAGCAGCTTGGCAGTGCTGTGCCTTCTGGGGTAGATAATGAGCCATTTTGTATCTCTGAGTCCTGGCTTTCTCACTTGCTTGTGCTGGCTGGAGTGCTAGGAGAGTGAGATGTGGATTTTATTTGCTGCCAAGGCTCTTATGTTATTCTTCTGCCTCTCCGTTGCTGCTTGTAGCCATATGGGTGACTCTTCTGGGAATGTGCAGGCACTGTATTTTGACTTAAAACCCTGTGTGAATGGTTTTCTTGACCTGTGTGATAAGTCTTTATGTGAGGAGAACATTTGAAAATAGTCTTGACTTGCACATACCTTTGTCTCAAAAAGTGAAGGCAGCTTTGGAGGAGTTCTAGTGAGAATTTTTTGAAGTCAGTAATTGTATGGGCCATCTGCTGTGAGGGGGAGAGCTGAAAAATGGTAGGTATTGTCTTAAGTGTGCGTAATCCAATTTTTTTGGTGAATGCAGCCTTTAATCACCACTCTTGCAATGTGAGGCATCTGCTTCTGAATTTAAGTAGCTGAGACTAATCAGACTAATTCAAGTCTTTCTGCAATAAGCCTAATTGATCAACCTAATATCTTTGCAAAAAAAAAAAATTGTTTATTTATGTTAGTCTTTGCAATAACGAAGATGAATCTTTTAATCACTTTGCAGGGTAGTCTTGAAAGTTGATATAGAAATTTGTTTACAAAATACACCTGTTCTTATTTGTTGTGACTTCAAAGCCTGCACTGTGCTTAAAGGGAGAGGAAAGTGCTGATGTGTGTACTTCCTGCGGGAATCCTCTTATTCTCATCATAGTGCAAAAAGTTATGTTAGTTTGAAATACAACTTAGCCTGAAGTGGGTGTGAAGTATTCCAATGGAAATTGCTAATTTGAATGGAAGTGTTTAGTTTGAGCAGCAGTTTTCAGTTAAGCCTCTTCTCATGTTTGTATGCCGTATCAAAATACTTTTGAGAGCTGAGCACCCTGCTGTGAAATCATTTGTATATGTATTTACGTGCACAGTACATGCATTCAGAATGTTTTGCAAATATTAAAGCAACCTGTTATTAGAAGAGTGCTAAACTGAGGAAAAGCAAAGGCACATGAGTTAGTGAAGCAAGTATGTCTTGGCTTTCTGTTCCTCGCTCTGGCTGTTGGAAGATACACCACCTCCCCCAGCTTCCAGTCTAATATTGCCTGGACCTGCCCAAAAGGTTTTGAATCAAATGCAGAAATGTTATTTACCGGACAAAAATGTGCTCCTAAGAAAAGGGTGCTTATCAGCGTAACACTAACAAATCTGAATTCTACTCAACTTGGCTCAGCTAGGAATTCACTGGTATTTTTACAATTGGATATTGTCACATTCCTGGAGGAAGTTGATGCAGATGAAGTGATTAATTTTGTTATATGCATAGACACACATTCAGGCAGAAAACTGTGGTAGCAACAACACTGCATTGCTCTGCTTTGTGATCTTGTTAAAATAAGGTGTTTTATTTGCTGGTGTTGAAAGCTGGGACAGAGCCCCTCCTTATAGCTTCAGATAAATCCTGACATTTCACACAGACCTCAACCCTGGGCAGATTATTAACCCTTGAGTGAAGTCTAATGTATAGTGAAAGTTATTCATATACCTAAGTCTTTATCTTAATTATTACTTGCCTACTGTATTAGGGAATGGCTTAATGTGCCAAGGGCAAAAAGCCCTCTGCATTTCAATTCAGCAAGTGCCCATGGCACCAGAACTTTTTTTAAAGGTGGAGAGAATAGCTCTCCTCCCACTGTTCTTATGATGGTAACATAAGAAGAGAGGAAACCATAGTATTGAACATACTAATGAAATAATGCCTATTGGTTTGTAAGGGTGTAGTGAAAAGTAATCAAGGAAAATGGCAAGAGTAAGCCAGTGAGAGTTAACTTTAAAAAATCTGGCATTATATGAGGTCAGAAACATACAAAAACTTTCAACTCACTTTATTTCACTTAGTTAATATTTTGTAGAGTGTTCACATGTGTCGTGCTGATCTGAACTAAGATCTCATCCATGTAAGCCTTTTACCAGGTAAATAAACCAACATCCTCCAAAGAATATTTAAGCATAGATAATCATCTTGCCTTAATATGTCATGAACATTTGTTACAAGTGTTCTCATCCTTTCCCCTCCTATCTTTTACTAAAACAGCCTAATAACATTTGGAGGATGTATCTGGAATGTTTCTTAACTCCCAGAAGTTGTAGCATAAACATTTTTACTAAATAATGTTACTTGAACACTGTTTTTGACTTATTCTTTTCTTTGATGTAGCCAGGATGCACATTGCTATCACTGCAGTGGTGGAATGGGATACCTGGGTCTCACAGGTGTTGTCACAGCCCAGGATATATTTCATCACTTTGAAAAATTAAGTCCTGGGACAGTCTTGGTCCTAGTCATGGTCCTTTCATGTGGTTTGCTATTCTGTTGGTGGTGGTATTGGAAGTCTATTACACTGTAATGCTGGAAGGAATTTTTACTCTCAAGTGTCTCATCTATTAGTAAGTAGTGATCCAGTTCTGTTTAACATCTTATCAATATTCGGGATGAGGGGATTGAGGGAACCCTCAGTCAGCTTGTTGATGACACCAAGTTGGGTGGGAGTGTTGATCTGCTGTGGGGTAGGGAGGCTCTACAAAGGGTTCTGGACAAGCTAGATCAATGGGCCCAAGGCCAGATGTATGAGGCTCAACAAGGTGAGGTGGCAAGCACTGCCTTTGGGTCACAGCAATCCTCTGCAGTGCTACAGGCTGGGGACAGAGTGGCTGGAAAATGGCACAACAGCAAAGGACCTGGGGCTGCTGGTTGACATGAGCCAGCCGTGTGTGCAAGTGGCCAAAAAGGCCAGTGGCATCCTGGCCTGTATCAGGAATAGTGTGGCCTCAGGACCAGGACAGTGATTGTCCCCCTGTACTCAGCACTGGTGAGGCCACACCCTGAGTGCTGTGTCCAGTTCTGGGCCCCTTATTTCAATGAAGACATAGAGGTGCTGGGCAAGTCCAGAGAAGGGCAATGGAGCTGGGGAGGGGTCTGGAGTACCATTGTTATGAGGAGTAGCTGAGGGAGCTGGGTGTGATTAACCTGGAGAAAAAGAGGCTCGGGGGAACCTTATTGCCCTCTACAACTGCCTGAGAGTGTAGCAAGGTGGGTGTTGGCCTCTTCTCCCAGCTAACAAGCAATATAATGAGAGGAAACTGCCACAAATTAAGCCAGGGAATGTTTAGATTGGATATTAGGAAAAAATTTCTTCACAGAAAGGGTTGTCAAGCATTGGAACAGGCTGCTGAGGGAAATGGTGGAGTAACTGCCCCTGGAGGTATTTAGAAGATATATGGATGTCATGCTTAAGCAAGCTTGGCAGTGCTGGGTTAATGGTTGGACTGAATGATCTTAAAAGTCTTTTCCAACCTAAATGATTCTATGATCTAGAGAAATTTGTTAAATGAAATGTCTGTTGCTTTGTTATCAGAGGCTGCTTGGGCACTGGGCTGGAGTTGGAACCAATGATACTGATGGGTCCCTTCCAACTCAGTATATTCTATGATTCTAGGGTCTGTTTTAGGCAGGGGACTCCTTATGAGCTGAGAGGCTCAGAGGGGCTTTTCTGAAAAACACAGGGCCTGGGCAGTCAGTGAATTTTTCTTTCTTTTGCATGTACAGTGGCAGAAAGGTAAGGAAATTGTTGTGAAAGTGAAGGAAACAGAAGGGGAATTTGGAGAGATAAAGTGAGAAAGATGAGCTAGACAGGACTGTACCAAAGGTGTTTCTGTCAAGTAGTGGGGTTGCATGGATAGCAACTAATGGGAGCACTATCTGTCTTGCTATTTGGTTGCAGCCTCTATCATGTTATAATTTTTTTTTTTTTACTGGAGTATGGCTATGAACAGGATTTTTTAATAACATGGGAAGACCCTTCCCACCCTCAGTGTGATGTTACCATCCTTTCTGAAGAGGACATCATTTTGCTCTCCTCATCTCAGCAGTCTGCAAGAGCAGGAGGTAAGAAGGTATTTTCATTCTGAATAAATGATGACGTGTTTTGAAAGTCACCTCTGACTAAATTTACCATTTCCTATCTTCTGGTGTGCAGCCACTTGCTGCAAAGAAAGGGCATTTGAGAGACAGAAAGTATGAGACTTCCTAGCAAGAACATGCAATATAGTCCTCATTCTACTTTAATCCTTGTTTAATAATCTTTCAAGGCCCAGTTCTTATCTCTGACCCAGAGCTGCCAAGATTGGAATAATGCTGGTGTTTTGAGAATAGAAGTAACTTTATACTTATAATTCTCCTCCTGTAGGGGTTTTTGCCATCTTCCTTAAACTGACTTAAGGTTGCTATGTGTCTCTAGAAGAAGTGAGCTTCAATTTAAAATGAAGTTAAGTTTTGATTTTGGTAAAATAAGTAGGCTTGTATGGTTGATTCAGCCTTATTCACCTGCAAATACAAGAAGTGATGTAACTTTACAGGAAAGATGATATATTTACTCTGTGTCCTGTGTCATGGAGGGATGTGATTAATTTAAGAGTCTTTCCCTGCTCCACACTCCAGGTTCAGGTCTACCTGAATCATGCCTAACAGATTTGAAAGTAGCATTTCAAGCCCTGCTCTACTAAATTCCGTTTTGAGGAAGTTCTAATCTGAGCATTGCTTCATAAATGTGTTACTGTCTGTAAGAGTTCATGAGGTTCTTCTTGCATATACTTTTGCTCATGGATCATAAATTTAAACCCTGGGATTTAGTTGGGTATTGCAAACAAAACCCGCATACCTGCATGTTGGTTTAAAAGAGGCTGCATAATCCATTCACTTTTGTCCATGTCTTGCAATTTTCCTTGCTGGTTAAATCCATGCTACAAGTTCAAGTCTACAAAGGCTAGAGTAGTTCATGTGTGCTTAAAGCCAAGATTGCTTCTTTCACATTCTACCCAGGTTAATCCATTCCAGCCAAATTTGTTAGCTGAGGCATTTGGAATCCATCCCTTATACAGCATCATTTGATTCTGCAAATGTCTTTGTAGGGATTCTGACAGACGAGTATCTGGCTAAAGGATAAAGGGAAATCAAGATGTCCTTAAGACAGTTTTAGGTATTCCTTATGTTGGAATAGTTCTGGTGTTGAAAAGCTTTGAGAGCATTAAACCAAATGAAGAACTGGGATGTGAGGACACATAATTATGGTTGTTTTTCTGGTTTGTGGTTTTTTTTTTGAACACAGGCACTTCTTTAGATTTCCCTTTATGGGAGAAATGTAGATACTTGGGCTGTATCCTTATTGAAGGTAAAGCAGTGTGGTTTTACTGAAGTTAGACTGATACTGCCTCTGTATGAGCTGTCTTTTAGCTTGAAGTCTTTTTCATTATCTTCCAGAGCAAAACAGGTGTACTTTCTTCTAAAAGAGATTTTGTTCTCTGTGGAGCTTCAGTGCTGAGCAAAGAGAAGTATTTCAATTTAAGTAACTCTAATTTATATTGAGGATAATACACTGAATTCTGTAACCCCTTCCATCTCTCGGAAGGATCTTAATACATCCTTGAGTTTTGGGACACTGTTTCATCTGGGTGTAGTAGATGGATGTAGATGTCATGGGGTCTTTAATTTTCACTCTTTAGATTCATTCCCCTTCTTTCTGATTAATTTCTCTATGGGGTGTCTGCCTTTTACATCACAGCAAATGGAGTGCCGGGGAGAGGGAGATGTAATGTTTTATCAGCAGCCTCTGTTTAATGTAACTGTGCTAGTCCTGTGAACTAAATATGCTATCAAATGTAACTCCCCTGAGATGAACAGACTTAGTGATACTGGGAGAGCTGCAGAAGAACATATACAGGAAAGCTTGAAAAGCCAAATCTTTCCTGTACCTTTTTTCTAAGCCTGGCCCAGAGGTCTTTTCTGTTAATCTTAAATTTTTCCTTCTTGTAGAAAAGGAAAGGTATTTCAATGCATAGTACGTATTTGACAGCTGACTGAATGAAAAGGTTGAAGCTAATGTGTGATATGTACTGCAGCAGCCCTGGGAACACATCAAAGAGAGGCTGAAACCAACACAGTGTATTAGGAGCCCACTTGCACAGGGTGTGTTCTCTTATTAAGCAAGTTTTGAATAAGTCTATTGATAGCACAGAACTGAAGAAGTTGTGGAGTCAAAGGCAACACCACTCTGTTATGCCTCTGCTTTCACATCTTTAATTCAATAAGTCTAAGTAAGATCCATGTTGCTGCTTCTGTAGATTGTTTCCCCCATTAGTGTGAGGTGTGATGGTGGCACTGCTGCTGAAGCACACAGGAAGGAACAGTTATCCTAAAGCTGCTCTTCTCTCTGCTGGAAGAGGTTAGGTGACTCCCATCAGCATTTACAAGTCTTCCTGCACAGCCTGCGTATTTCCTCATGTGTCCCAATGTTTCTGCTGCCAAAAATAAGCTGCACTCTCACCAAGGGATGTAGGACAGTCCACACAGCACTGATAGTCACAAGCAGCAAGACGTGATGTGAAGTTACAGTGCACTAGCACAAACTTGCCCATATTCTTGGGGCTCCCAAACTGCCTTGATGTGAAGTCATTTTTTACTTTGAAAGGATAGGTGGAATAAGCTTCTTTGTGTACCTGCACTGGGGGTGGTATGTAATCTCCTTGGATTAATCTATGCTTTAGCTCCTATTGTCTAAGGCTAAGCAGTTGGAAATTAAAAGAGGAATTATTTTTCCCTTCTTACATATGAAAAACAACATTACTGCACGAACAGTACTGGCTTGGGCTGTGTGTGGCTGGGTTACTTTGTTGCTTTCTATATTTGTCTAACTCCTGTTTAATTAGTTTCACCCACTTGTACTAAGGATGAACCTGGAGATATTTGGAAGCATGCCAGACACGCAACAAAAGGTGTATGGGAAACGAGTGACTTCAGATCTCCCAAGTATCAATCTGTAGCTTAGCTATTAAGCTGCCTCCCTTTTCTTTGCTATGAAGAAACCTTTGAATCTGCCACAGACTGTTTAAGGGATCTGAGGGCAAGATACTTGGTTTCTCAATCTCTGTTTACTTCTGCAGTGGTACAGTAATAGTAACTGGAATATTATGAAGCTTGTGGTGATTAATAAGCGTCCTTGAGAAACCTAGTTGCAATACAGCATAGCAATGATGTAATAATGGTATCTCTACTGATCAGAAGATAACTTTTCAGGTGTTATTACTAGATTCTAAATTTTTGTAGCCAGTACCAGCAGAGTTCATTGCCCAGAGACTTTCCTGCTATATAAACCAACAATTTGAATGCTACAGTGACAAGCCAAATTTATATTAACTAGAAATATAGTCAAGAACTTAACACATCCTTAGTCATGTGTAAAGAAGTCTTTTTAAAAGAAGGTAGCATTTTATGAAGAAATAGGAATTTTTCCTGTTAGGAGGGGATAGTAGTGCGCACAACTGCTACTTCCAAATGAAATTTTAAAATTTAGGTTCTGCATGTCATGTTGGATCTAAGTGAGTGATCTTTTGATGCATACCTACCTCTCATGACAAATGTTCCAGTAAAATGCCCTACCCTGCTCCAACCAGTGATTTAACACCACGGTTTCGACTGATCTCTGCTTTTCCTGAACCACCTGCTGTGACGGTTTTGTAGTCTGTAGGGAAACAATTCACTGATCAGTACAGTTCCATCACAAAAAGGCCTGGTTCTTGAATGGCATTTTGCTGGGGTTGTTACAGGCACTCTGCAGAAGAGCTACTGCCATGCAGAGGCATCTGTCATCGCTGATATTTCCATTACAGCTTTTTGCCCTGTATCTGATTTTCTTTCTTGTAATTTTTGTCTGCATTCACTGTCTCAGCCTTTAAAGCAAAAACCAGGAAAAACTTGGGAAGAGTTGTGCTTTTCCCTCACATGCTGAGATTTGTTTTTCAGTAGATTGTGTTTCTTAAGCCCTCAGATATCCACTCAAGTATTCACAGAACCTACTTCTGATTTATTGTTGATGTTCCTCCTGGAAAGGCAGAGGGGACTTCTGATGCTTGATTTCTAATACTTTTAGAGTTGAGTTTAAGAAATGAGCTCACTTTCTCCTGGAGCCAAACTGCTGTTTTGTTGTCTTTGGGGACAAATTAATTGATCTTCTCAATACCTTTGCCTGTGGTTAAAGGTTGGATGTAAATCTGGAGTCCTGGTTAGTAACTGTGTGCTTTGCAGTAGCACCTCCTGACACACCGTACAGGCAGTGCTTGTTCCACGTGGGAATGTCCACTGATTCTGGGGGAATTTGACCCTTGGTTCTTGCACATCCACCCTTAAAGCCACAAGATCATGCACTGTTTTTTTTTTTTTTTTTTGTGACAACATAAGGCACACAAGTTACCAGGTTTAAGCAGTGAGGGTTTGCAGTGGTGACCTATTTGAGTAGGTCATGAATTGTTCTGTGGTGGTGACCTCTGCTGCCAACCAGCTCTTTGGCAGCTGGAAACAATAGTGGACACTCACTATGGGCCAAAACCTCAGCCACTTTGTGTGTGTGGTTTTCCTGCTCAAATGTATTTAAACAAATGTATTTAAAGAAATATTTTTTTAATGAAAGACTGATGGTGCCCCTAGACCCCTTCTGTGCTACCCATCACCTCACTGGGGTAATTTTGACTGAAAATAAGGCAAGTTGAGACTGGGGAGTGGACACAGTAAGTTCTTTATTTAAAAAAAAAGTCAAACCACAAACCAAAATTCCCCACTACATTGTGCATACATGTCCTTTTTCTCAATGCCCAAATTAGTGTTCAGAAATGTGTATCATTTAGTAAGAGATGAAATAAAATTCTCCTGACTTGTGAGTGTTTCTGATGACAGGCAGAAAGGTTAAAGCTGGTAAACTTTTTTAAAAAGCATGATCCCAGATCACAAGCCTCTGAAAATGAGTGTTGGGTGCTTAGAAGAGCTTTATGAGCATGCTTTTGTTAAATAGCTGCTCTGATCTTGCTTATTCAGTCTTTAAATTAATGTGTAAAGGATGCCCATAAGCAACCAGCAGCTGAATTGACTGTGATTAGATGGATTATTACTATTACTCAGCCCAACAAGTTGCTATATGTTTTGTGTACTCAAGCAAATTTTGCTGTGTGGGCAAGTAGAATGATATGCACATGGGCTATCATAAAATGCCTCAAAATATCCCAGGATTAGACAAACAGATTTGTGGAGTTGAAATAGAAAGGAATTGGCTGTGTTTCTAAATTAGAGGCTTTCTGGCATTTACGAACACAAATAGCTTCCATCTCAAAGTACTTTGTTTCAAGCATGCATCAACTCAGTTGCTCCTTTTCTCCCCCTGCTAGGAAATAAGAGTCGATTTATCAGAGCATCAAACTGATTAAAAAGACATTATCTGCTGCAGGGGCTCATTTAAAGAGGTGTGGAGCTTCCACTGGGTTGCAGTGTTTGGTTGAATTCATTTCACACAGTAAAAATCCAATCTCTTGGCTTTAAAATTCTTTAACTCTTTCTCTTGTGGTGAAACAACTAGGAAGTTCTAAAAGTTTAGAAGCCATGGAAATTGCAGGGTGTTGTGTGGTGATAAAGCAGCCCTGGAGGGTTTGCATCATACGATGAGGAAAATATTTGGCAATATGGACCATGAGCCCAGTCCCATAACCAGGCACTTCTTCCTGTGGCTGAGTGATCCTTGGGGAGGACTGGGAGCTGTTGCTGATGGCCTGGACTGAAGTGTGCCCTGACCTGCCTGCTTTAGGCAGCCTCTCAAGGGTTGGTCATGGGGTAAGGTGGCAAACCTTGCTTAGTTCTGTAACTCCTGGAGAGCTCTGGAACTCTAGCTGAGGTGAGAGCTGAGCCCTTTGGAAATGGAAGGCAAACCTGGCTTTGAAAAACAGATGATGGGTTTGCCAGCTGAGATAAAGTGATTGTATTACCAAGCAGGAAATCAGAGGAGTAAGACCAGGAACATACTGGGAATGAAGGGAACTGTGAGGCCCTGTGGACTTCATGTCCAGCTCTTTTCCAAACCTAGGGGCTGGAATGAAATATCTAGATGTTATTCTGATATACAGAATGTGTTTTTAATAGCTGACTGGATTTTTTGGATAGCAATTTATCATGTGCTTTCTAGGAGAAAACAAGTAATTGATGGCCTTACTGCAAGACTGGAAATGGCCATTAGGACAAATTCTCATTTCATAATTTCCAGGTGTTCTTTGGGGAAACTCTATATGGCAGGAAATTCAAGCCATGAGTCAAACAGTTATAGTACAAACAGTATTATTCTAATCAAGGAAGCTTCTTCTGAAATAAACTATGAATATAGAGAGGAATGTTTTATCTCTTCTTTAAGCTGTTGTTCAGGAAAGCATTTAATAATTTTAAGGCTCAGTGAGTGCAATGTGTCTTACACATATGTTAGTGTTTTCTGGATTAGAGGCATATTCCCAGTGAGAAGCAAGATCTCATGGACTATGTGCCTTGCTCCACAGGTCTCCTATTTGGTCTGAATTTGCGTTTGCTACTACAATACAGTTATTTTTCATACTTTTTTCGTTGGTCTGTTGGAGCCTGATGGGCTGCTGCTCTGACTGCTGGGTTTGGGAAGAGAGGAAAATTATTGTAGCCTACACTTTCCCTAATCTCTCTGAGTCTGGGAGAATGTATTTGCTGATGGCAGTTTGGGTAGGTGATAGCTAGGGATCAAGAAGGCATACATTTTGTGAGAACACAATAGCACTGCATTGAAATGCTGTGGTATTTTTTGTACAACCTTATAGCAAGGCTGGATCACATTGCCATTAAAGTAGCGTCTGCTGAATCGGGACAGGAGGGCACCAGTGTAATGGTGATTTTTGTCCTTTGCAGTGATTTCCGACCAACAGCTTACAGAAAATATTTTCTCTGTGTTTTTCTAGTCCTGTAAATCCCCTGCAGAGCTATTTTTCACATTATGCTGCCCTTGGGAAGGCCCTTGCAGCTGAGGCCTCTCTGGTCTGTTGTGAGGAGCCCCAGTAAGTCTATAATCAAAGTAGAACAGGCAGAGAAATAGTGGGAGATGAAAGACATGGAACAACATATTCAGAATAGCAGGTCAGGTCATCTCAAACTGTTCATGCAACACACACTTGAGTGCCTCCTGCACAAGCTCTTTCCTGCCTGCTTCAAAAGCATATTCCACTTCATGCTGCATAAATGTAAAACCTAAGTCTGTGCAAAAGCTTCTGACTTGTTGGCCCTGAAGAGAGTGTGGCAAGTTGAAAGTGGGACTTTCTTTCTTGACTTTTTAAACTCTTAACACCCTATTGTGGTTTGCCATGTTAATAAAGATACTAAAGTGAAATAAAATTGAGAAATGGCACTTGTGTAGTCTGAAGACTATCCACTCAGTTGGTAAAACCTAGCTAAGTGGGTCCAATGTCTAAGTTAATCTTCAATCATATTTTTAAAACTTGCAGATCAATGTATTTAATCATATTGCATGCTATCAGTCAAGTGTAAAAACAAACTTTCTTTTTAAAAGATTAATTTACTTCATTTGCAAAAACCATACACTTAATGTGCAGGAATTTGATTTTTTGAGAGCTCTTTGAATGTTCATTGAAGTAAGCTTTCTATTTATATTTTCTATTTATATTTTATTAGAGTTGACAGAGGGGGGGAAAATGAATAGCCATCTGCTAATCAGTTTACTTCCCATAATGAAAACAAATCCGCAGTTTCCCTAATCTGAAGGGCATAGAGCACTCACTTTACAGGGAGCCAGTTACTCACTGTCCAGGGAGGTTGCTTTCATCTTGCAGAAATAGCTGTTTGTGCAAGACTTTGATTGTGAAATGCTGCTGCTAAAATCACCATGACTGTTTACTGAAGTTAAAAGAGGCCTTGGTAGATTTTTCAATGTGCAAGGCCCATAAAACAGATATCAATTAATATTGTTGGAGGCAGAAGGCTCTGTAGCCATGTCTCAAGCCTAGTCCTGCATGAAAGTCATGCAGTGAACCCAACACAATAAACCCTGCTGTGAAGAAGTGTACAGCACACTAAGGGATGTGATGATGTGATAATGTGAATGTGGAGATTTTGAAGCTGTGGGCAGGCTCCTATAGCCTCAGTTTCAGGGTCTAAGATGAGGAGGAAATTGAGACTCATAGTTCCCTCTTCCGCTGCAGCTAGTCTAATGGTACAGGAAGTATGGACTGAAAATTAGAAGCTGTGTCTGTTGTGCCATGTGATGTCTGAGTAGTGTGAGTGTCAGCTCTTGCAAATCCTCCTTTATTTCAAGTACATTGTAAAGTGGAGGTTTTTTTCCCTGATCTAGTGGCTTGTAGCATGTTAGATGCAAAACTCAGAATGTTCTCGCTTCAAAATTGAGTTTGGGTTCTGGATTGAGGAGGAAATTTAATCTGAACAGACAGGATGTGTCAGTGACAGACCCTGTACACAATTAATCTCTCTGCACAAACACAAAATAAAATCTAGCTATCTCTTAACCTTGTGGTAGAATGGCTCATATACCTAAAAATCTGTATCTATAAAATTGTTAGTGAGAGAGGTAAAAATATATGTATTGAAAGCAATTCTTATTGATGTTTAATGCAGTCAATGAAGATGTTACTGAAATATTTCAGTGTTACTGTTAGGCAAATTAAAAAAAGGGCAGCTTCAGGATGCTTGTGGCCTGTGTTAGTCTGGCCAGCATCCTGTTGTGGGGAGAATTTCCAATATAAAAGTGCTGGTGTGAGGAGGAGGGGAAAAAGAAAAATTCCATGCCAACATGTTGGTAGAGGGAACAATTTTCCTTGCCAGCATCCTGGAGGAAGGATTTTTTTTTCCTATCTCTACTAACTCTTGCAAAAAGTATTTCAGCATATAAAATGTACATGCTGAACAATGGCACCTGTGACCCTTTTAACTGCTGCTGCTTTTCTCCTCAGGCAAGAGTCAAGTGAGGAGCTGGCAAGGTATTCTCAGGTGAAATCAGTCCATGAGTTGTGGCTTAGATGCTGAAAAGAAGCAGTAAAACTTAGTCTGTATAGAACTGGTGCTCATGAGATCTGTGCTGGTCCAGGGTTGACTTCCAGGCCTGAGCGGATGGAAGGGAATGGAGGCCCAGGAGCCCACAGAGAGCTTGGAGAGGGGGAGGACTGTAGCAGCTGGGAGGGAGGTAACATGAGACAACTCTCTCCATAAAATTTTGGGTGCAGAAGTTACATGCTGCTGTTGAATTGTATGTTGTGCTGCTTGCTCCTTTTGAATCTTCCTGCTATGGGAATAAATCAGCAATCCCAGTTTTCTGTTGATTTAGCATGATGACTGTGATTGTAGCAACAAATAAATGCTGGAGTTATGAATACTGAGGAGTGAAAAATAAAACCCTTCCAAGCAGACTGGAACCCTGTTATTTTTCCCCTGGCTGCTCTGGTAGAGAGGAATTCTGTGGAGCAGGGACTGTAAATCATGTCAGAGTTAGTAGCTTAGTACATCAAGCCTGTGTGAGCTTAGCAGTGCCATTTGGACTGGTCTGCTGAGAGACTGGATGAGCCTTGTCTTTTGACACAAATAGAGAAATGAACCATCAAAATGGAATAGAAATATGAAAGCTCATTTCTGTGTTGAAAGCTTTTGGAAGCTGCAGCTTTGTGACATGCCTCCTTCACAGCTTTTTGCTGTGTTGGTGATGTTTCCTACATGGAATCTGCAGAGAGGAAACAAAGAAACACATTTATCACTATGAGCACAGAGTATCACAGTCGCTTGTTAAGGCAAATTTGTAGCTAAGTGGAAAGCTGTGGGGTTGGGAAAGTATTTTACAGGCTATGGCTTTTGAGTATTGAGCATCAAAGAACTTCCTGAGTTCATGGAAGGATATGGACTAATGAGAGATCTTTTAGAAAGATGGTAATATATTTTCATATTTGACCTCTCCATGTTAATGTGGAGATTACCTGGACTGATCAACAATATGACATTACCTTAAAATCATAGTGCTTATATAGCTTTTGAAATGCTTGCTTCCTTTTGAAGTAACTCAGATTCTTCAACTCCTCTAGGAAAAAAGGAAAAGTGAAACCCTTCATTCATATTTCACAGTAGCTGCTTTACATTTGGAAGGGTGTAGATGAGCATTTGAAAGTGAATGTAGATCATCTTCTCAAACATGCCAGGGTTTGTTCAGCCTTTCAACCTCAGCGTATTTTTATATGAACTCTACTTTAAGTGCTACATAAGCAGAAAAATGAGCTTTGTGTCAGTTCATACAGGAATTAAACTGGCCGGGACATCCTGAACTGAAATAATGTGACATACCATGGATTCATGCTTTAGCCTGCCTGGACTGGAGTGCTTTCCATTCTTTCTCCTTTGATACCTAATTTTAAGACTTCTCTCGTGGCTGTCCTGGTGTAACATGAATGCAGCGATTCTTGTGATCCCTGTCAGCTCCCCAGGGGTTTCTCTTCCTTTCCTGTATTTTAAGGAAGTTCTGATGAAGGAGCTATCACAGAAAAGATATTCCCTGTTAAGTACTCTTGGGAGTGAAGCTAAATCATATTGTCTCCTCATAACTCTGACTTTGAGAAATCTTCTAGAGAACCTGAAATGCATGGTTGTTTTCCCCTCAGTGTATGAACCAAGTGCTAAATTCATGAGCAGTCTACGTTTGCCTATAGTTTTGATTTGAACTGCTTGACTGATGCCTGTTGCTGACATTTGATTTGCCTCTAGCCTATAACACACTGATACTCAGGTATCTGTGCTTCACCCTGAAGCTCATGGGCAAGGACACAGATGGGTGCAGTAAACCTTTCCACAGAGGGACAGACCAGCAATTACTGGCTGAGAAGTGACCCGTGTAGGTTGCATGCATAGATATGAATTCAAAGTTCTGCTTGCAATTCTGGCTCGAGCACGTGCTCTGTGTCCATGTGCTTAGTGAATATTTTTAAAGGTTGATTTTGGCTCAGTTTTATCAAGACTGTTTAGAATGAGCTGCTAGGTGAAGCTTTGGAAGTCTTTGAATTGCATCTTCAAGAGATTTCATTTTTACGTCAGTTAAGATCTGGTAATATCTTTAGCTAGTAAAAAGGAACCTCATAAGGAGAGGAGTGCATCAGTTTAATGTTCATATGGTAATTACCTATTTTGGGGTGACATTTAGTAGACTGAAGTTCACTGCTGTGCATTTTATCCTTTTGTATGGCGATTGGTGGAAAAGAACATGTACTTAACATTTTGGGATGTGACAAAGGAAGAGAAAATTATACCCCTTGGCTTTGCTCTTTTGATCTTGTATTTTTACCAAGGTGAAAATGTAGTGTGAATCAGATGCTAGCTACAAAGTACATCTAGGCTATTTTTGTGTAGGACTTGCAGAGAAACTGGTCATTCAGATAGCAAAAGCATTTCTTTTGTGGAGGAGAACTTTTTTTGGCACCTATCAGTCCTTTGAACATTTGTGGTTATTCAGACTAGGCAGTTGCTTTGCAGCAGCCAGTAACTCAGCTGAGTTTGGTGAAATGGGAAATAGAGCAGAGGTATTAAATCTACATTATGTCCTATTATACCTGAATGTTAATTTAATCTGTCAGCAAATTAAAGGATCTGTGGCTTGTTTTATTTTACTGTTTCATATGAAAGACACGTCAATACATTCATGACTTTTAAATGCAAATAATTAACATGTGTCCAAAGAATTATAAGAGGTATAACCCTCAGTTTCAAACCAGTGAAAAATAAACCCAGTAGTATTTACCTCAATTTTTATCCCTCTTCATTATAGCATTTGAGAATGAACAAATGGACATTTGAAAATTAGTGATTTTCATAACAACAAAAGTTAAGTTTTCTGGTACCTTGGGAGGATATGCTGTGTTTAAAACAGACTAAATACCTCTCAAGGCTTCATAGGTTGCTACCAGCAGGAAGGGGAATTACATGGACCCTTACTTCCTTACCATGAGTCTGTCTATTGTAAAATGAAGGTGTGGATATATGGAAGAAAAGGGAACCCATCATGTCTTCAAGTTACACTAACACATGTAAAACTTGTGGTGACTTTTCTTTGTATTCATTTTTTTACCTCTAAAAAATTCTCTCTCATGAAGTGGGTAGATATCTGTTTTCAAAAAAGCAAGAAATTTATGCCTGAGGAAATACAAGCAGCAAAAGGTAAGGGGCAAAGAAAGAACCTGGATGCTGATAACAATGGAGCCTGAGAGGCATCTCTAAAGGAGCAATCCCCTTCTTTTCAGACAGCCTGCAGAATAGCAAGAAGCTTTTCAGGGAGATTTTTCTTGTGTTGCTGAGAGAAATGGAGGACTGTTTCCTTTGAGAAAGGTCCCTTCTTGATGGCTGTATAAGAAGTGAAGCTTTACTATTATTCCTGCCGTATGTTGACAATAAAGATGCCCAAAGAATTAAAAAAAAAATTCCTAAATGTTAGACTTAAAATATATCATAAGTCAGGATTTTTAGGGAGGCAGAGAGGGAAGAATAAGGTTATTGGACCAAATCATTGTCTGATCCAAACTGATGGGGAGGGGTCTCCTCAAATCAGTTCTGCTGCTGGCCGTGGGTCTGGTCTGTACATCACTGCTTATGCCTGAGCCTCTAGGATATAGCAAAATCCACACAATTGGTGATGAAAATCTATTGGGTTAGTACACTTGGAAGAACTATGCCAGATGATTGTAGCTGTTTCTCTTAAAATAAGTAATGTATACTCTTCTACAAAATATGTTTTCTGAACTAATCATAAACACAAGGTTTGCCACTCAAATGAAGCACAGAATCTGTCTAGTGCAAATCTACCAGCCAGAGAAGTTCATTTAGATTATACCAGTTGAGGATTTGCCTCAATTTTTATTGTTCTGATAGAGGTTTTGTCTGAAAAGATAGGCCAGTAAAATTGGCTGCAGTTTAAAGGAAAGTCTGCAAACAAGTTTTTATGTAAGGTTGTATTAAGTGTACTGATTTGCTTTTAGAAACCATCAAATATACTGAAAATCCAACCAAATTAACAAAAACTGTCAAAAATTTGGATTATAGTTGGTGATTTCATCTAGCTGAGAATTTTTACTTTTAAGGATTTTTCCAATTTATCTAAAATTGGCTGTATTGGTTTAAAAATTAACAACAATAACACAGAGAAGCTTCACAGGGTTATGTCCAAATTTAAGTGGAAGCGTTCACTTTGAAATTGAACCAGAAGTAATTCTAAAACTTGTTTTTCCTCTAATGTTGTGCGGTAGTTTGTGTTGGGTTAACTTGAAGTTCTGCCTTGATTTTTTTCGTTATGAATGTGAGAACGAGTTGCTCACTACATTTAGCACATCTGTCACAGTAATATTCTGATGCAGTTTCTTTCAGACTCTGAAACACCCCTATTAACTAAAGAGCAGTAGTGTAATATAAAACGTACCACAGTCTCATCTCTAAAAAACCTACTGTACCAGGAGGGGAAGATCAAACTCTCTTCCTCTCTCAGAAGAGGAATTTTATTAAAATGTTTCTTTAGAGAGTCTTGCAGTGTCAGAAATCAAAGGTCATGAAGGTAGAAGGCAGAGTTTATGTATTTCTACCCTGCTGCTCTAATTAAAGGGTCAGAAGCAACCAGAGAGTCCCAGTTCCTTTTGGTTCTCAGTAAGCCTCTGCAATTTATTCTGGAATGGGTGGAGAGAAGGGAAGATAAAATAGACATGTACTTCTGGCTGCTGATCTTTTGAAGTCTTTGATCACTGTCTGCTTAATTTTTGTCTTCTTTGCAAGAGGAAGGAGCAGTAAATTAAATAAATGAATTTAAATAATCATTCATCTGATGTAAAGAGGAGTTCTGGAAGAGGAAGGAAGGAGTGCTGCTGCTATGAGTTGCAGGAAGAACCAAGTAGCAGTTTTAGTTCATAATTCTGTCTGCTCTTGCTTTAATGTTTGTCTTTTAACATTATTCAAATGTATGCATGCTTTTAAATTTCTTTGTTCTTGTTTTTCTGTTTAAAAAATGTACTGGAGAAATAAACTCAGCAGGTGGCTAAGTCAGTGAGTGTGGCTGCAACTGCCCTGTGGGCTGTGCATGGAAGCAGTTGACTCTCAGGAACTGAAGGGAGTGTTTATGGACCAGAAGGTGGTATGTGCTCTGTCCCAAGGCATTTGACTCAGGATGTCATGGTCTTAAGGTGCCCTTATAGGCTGATGTGCTGCAGGAATCCTGGGGCTGTTCTAATGTGCAGCAGGCTCATGCCCACCCTCCTTTCCTTGCACTGAGTGCTTGTACTTTGTTGCTTATGATGGAGGCTGTGCCAGTGTATTTCTGTATATGTACATGAACATCTTTATGTACATGTAGGCTTGACTAACTATGTGGTAGATAACTGATTTACCTCACCCATGCTGTTAATTTGCAGAACCCATTGCCATAAGGACTGGGGCTGAGGGCTTAGACATTCCTGAAACAATTACACTGTCATGGCTAAATCTCAATTTTGTGTGTTGAGGCTGGGGAAGAAGCAGGACTTTGCTCAGTTAATGGTGATGGTCTGCTTCCTGGCTGCCAGCTTTGGGTGTTTGGTTACCCTGTTTTGTGCTTGCCATATGCACCTGGGTGAATTGCCTGAAATGATGGGTAGAGAGGAAATTAATACTTGAAGGTTTGCTTCCTAATACTAATCTTCAGAGCATCAGGTTGCAAACATTACTTGTTGACTGCAGAACTGGTAACATGAGTTCTGTTTCAGTGGAGTCAGCTCTCTTGTTCTTAAAAGGAAGCACTGGTGGTTTCAGTTTTTCAGCTTTCATCATAGATCTTAATATCTGATTTTAATATTACAGGCCTGTCGGCCGTATTTCAAGGTACTATTTGAGATTCTTGGTTTAGCTTTTTGGTAAGAAGTTTAAAAAGGTGGCTCAATTACTTTAATAATGTCTCCAAATGCATGTGAGCAATGATGGCATTTTTAACTGCTTCCTGAGTATTGGAAACATGACTCATTAGGGTCTGGATTTTTTTGAAGGTGGATGACACTAACTGCACCAGCTGCAGAAGACCTGGCTTTCAGCCTGTGGTTAATTTGTGAACATTGTTTTAATTTTATTTTCTTTTAAAAAAGATTTTAAATAAATAACTTTATGTCGTATGTGTCTGCTTTTATTATTTATCAAAGTACCTTTTGAATAGTGTAAGCACAAAATTATACCTTAAATTAAGCTCTTTTCAGTTACCAACACTGTGAAACCTCTGAAACCATTATCTGGGGGAGGAGGAAGATAGTAAAGGGAAAAAGTTTATCAAATCTGAGGAAAAGGGAAACTTTAATGGTAGACTGAAGGCCTGAAAACAAGCTCACATGATGAACACTATTAGTGTAGGAAGTGATGATAAATGACTTTACACAATGCACAGCAAATATTTATGGCCAGGCTGGTGGCTGATTACAGCCTCCTGGAGGCATTAGAGAATTCATCTTTTATTCTGCTCTAGAGGAACCATTTTAGACAGGAGCACATGGGGACAGTGACTAGAGCACCGTGGAAGCAGAGGGAGTGCAGTCAGTCCATGGCCAGGTAGCTGATGTAGAACATTGCATTATCTCACCCGCTATTTTAATTTGTGCAGAAATTATAAAAACATGCTGGGTGCCTCAACCAGCAGTGCTGAAAAACATGAGCTTCATGTGTGGTGCGGGGTTCTTACACTGTTGTAAGTGGCATATTACAGAAGGGTAAATGGAGCTTCTCTCCCAAGCAGTTTTTCTAAACCTTGTTAAATGCTGATGCTCCATCCTTTCAATTACAGCAAGCTGGCATTCATGGTTGTGTGTAATCAAGAAATGGAAGATTTTTTAACACCTTTTATCCCCTGACATGTGGTGAGGGAAAATATCAGTCTGTTTTTATCCAAGTGCTTCATCTGTCATAGGGCAAGGTTTGTCCAGTGTTCCCATGCACAAAGGTTTTCATTGCTTGTGCTGTTTCTGTGAACGTCCACGTTGCCTGTCTGTTTTTGTTTCTGAAATGAACCTAATTGTACATTATTAGGTGATGTGTACTAATCTACTGCCTGTGCATAATAAAACAACTGTGCATGCATTGTAATGGCGTATTTAGCTGAGTGGTGTTGCTTGTTTTGTTGTGCTTCTGCTGTTGCCAGTAGTTTCAGGATACTATTACAATGTACATGAATCATGCCTGTTCCCAGGCCCGCATCCCTATTGCCAGACTGTGTGGGGCTGGGGCGACAAGTTGTGGTGCTTTATGGATGATTAGTTATTCTAAATACTTTTCATTACTATTTAATGTCTATTTTAGAATGGTCTTTTCCTCAATTTTTTGCACCCCTTAGCTGTACACATTAATGCCCCCTCTTCATTTATGATCTTTGCAAATGATCAGCTATAGCCCCCCTGAAATGCTCAAGATTCCATGGTGTTTGTAGTGAAGGATTTCCAAGCTGAAAAATGAAACTGTGCTTCTTGATTTTGGGCCAATGGAGACTTTAAAGGTCACAGTACTATGTTCAGGCTTTACCCTTAAATTTGGTCTACTACTGATTTTATGTATTCAGTTCTGGCTGTGAATGAGCCATTAACAGGTCTGCTTTTTCACTAAAAAAAGAAAAATAAAGAGGAAGGACACCAGTTAAAAGCACAACAGGTAAATATGATCTCAATAACTTGTAGGGTAGGTTTCAACCTGTACTCTTAGATGCAAGAGACTCGTGTTCCTTATGGTTTAAGGATAAAGCTGGTGGTGCTGGTATTGAAAGCAGAATTAATTAATTTTTAATGAATATCTAAAAATGGTGGATATTCTAGACATCCAGTCATCCCATTTTTATATTTACCAGATTGACTGAAGAGCTATTTGATTTTATTTTTGGGCTGGGATAGGCAAATGCGGATGCCTGCCTGAAATTTCGCTGGTTGCTGCTGCCCAAGAGCTTCCCACACTTCTTTGTAGTCAGAAGCTTCTGATTTCAACACACGTCCTTCTATTTGGCCTTGAAACTACACAATACTATTTTGCTTTCTTTGGACAACAATTCCTTTCTGTTTATTCTCACATAAAAGAAAGAGAATGTAGTAATAAAATATAGTCAGTTCCTCAGCTGGCATAATCTGCATAGTTCCACTGGTTACCCTAATTTAAATCCAAATTTGATCAAATCATTTCAAATAGGCTCACAGAATGAATTAAGTTGATAGGAAAAAAATCCTTAGGTGCCTAAAACCCAAGTGTAATTTTCCAGTAGAAGGGCATCAGCTGCTGCCTTGTGCATTCACAACCTCATATTGGCTGCTTATGGCTCGGTAACTGATATTGGCTGTGAAGGAGACACTTGGCTGCTCCTTTGGCCAGTGGAGAAGAAATGTTGGCTGCTGGCTCTTGTGAAAGAGCAGAGCTATAAAATGAGGAAATAATAAAACATGATGAGTAGGTTAGGGTCAAAAAATATTGTAAATACAAGCATATTGGCCTCTCTCCTCTTTTTAAAGTGCTTTGTATGTTGGCTAGCCAGCTTCCTGGATGTCTGCCTTGCCTTAACTCTTTGGCTGTCTAAAGGTGATATATAAGGGGGGGAAATAAACTGTTGGTGACCTTTTGTGTAAATTAAAGCTTGAAACAACTGTTTTCTTGAAATTGTTTCCTTTCAGACCTTTATCTTACTTTGGCAATGATGCCTCCTCTGTCCGGCTCTCACGCCCAGAAGTCTTGGTAGTGTATAGGGCAGTATAGATGAATTGCAGTGACTAGTACTTACATTAACATGTTTAGACTGGGACTTTCAACCTACCTATTTTTGTGCTATTTCTAATTTGTCTGAGGATTACAGGAAAGCAAATATGAAAGCATAGTGTAGCTTGTCAGAAGCTGCTGTACCAGGAATTGTGAGCAATTGCCAGCAGTGATGCACAGCCATGACTCGGTGTTTACACGTGAGCTTTTTGCTTCACAGGGGTAAGCTGGTCTGGCTTTTATAAAGCCCGGAGCAGTCAGAAGATATGGAGTCAGCAGGAGTTCTGTAGCCAATGCCTTTGAATATGAGATCATGTGTAAGCACTGAGCAGTGCTGGGTGTTCCAGGATGAGGGGCAAGAAATAGTAAGTGTAAAACTGTAAATCAGGCCCATTGCACTGTATCTGTACTGTCTATGTGGATTCCACAGGAAGGTTGAACCAGAGTGTGTAGGGCTTTACTGCTCCGTCTTGTATGGATGACCTTGTACTGTGTGAAGGATTTGATTTGGAGCAAAAGCCTGGAAGTGTTTTGTATCACTCTCTTTTCTGCCCCAAAGCTCAATATTGTGGATTCCATATTTATTTTTGTGGACTTTTCCTGAGCTTTTGCAAACTAGTATTTTGTAATTTTTGGGGGGTAAAAAGAACTTTTTTTTTTTCCTTTCCCTTTTGCTGCTGCATGCAAATACCAGGGTAATTATGGGAGGGCATAGACAGTTGTGAAGTGTTTGGTACATTTAGCTAGAAAAACTAAGCTGCTTTTGGGCTTGGTGCTCAACACCAGTCAGTACCTATCCGGGGAGGTGGAGAGAGGGGTAAAAGTCCTTCTGTGGACACAGACTGAGGGAACATTCTGGGTGAAAACTCAGTAGCCTGTTATTAGGGTAAAAGAGCCTTACAAGCCACGAGAAGCTCTTTTGCCGACTCCCACCTAAAAAAGTCCACCTGTGTGCAATTCCACCAGGTCTGCGGCCTAACAGATGGTCCTAACTAATGAAAAAAGTCATTTTAATTAGTCCATCTAAAGACATTTATTCACACTGGTGGGCTCTCCCAATAAAGTTTCAGTGACTAGGATCTGTGTTGCTGGCTTCCAGCAGTCACCATCTGTTTGGTGGCAGAAACTGGCTGTGGTATCACTGCACGTATTTCCCACTCCAGTGGGATGGAAACAGGTTTAAAGTGTGGGGAAGGAGGGGGAAAGGTCTCCTGGTTGCTGCCTACAGCAGTTTGAAAGATGTTGTATCCCTGCTTCCAGACCTAGGATTACAACAGTTTATCCTGCTATCTCCAGCAGCAGTTTCGGAAAGCAGCTTTGGAAATCATGCTCATTTCCTCTGGCATCAGTTTTTTAATATTTGAGAATACCTTAAGTGTGTTTGCTAAGGCTCTTTCTTAGGCTGTTGGCCTATTTCTTAATTGAATATAGAAAATCCCTTTATTTTTAATGACTGTTAGAAAATAATCTAAAATAATTAGAATTAGAAATGTCATACCAGTAATGTTTATTCTGGGAGTACAGGAGTTTGCATGTTAAAGAAACCTCACTGGCTGCATATTAAAGAGAACCATTTAATGGCAACATTCAATTAAAAATTGGGAGGGATGCTAGGGAGCTGGAACAGTACAATAGAAGATTTGCAAGGCTTTATTGCCCATGACTAGTTTATTTGTGTCCTCTGCATACTGACAAACTAGTTTAGTTAAGGGGATAATTATGCCATGGGGAAATTACAAAATTTCCTGGAGAAGAAACACAGGCTATGGATGAGACAGGAATTGTGGGAGTTCAGCATCCTTCAGGTTTATTCTGACAGTAAGTGTTGTTTACATATTTGGTCTACTTGCAGCCCTTTTGTGGATGATTACTAGAGACTCCTTGCTCCCAAACCTTACACAAACTCTGGTTTTTCTCAAGCTTTAATTTTCAGCTCTGTTTTAATGAAAGATTTTTACAGGAAAAGGATAGTGGTAATATTAGATTTAATAAAGACTTCTGGATAAGGTTTGATCAGGCAAAGTCAGAAGTTTGAACTGTTGAGAGACCTTCCAAGTCATTGTGCCTGATGCCTTCCTCCTCCAAGTAAATAAAGCTATATTCAATTTATTTTCTGATTTATGTGATTTAATTTTCATGTCCTTCAGCTTTTGCTGAAAGTCTTTTTCTATGTAAAAGCTAAGGCACTGATGCCAATAACATTTCTCTAGGAGGTATTACTTAAATAATCACCCAAATCATGAAACATACCAAAAAAACAAGGTTTGGCATTATTTTCGTAATAGTCAAAGGCAAAGATCTGGTGGAAGCAATGGTGCCCATTTTGGATTAGTACACTTATTTTGATATCCCCTCCCCTCCCCTGTGTTAATGTGATCAGATTTTCATTGTTCAGTCACCTGCCATTCTCAAATGGCCTGAAGGGCAGCCTTGAGGTGAAATTCACTCCAGCTGTCAGTATTCCTTGTGGAACTCCTCCTCCTTCAAACTATATTTACCTGTTTTTGTGGGGATAGTTGCCATTTTGTTGACTCTGAGAGACTGACTTTTGGCAGATAAATGTGCCTGGCCTTTCCTCAGAAGGGCCCAGGATTTTTTCCTCAGAGACAAATTGGTTTAAGAGACAGCTTTGTGCCAGGATGTGTGCAAACCACTTTACAAATTATGGCTTCCCAAACCCAAAAGCTTGGCTACCCAAGCTGTAATTTTTTTGTTACTGTAGTGCCTAGTCATGGGACAGTATTCTGTTTGTCAAACACAGAACCAGGAGATCCTCACCCTAAATGTCTCTGTTAAGAACAAGGTGCCAACAGATTGGCAAACAACATGATGATGATTTATCTCTGGGCAGACCCAGCTGTAGCTGCAGGCTAGAGTCAAGTAGCACACAAGTCATGGTCACAAAAATTAAAGGATGTGCATATTAGCCACAAAGAGCCTCATAAGGGAAAACATAAGGACGTATATCTGAGAGTTTAGTAATGAGTGTAGATGGGCTCATGGGCTGATTGCAGGTAGAAGCCAGGTAAGAAATGACGTGTAAGATCTTCAGAATAATAAAATTTATATAAATTAATGGGAAAATATCTCATAGGAACTCTTAAATGAGAAAATAAACCTCTGGTTCAGGAAATGAAACAGTAAAATTTGAGTATAGACTTACTCAGTTCTAATATATTTCGTGTGACATCCACTGCTAGCCATCACCTGAGACAGATTTACTTGGCTTCATTTATTTCAGAGTAATCTTGATTTTATATTTATATATAGGTAAAAATCTGCTTAAGATGCTACCCTGGACCAAGGGCTGGTGTCAGATGTGCTCCATTGTTCATACCCAGAAGACTGAGACAGAGTTGAAGGTGACACCTTTAATGGCTAAAAGCAGGACTCATCAGAAGGTATCTGTCTTAGGCTACCTTCTCTGCCACTCATGCAGAGTCCACCAAAGCCAGTCCCATTGTTCCCACACAGTGAAGAAATCCCAGGAGCTGATAAGGGATATGACTATAAAGGAGAATGCCAGCATAATCTGGACACAATCAAAAATGCTTTGTGAGGACCAGATAAATGGTGAAGGTGTTATGCCTGATTGTTATCCTCGGGCAAGCTTTTAAGAATTACTGGAGACCCTTTTGGGTGGGGGACAACTCAGGTTAAAGCAGATAACTGGTTTTTAGACCAGTTTTCTGTTGAAACTCTACCTGTTTGAGGCCATATTCATCTGAATGAAGCACTTACAGAAGGTTTTTCCCCAGCTCAATATTACCTTTTGGGAGAAAGGAAGTAAAGTGGTGCTGGGTTCCTATTTTAGCCCTTAGCACAATATGAAAATCATTAATCTGGGTGATCCTTTGAAAAATTCTCATGCTAATTAGGTAGACGGAGGTTTTCCCATATGAGTACCTTTGCAAGACTTATTTGTCTAGTCTGAGATAGATATCTCTGTCTCTGGTTTTAATAAAAATATCAAACGATGCCAGTTTTATCTCAATGTGAAACAGCAAAAAGAAGGCAATTAAAGCTCAGGAACTTTCATGGCATGGGAAAACCGATTTACATCAAGTTCTACTTCAGGCAGACTAGACAGCTCAGTTCATGTTTCGAGAGTAAAACCAATTTTATGAGAAGAATGGGTAGCTAGATAATAAACTGGACTGAAGGGTGGATTTTTTTAAAGGCCGAGATCTTAAAATACCTGTAATTTGGGAAAGAAGATGGTTACGGGGAGAAACATTCATAAGAAGAAAATGAGGTGAAAATAGACATGAGGGAGATGGGAGTTTACTGAGCAAATAGTGGGCTGAAAATCAGGAAGCCAAGAAAGATCTGTGTGATGAGAGAAGCAATGGAAGCTGAGTTGCAGGTGAGGATGGATTTCAGCAAGATCCTATGAGAAGGGAGGTGTGATGGCAGGAGGAGGAGATGTACAGCAGAAGAGATTTGTAAACAGGTTTGAAGACCTGTTTGTCTGAAGACTAGGTCCAAAGGTTGTCAAGGTGTGAATTTTCAGATAGGCTTAATCTCAAGCCTTTAAGCTTCTGAGGTTTCATCTAAACCAGATTATTTATTTATTTATTGAAAGGCCATGCAGTTACACCTGCCATCAGTTACTTTTCATGGTATTGAAGTGGTTAATATTCTTGCTGTTGCTACTACATTGTTGTTGCATTTCTTGTACCATATGTCCTCGCTGGGGTGTTCGGCTTGTGTAAACATCCTTGAATTTCTTAAGTAACGTGTGTTGCCTCAAATGCGTAGACTGAGTTCAAGTGAAGCTGCTGCTTTCTTTCCTGATCACATTTACGGTCTATATTAAGTGAAGGTGAGGTATTGTTTGGGTTGGTCTCTCAGGCTTGAAGCTCCCTTTGCAAAATTCCCTGCTGAGAAGAGAGTTTGTTTCTAAGCCTCTTAAAAGGCAAATCCTGTGTTATTAAAGAAGAGTCTCATTTTAATGCTGATAGTAACTGACAACTGTGAGGATTCTGTTAATCCAAAGGACAGGTGTAGGTAGCACTAACCCCAACCTTCACTTATGCTCCCTCTGATAAGCTGGAATAAGTTTGTAGGCTTTTATCCTACAATAAATATATTTCAGTGCCTTTGGTCGTGGAATTGGTTTCTACAGAAAATATGGCTGGAAAACCCGACTGAGTAAATGCTCTTATTGCATATGTTTGGATTTTCTCTGTCTCTATTACTATCTGAGCTCTGAAGATTAGAGTGATTTGGGGAGGTTTTAGTTGAAACAGCCTACAATTGAGGATGATCTGAAGATATAAGGAGCAGAAAATCTTAATAGGTCTTTATGAGAGATGCATCAATGCATATTTGTTCAAGTTCTTGGAATATCAGACAAGGATTCATCTCTGTTCATTTAACTGCTTCAAATAGTAGAAGATAAAAGCTCTGATGCTTTTAGCTCAAGTTGTAGTCATTTATGTTAGTGATATCTGAGCAATTTTTCGGAGTAATAAAGGTTTCTGAATTTTCTTCTGCATTTCACTGAATTCCTGTCATATTCAGGTACCCAAGTGTTCGCATTTCAAAAAGCTGATTCTTGGTCAAAAAGAGTCAGGTCTTGGTCAGAGGATATATTCTGACATTTAAAAGTTTATTTTACTTTACAGCTTAGCAAAATGTATCTTTTTTTGTGTGAACCGAAGCTGGATTGAAACTTCAGTTTCCAGAAAATGCCCCACTTTCACTCTGAGACTCTGAAAATGAGAGAGAATTTCATCATAGACCTTGCCAATTCTATTATCAAAAGTGTCATTAAAATCAGTAACATTCTATGCAACATCTTTTAACAGAAACTGCATGGTCAGAGCTTTCTTGAGCAGAAGGATTCATTACTATGCCATCCTGTGTACTTCATTTTTAAAGTTTTTGTGGTTTGAAGTTTTCCAAATGATTAAGTTCGTCTGTGAAGGAACGTAAATCAGCAATATAGAGAACAAAAAGAGGAGGGAAAGAGAATGTGAAAATGGGTTGCTGAGAGAAATGGAAAAAACCCCACATCATAATTACAGTCCAAACTGAAAACCAGTGCAAGGATATATTTTTCTATTTTTTTATCTGCCTTCATCTGGGTTACCCTTCCCTTTTCTTTCATGCACATCGTCTGAGCTTTAGTTATAAGGCATGAACAAGAGAAGTTAATTTTAGCTTTTGTGAGTTATGGTTGTGCTTTTCATTCTCCTGCAGGTGTTCTGCACAGCAAGACAGGCTTGTTGGGTCTGTTGCATGCTGCCCACAGAACATTACTAACATGCAGCTGTGCGGAAACATCTGAACAGCTTGACTTGAAAGTGCTTGGAATGCGTGCATGTGAATTTTTACTCTCGTCATGTAGGCGTGATATGTAGTGTGTTCCATGGGCCGTTGCTTCTCTGGCCTGAGCAGCAGAGGACTCAGATGTCTTCTTGTTTCAGGTTTTTTTTGTTTTTTCCTCTTGCAATTTTTTTTTTTTTTTTTTTAATGCTTCTTGCCTCTTCCAGTCAGGCTGGAGCACACATGAACTTTATATCTGGGATGGAGAAATGGGAAGCTACTCAGAGTTTGAGCTCGTGCAGGCTCCCACTATTGTTTACTGAGATGGTACAATGGAAGTTAAATGCATCCAGTGACTTATAGATGTGTCCTGTACTTCCTTGCTTTTTACATTGCTGACTTCTTTAATGATCCCCTTCTAGCCCCCAAGTCTTCCCCAACTTCCCCCAGTCTGACCTTTTCCCAATCTTAGTATTACTTCAGTCTTTCTCGGCTTTTGAAGCTTGTAGTTTATTCAATTTGGTACCATGGCTCCTATGTCACCTTTAATGGAAAGTGCAGTGGATTTTTATGCTTTATCTCTGTTGGAGCTGATTTGGATGCTGCAGCCAGAATTTTTGGGGCTGATATAATGTTTTGATTGGTTACTTGGAGCACTTGGTGAAAATCGTCCTTCATGAGTTTCTGTGCTCTGATCATAACATTTGCTTTGAGGGGCTTCTTGGCTTAGGAGAGACACAGCTGTGTTTCTTCTTTCAGGAAATATGCCACCTACATATTTCTATTTCTACTTCAGAGAAAGGCAGTTTTCTCTTTCTGATAAACTTGACTGAACATCTGAACAGATCATGAATATTACAATTTTTTAATGATTGTGTTTGATCCAGCTCCTACTGAGCTTGAAGGAACATTTCCAGATGATCAGGAGAGAACTCTGCCTCTTGAGCTGGTTTGGAGCCTCTGGTAGTGTGGTTTTTTGTTGGTTTAATTTTTTTCAGTTCCCCACTGAATTGTAGTTTAATACTATACCATTGTATACCTACTAATTTCCTTTTTTTTTTTTTTTTCCAGGTGATTGTGGCCAATGGCAATTCTGAGGTTACGTTCCTGGCCATATTTCAATGTGGTAAAATATATTTTGCTTTTTCTGTCTTCTGTTTTCTCATCTTTTTCCATGTCTTTAATAATCTCCCAGTTATACAGCTTAAAGTTGTGCTGGCTTGTGTGCTGGTGGGGATATCTGGTGGCCAAAAATTGGAAACCCTTGAAGGTTTCCAATTCCAGCACCTTTGCATGTTTCTGGTTTTCATTGTTGTTGCATGGGCAAAAAACTAGAAGTGACTAGAGCTCACCAGCTTCCTTTTTAATTGCATCTTGAGCCCCAAAATGGCTAATAACCTAAAATCCCTTAGGAGGAGCTGTCCTTAGCAAGGTTTACTGGCACATGTATGCAGCAGGGAAGATGACAGTATGCCCAGGATAAAAATTGGTCTGAAATTTTGAATAGTTCAAATGTGAGAAATACAACCTCAAAAGCCAGTTTAGTCTTACCTTAAATGATCAGCCTATGTAATAGTAAGGAAAATATTTAATTCCTAAAACTCAGACCTGTCCTTGGTAGTTTGATGTTGCTGCCTTCTAATATCACCATTAATATACCAGTTTGGTACTTGGCATTGCTGTCATGAAATGATTGTTCTAATGAGTTAGAAGCACCATGGAAAGGAAAATCCATGTTAATTTCCTTATGTCTTGCAGCTTAGTTTTATCTGAGAGAGCTGTACTGAATTGGTGGTTACTTAGTTTTTATCTAATGAGTGAAAGCATGGGCAAGATAGGTACATATTTCCTTTGCTAAAAGGACTGGAAAATTTAAACAAGCTGAGTGTGTGTTTTGCTATTTCTGTCAAGAAAATACTTTTCTTGCAATTACAATCCTTTTTTCATACTGGCAAAATAAAGTGCTGTCAATCTGACCTTTATGAAACACATTTTAAACTGGAAGAGAAATAAATAAACAGTTCCTGATGTTGTATTTTGAAGATAAGGCTGGTGTTCCATCACTAGCTTAGCTGACTTTCAGAATGGTGGCAAACACAGTTTGTTGTGGTATGGTGTTTAGTCCCTCTTATATGCTCTGTATGAACACTCATGTCGTAGTTTCCAAACTAATTTTTTTGTGTGTATGTGCACCCTGGTGAATAGTAAATTACCTAAACAGGTAGCAGAGTAAGGACCTTTCCTTTCTTCATTGCTTGTAATTAAGTTGGCAAAGATGCTCTTAGGATTTAGGTCTTGCCAGCATCTGAGGGAGATGCTGAATTGGATTCTGGCCTTTGGGATTTGGCTAAGCTCTGTCTTTTGTGTAGTATTTTCAACTGCAAATGAAGTGTCTTGTAAGCTCTTTAGTAACAAGAGAAAACTTATTTGAGAATTTAGCAGTTCCTGAAGATGCTCTAGGTAATATCAAAACTAAAGGTACAATTTTTAATTGGATTTCCAGCTTGGACCTATAACCAAACCCCAAATACCTCAGTTTTGGATTCAGATGTTTGAATCAATCCTCAATCCTCTTGTCCAATATTTTGAAGGAGAGCGTTTGAAGTTATAGTTCATGACTAATATATTGCTTATTGTTCTCTGAGAGCAGGTTATCAGTTACAATGCAACTTTATGTGCATGGACAGGCCCTGGAGAGGCAGTTCTGGGTTAGCAAGGTTATTGTTTTGCAAATGTTTGGTGTAAGATGAGCTTTATCTGTTTAAAGGAATCTGATGGTTGGCAGTACAATCTACATAAATTATTTCCATGAGCTCCTGTATGTTGCAGGACAAAGCATTGTTACCCACGCTGGATTCCTGTGCCTTTTTAGGCAAAGACACTTTTTAAAGTCCAAGAACAGTGTCTTTGTTTTATTAATGGAGTGGAGTTTAAATCCTGCTTGACCTGTGAAAATCTGAAGACAGTTTTACATGTGTTAGTGACATCCAGATTGGATTAGTGTAATTCTTTGTTTGTAGTTCTGCCAGCATCATCATTCAGAAATTACTGCTTCAAAACACAGTAACGAGAATGATCTCTGGCACTGCAGAAATAAGCAAGCTAAACAATCCAGACTTCTTTCTTCAGAGGCTCCCAGCTCTGACAGAATTGGCTGGAACATCTGTTTTGTGTCTTCAACTCTTTAATGATTAGGTTCCTAATTGTTTGATTGGGTGTCTGTGTAAGCAGAGACCCAGGCATTCTTGAGTTAATGCTGGACTTCTGGCACTAAAAAGCAATACTGAATAGATAAATACAATCAATTTATATGAAGAACTTTTAAAATAATGCCTTCTTTGCTGTGAATTTTCTGGGAGAGTTTTTGTTAAATTGGTTTCTTGTTAGTTGCAAGCCAGTATGGTTACTCAGCTAATGGTATGTTGCAGATTTTAGGATTAGTATTTTAAAGAGTTGTAGCCCTACGTTGGGATACCTTTTTAGAGGTGTTTGATATGGAGTCAGCTGTCATAGATGGAATAGCTTGCTTTTCCTTAGAACACATGAAGACTGAAGAGTGTCTGGTCGTTGCTTTGTAGTTTGGGAAAGAAAAAAAGCAAATACTTAATTTTAACCACATGTTCTGCAAGAACATGAGAAAGTGTTCAAATGTTTCCCTGTGCCCTTCTGCAGTTAGGTTGTATTGAAGTTATACTTTGCCAGCCTAAATGGGATTTCTGCACATTGCTTTGTGCAGTCCCCTCCTAATGAGAGCTTGGTCTGAAGGAATGTTTCCTGCTCTTTCTCACAGCCATTGCACCAATGCAGGTGAAGACTAAATCTATAAATTTCCTTTTCTGAACTGAAATGTGGAAAAATTACCCAGCAAGGATAATAGACTATTATGTGTTTCTAGTTTGTGTTGGTTCCACCCAGAAAAAGCTGACTTTTTCTGTGACTGTCTTTTTTAAAAATAACTGATAGCAGAGGGCAGATCAAGAGTAAGATCAGGGAAAACCTCATTTAGTTTCAATAGTATAATTTCTGATTTTGTTATCAATATAATTCTGCATAGGTGTCATACAGTAAAATGGATCAGCAGAAGTTTTTAACCTTCCTGGATTTAAAGTTGTGGATGTTTGTTCTGAGGAGTGATAACATGCCCTGTTTGCTCTCAGTAAAAAAGCAACAGAAGTGTGTGGCATGGGAAGCTTCCAATGGGTTATTTATTCCCTCTCATTTGAGGTGCATCAGGCCACCAATATGGTGGCATTTACTATGTAAGTATACTCCTACTTTCCTATTTCCAAAATATTTCCACACTGATGAAATGGGAGGATTTTAAGGCTGCTTTTGTACTGCTACGTTTACTGTTGCTTCTGTAATATCATTTTTTTGAAGAAAAATCTGCCAAATACTCTTCTTTGTACTTCAATCTTCTACTGCCCTATTTCATCTCATTCATAGATTAGTACTTAAGTTTTTTTCTGTAGCTTTTCTGTGTGGGTCAGATATGCATTTTTGTTGAATGTCTTATTAAAATTAATTCTGTTGTTCTAAAAATTCATACGTGCTTTGCACTGAAAGAAAATATTATTGGAAATTTGAGTAGAGAGACCAAAAGAACATTTCATCTAAAAATTATGCCTTACATATGTAATTTCTTAGGTATCATCATGCTTTTAATTCAGTGTACTAGACTGCTGAATAGAAAAGCTAAGTGTTTCTTTAAGATGTTTATCCTTAATTTGTAATTACAGAAAAAACTTTAAGTGTCTGAAATATTTTGTCTTTAGATGTACTTGGAAATTTTAGGTAAAGTACTCTGTTTGAGAAGTGTGAATCCATCAAAATAATCTGTGAGCAAGCACACAGAATAGACCAACTTCAGCGAAACTTTCCTTGGGTTAGTTTTTGTGAGAACTGGAGAGAGTGTGAGCCACCCCAAAATGTCCTGACATCCAGGAGAGTCAAGTTTAGGAATATAGCAATTTCAGGGAAGGAACTGGAGCCTTATCATTATTGTAAATTGTGACTAATTTAGAGCACTCCCTACCTGTCTGTTTGCTATGTATAGCAGATATGAGAAAATTTGAACTTGTTTAAGGTTGAAACCACAGATATTTCTGATAAGCTGAATTTCTAACTGGCTGTTCATGTGGTTTGGGGAAGATTGAGGACATAGGAAAAAGCAGGTTACTTAGCATGCACCAGGCCACAACAACTGCTTTTAACACATCACAGGACTCAGGAAAGCATGAATGGATTTAAAACAAATGCTGCTGGACCACCTTCTGCTTTCCACATAAGGTTCCTCCAAAGCGTTATTTCCAGAGCAGAAGTCTGCACTTGACATCTGATCTTGTATCCAGTGCAAGTGCCTGCTGGTCACTGATTTTTACACAACAGTGAAAGGGGCCATACACATCTCTTTTGCCAATGTGGAATACAAGAAAACAAGACTAAAAACAATCTTATGAGATCTTCTCTGAGATGGGACCTTGCTAAAGCACAAACGTGAGATTTCTCATGGTGGTACAACAAGATTCTTTCTCCCAGCACAGTGAAATACTGTGAATAAACTACCATAATGGGCAGAAAGGAGAGCTTAGAGAAAACATGAGTGGCTGTGTGTGGATGTGTCTTCCTCACACATTTTAAGCTCTTCATTTTGTCTCTGATTTCCTTTAAACCTGTGATACACATTGACAGCCTTTACTTAAAATTCTATTCCCCCAAATGATGTTAATATGTTGTAAACTATTCAGCTGGGAAATGTGCAGCACAATTTCATTTCTTTTAAGGGTTGAGAGGTCCTTATCTAATGTTTCTCACAGTTCATCTGTGAGGTTCTCACTACCTCAGACTGTGCCTTTTATTTCAAAAGAAATTGCAATAGATTTAATGAAGGGAACATTTTGAAACCAATTTCCAGTATTCTTTTCCTAAAGGGATTAAACTACTAATGTAAATGTTCACAATAAAGCAATACTCACACATATGATGAAATTCGAGATCCAATCATTCTCTGGCATTCACACACTGGAAAGACTTGATTGAAATTAGTGCACCCTTCATGTGCCCCTGCCTTTTCCCTGGATTTGTCACACTATTGAGTGTGTCAAATAGAAATTCCATTGGATTTTAACTGATTTAATCCCTGTAGTAGAAAGGTTACAATTAAGCTCAGTTTGGGGGATATGGTGGAGTTCATACTGTAGACCTACATCAAGGTACAGAATTGAAAGACAGTATATACTTTTGTGGTATAGTGCTCTAGAAACACACATTAAAAGAAGCTTTTCTCCAAATGAGGAGATGGAATTTTCCTCTTAAGTTAGGGGGCACAGAGAGCAGACATTTTCTTCCCATTAGAAGCTTGAATTTGTCCAAGTAAGGAAATGAAGTACCAGAATCCTGATTAGAGTCAGACTTACAGGTCTTTTTGGTGGGGAAAAGGCATTTTATTTTCAGAATTAAAATGTTCTGAAATATTTAATACAGCACTGAATTTTGTTGTTGCTTTTGATGCTTAAAGAGAACTTTTCTCCCACATGGTTTTGAATGAAATATCATTTTCAGGGTGTGATATCAAGCCAAAAAACCAGGAAAGCTCTAGAGCTTTGAGATTTAGAAAACAAAACTGGCTCCAGCAAGGATTAATACTGAAAGATGCCAAAGAATTTCCCAAGAGATGTGTGATGTGTCCCATAAACCAGAGACAGTATGGGAAGAAGTTGATGAAAAGGCTGGTTGTTGTTACAGACCCTGAGGGTGGTTCAAAAAAATATTGGTGTAATGTTTGTACCTATAAGAAAAGTACTTTAAAGAAGCCTTGGAGACTGATCATGAGGGAGTTGAATTGCTCCAATATTGATTGCAATAATAACCATGCAAAATCCAAGGAAAGCAGGCTTTTAGAGCTGCTCTGGTGTAGTGCTGCTTTCATAATGCAATTTGTTGAATGGTCAATATAGCCAGAGGATATTTTGTACCTAATCCCTGGAAATGAATCAAGTGCTTTATGATTTAATAAGGCTGGAAAATGGGTACTACTTGTACCTGAGTAAAACCTTCTAGAGCTATCATCCAATTTGAAATACTTGTTAAGAGAGAGCAGTAGATGAAGCAACATGAAAGTGACTTTGAGAGACTGTAAAACGCCCTGAGATATTTTGATTTGAATTCATCAGTTTACAGCACAAGATTGGAGTGGTGGTCAGAGGGATTGCAGCTGATGTTGATCCTAGTTGCAGGGAATAAATATGTGGGCAAAGGGGCAGCAGAAACCTTTGTGGGAAAACGGCTGAAGGCAGGATGCAAGCAAGAACTATGCAGCTTCCAGCATAGAGCTGGCTGTATAAACAAATCTGTTTTAAAGACAATTGAGAGTAAATATGAATACTGAGCATGGAGAGCCTTGCAATACATTCTGATCTGAGGTCAAAGGTTTTTCCAAATATACTGGCAGTGGTGTGTAAGTGTGCAGAGGGCTGCTTCCCTGGTGAGCTGGGACAGGGCAGGAGATGGAGAATGAGGAAGCTGCTGATACTTGTTTCATTTGAAAAAGAAAAATATAGCTTCCTTATTTATTGTTGGTTTTTTTTGGTCTTTGGAGAGACAGAAGAGGTGAAATGTGGCTCCGTCAAAAGGGGTGAATTTGCTAAAATTTGAGGCAGCAAACCAAACCAAGAAAACAGAACAAGTAGCAAGGATATGCTCAGCAAAAATTAGTGACAATTCAGAGAGAGAGAGAGGAGAAAAACTCTCTCAGTATTAAAGGAAGAAAAAGCATCAGATAAAGATTAATATGTGTCTATTTTTTAAAACTAGAGAAGCAACAAAACCCACTGAATTTAAATGTCACACAGAATTTTTTTTTTTTTTTTATCTCAAGTGAGGAGCAGGGCATATTACACCACTTTTTGAGGAAAGAATTTCTTATCTTTCTCTTGGAAATTTCCTGAGACTTTGTCGATATTGGCAAAATAATCTATGTGTGTCTCTATTTTTTTAGGGAAAAAGCTCTATCCAGGCTTTCTGCTTTTCTCTCATGTGATTAAGGAAATAATATGGTGTGTGATGCTGCTTATTCTTGTATGTGCTGACCTGTGGCACAAGCAGTCTGATTTTGGTCTAAGAGTATTTTTAATCCTTTGTGTGAATGTACAGAAACAGCAATCATCAGAGATTGTTTAATATATGTTATGCAATAAGTGAAAGAAATACCATGAGCTGTGGCAAGAGGGGAGAAAGGGACCCTGTAATACTGGGTCATGGATAGTCTGAAATTGAGTTTAGGTGTATCCATCTTGTGTTTAGACTTTAATAAACCAGGAGTTTCATGGATTTTTACGTCTTACTCTATGAAAACTAATCTGATTGTAACATCCTTGAAGAAATTATGTTTTCTTTTTAGTGCTTGTCATGCTTGCCTTGGTCTTTTTGCATGATTAAAATTGGCAGGATTTCTAGTTAAGTGAAATCCTGCTCATGTGAGCTGTCAATAAAAAGAAACAAAAGAAGCCCACAACATTTGTGTGACATGTTCAGTACCAAATCACGTTTCAGAAGTGATGAGAGATAAAAGATTGGCTTCTTGAAAATAAGTTTCCCTGATGGCCCTGCTACCCATGTTTGTTGTTGGCAGACATTAAGAGGAGAAAAAGAAAGAAAAAGAAACAAACATTTTGAAACTTTAAAGTTAAAATGCTTTCAGGTGGGAAAATTATGCTCCTGGTGCTCACCCTGCAGATTCTGAAATGCTTAAAAGTTTTCCCATTTTAGTGTCCCTTGGAAACACTTTAATTTGCCTGCCCTGGCCCTTTATGTTTTGTGAACACAATAAAGAAGCGATATCTTTTATTCCTTGAGCATAAAAGACTGGTTACATAAAATATATTTTTCTACCAGATCTCATGACTGCTACATGATTTTTATCTCAGGCTAGTGGAAAAATGTGATTTCTTGGGTAATGGAGCAAACTAGGGAGTATGTATTGAAGCTAACAGTCATGCTATACTGACCAGGAATAGTATTAGGTGGGCCAGCTATAGAGATGTCCCTGAGGGCATCAGTCTGGTTTATGACTGTAGTTAAAAATAAAATAACAGGCAAAATGGATACTCACATCAATTTGTGTAGGCCTAAAATATGGCTAAAAATGTGAACACTTCTGTTCTAAGTACAGTTTTCCTATGTTTTTATGTACCTTCAGATTGGGTCATGTAAATTTGGAAAGGTTTTTGATTTGAGAGAGGATGACAAACTAGTAACCAGCATGATACTTAATTTTGATTATCTTTTGAGGTTAGATTGTGCTATACCTGTGTTGGTTTTCTTTTAATCTCTCATTGCAGAACATTTGCTGTAATTTGCTGTTTAAATGACAGCTACCACAAGTACCTATTTTTCCCTTGTTTTAGTAAAACAAGTAACTTTTTTTACACACCTCTTCCTATGCATCTGTGCTCACCAGGAATGAAAACTGCATTTCATACTACTCAGGAAGGTCTTTTATCTGCAGCTGCAAAACACCCAAGCAGCACTGACCAGTTAATCAAAAAGATGCTGTAATGACCTCAGGAAACTGAAGTGTGTAGAGACTTCATCCATGTCTTAATAATGAAAAACCATGAAGTGTTAAAGAAAAGCTCTGGTTCAGCATGTATTAATATTTTGACAGCACCCTATACTTATGCCAAGCCCTGTCAGCTTCATCTGTACGAGTGCAGCAGCCCAGCAATGTCCTTACAGAGCCAGGCTGCATATAAACAGAGAATAATAGAAATCTCTGGCTGGAAAGGACTTTGAGAAGTAGCTGAGTCTGCTGCTCTGTGCTGACACAATGTGGGTCTCTTCTGGAGCTGTCAAAAATCTTCAGGCACGTGTAAGGACAGTATAGGAGAATATATGACCTCTGTTGGCAGCCTTACTCTAGTGTGTCATGAGCTTTACTGGTAGAAAGATTTCCTAGTCCTCATTCCAAATCTTTTTAGATCCAATTAAGCTGATTCTTTGTGTTTACTCTATAAACAGAGGAAGATGTTTGTGTAATTGACCCTCCTTTCTTAATTTTTTTTAATTACTTCTTTTTTTTCTGTAATATTTGGGAAAACATTTGACTTCAGTTAAAGGGCATGGATCAAATATGTCAGAGACAAGCAGGGAAAACAACTTAGTGACTGGAATTATTCTTCATTCCATAGTTGAAACTGGATGTTTTGTTATGGTATTTTAGTGCTAGTGGTCCATTTCCTTAATAGAGCAAAGTGAAGTGGTCAGCTTGCACACAATTTTCTAATTACATATGGGAATATTATGTTGACAAACAAGAACTTATTGCTCCAGCATCGTTTTGAAGTACTGTCTACGCTTCACAATGAAGCATTTATAAAGCAGACCCTATTTCCAGAGCATTTCATTTTTGCATGACTAATTGCATGTTATAAGTTACAATGGCAATTTGTTTCTCTTGAAAGATGCTGCCCACATCTCTCACACCATATATTGATTTATCTGGAGCCAGTTAATGAAAGGAGACTCTTTTGAGACACAGTTTTATTTTAAAAATCATCTGCAGGCGTGGCAAGAAGAATATAAATAATTGCAGGACAGTGGAAAAGAAAAAAAGACAATCTGATAAACACACTTCCAACTCTGGCTTCTTCCAGGGCAGCTCTTGGCTGTGATGTTCAAACTTCCCCAACTGCCAGATATTCACTTAAATGGGATTCATGGGTATTGAGAGCCAAATAGTTTTCTTACCATTGGTTGGCTGGAAAACATTAAACGGAGTTTATAATGGATAGTTTATAATAAAAAATGTATTTCTGAAGTTTTCAGAGAAACAATCTATCTACTAAAATTATTCATCTCTTCAGCATTTCAAGATTGATTTTCTTAATAGTAATGGGCCACTTGAACCTTCACAAATGACTTGATAATACAGCCTCACAGAAAAGCAATAGCTGTTTTATAACTGCGCACTCCTTTCTGAGTGATTCCTCTATCTCCTCTCAATTTTTTTCCTCTTCTGTTGTGTTCTGACCTTTGCATTTGGTGTATTTTTCCTGTTATAAGCAAGAGACCATTTTTTATTTGATTTACAGCAGTAATGTGTGAATGACTGGACACGCTGCTTTATTACTGTGGAGCTGACTAGCCCTCTCCCAAACATATATAAGGGCAAGCAATACCTTTATGCAATTAAAAGAAACTAAAATGTCTATTTAAGTTTCATTCCTGCAACAGTGTCCTATGGTTTAGTGTTAGATTTATTGTCTGTTTAATCACAATTGAAGAAGTATTTGCAAATCTAATTTCTCAAGAACTCTATCTGACAAGTCCAAGTCTAATATATTTTTCTTGGGCAGAAATCTGAGTCAGCAACTGAAGGAGCATATACTGTGTTATGATGTGATGCAGCAGAGAGTGTGGAATATCCCTTTTGGGGCTGTGTTTAAAGAAAGAGGTGACAAAAGAGGAGGTGAGAAGAGTTCATGGAAATCAACACAAAGAGTAAGAAAACATGGCTAATGAAGGAGGGTTAAATAATTTTATTTCATTTCTCTAAGGATGAGACTGAGATGGACTTTAAGATACCACTGTGCACTTTTTAGGCCATCTGGTTGGAGCAAATTATGTAACTGGCTGAAATGATTTCATGTAAGAGATAGTAAGAGTCACATATTGCATATACAATGCCTCCCACCCCCAAGAAAAAAATAGTTCGCCTCTTTCCTGGTGTGAATTAGCATAATCCATAAAAATGATGTGTTTTTTCTTTGGGCTGAGATTTTGTTTCTGAGTGTAAACTGGGAAGAGCCCTTTATCTCTTGAGCCTTTTGTCCTGAAACTTCATTTTTAACTCCTACTTGGAGGTCACCACTGGGATAAAGCCATCATGCTGGTAGGTCTGTGAGGAAACACATGTCCCAAAGGTGATTCCAAAAACATGAAAATGAAACTGAGGGCAGACAAGAACACTGAGTGCTGTATTGGGTCAGTGAGAAAAGGAAGTTAATTTGGGGTTACTCATTTTGGCCTTTTGGAGATCGTAGCAATTTTCAAACCAAAGTTTAATTTGTCACCCAAATGTGTGAATTGTAAATCGGGGCATCAAAAGTGTTGCCACCTTGGGTGTCTGTTCAGTGTGACCACAACACCAAAGCACAGGGGGTCTGCTCTTGGCAGCACTGGTGTAGGCATCAGTCATAAGTGAGCCAAGCCCTTTTAAGAACTGACTGTAAATAATTCTGAGTTTGCCTTGGCAGGGTGCAGTGCTAATTTATTTATTTAGCTTGCTGCTTATTTTTTATAAACTATAAAACAATGTGAAAATCACAAGGTGAGAGCTGATTGGGCTAATGCACTGAAATGTGAACTCTTGCTCTTAGTCATTAATGGAAGTGTTAAACGGGAGAGGAAAGCGAGGTGATGTTTAAAAATTAGTGCGTTGGAAGAGAATGGAAACAGCAGGCATTTAAAGAGCTTTCCCTGAGCATCAGGGAATATGGTGATTCTCACAGGAGCTGATAGTAAGAAAGAACCAAAGGTATGCCTGGAGCCATATTATGGTTATCCAGCCTTGTAAGGATTTGCATTTGTTTTGTGAGCAGATGATGGGGCTTTTCTATTGAGTTCTAACAGAAGTCTCAGAAGAGATTCAGTGTTAAATATTTTAGGATGATTGTCAGAATTTAGAGCTTTGTTTTCAGAGCTACCACGTGCTGTTCTGTTGAAGATTAATTGCTTTACTACTTGAACTCTGAGTTATGTGTCTTCCTCTTGAAATTAGGATATTTTACTGTCCTATTTCAATCATTTTATCTATTGAAAAGACCAATTTAAACCTCATAGTCTTGAGTGTTTAATTCTCTTCTGAGTAACGAGCTATCTAGAAGCTTAGTTATGAAATAGAAATTAATTATGAGAAAACAAAGCACACTTCTGTGGATTGGAGAGGGAGGGAGTATTATGTGCTGTTCAGTGACCTTCAGTACATCAAATTCAAATGTTTACAACACTGTTTATATTTCTATATTTGTGTATTTTAGAGGGAAAGGAACATTTAGGAATTGCTGTACTGGATTAGATTAATTGACCATTTAGTCCATTATTCTGGGCAATACCAGATGGATTGAAAATACATGAGAAATCTCAAAATACAACATGCCCAGCTTCTGTCAGTTGATAGGTTAAGCCTTGGAATGTGAAGCTTTCTGTTTATTATCAGTCTCAAAAAAAACCCCAACATGCTTAATGTGAATATTTTCTCTAGACTCTTGAAGATGGAAGCAGAATGCAGTAATAGATTTATTCCCTGTAGACCAGGAGGCTGGTTTTTTTCTGAGACAGAGTGGCTCTCAGATGCCCCATGGGAAGGCAGAACTCTCTCTCCCCCTTTCTTGGTGCACCATCACAGCAGAGTGGAGAGCTGCTGCTGATCGTCTCAGCTTTATAGTCAGTATGTAGATGAAGCCCCTTAATGGATGTCATAAAAATCCCAGCTAAACAGAGAGGCTATGTTACTCATAATATCCTTGTATTGGCTGAAACCTGGAATTTTGAGTAACTTGTTTTATGCGTAGCAATTCTGGAGTTTCTGATAAAACTCAAAGTAAAACTTCTAAAATGTGCTACATTTAGCTATGTATTGAACAGAGGAAGACAGCTGAGTCTCCACCTGCATGGTGCCAAGTATCCAAAATTACAACAAATACTGAGGACTGAAGAACCTTGAATGGGTGGCCTCATCTACCCTAGATGAATGCTGAGCTCTGCTTCTCAGGTTTAACCAAACCTTCTTTGGTTAAACTGGGCTTGTTGGCTACCTGTCACATCCATCCTTGGTGCACAAAGCACACTTCCACACTGTCTTTATAGCAGAATTGGACACACTGACCTCAGTAATGTGATTTTTTTTTTTTCCCCAAGACCAATATAACTACAGTGACCATTTAAGGGATGCTTGTAAATTATTCAGTCGAGATAAAAAGCAAATTCTAAGTCCCAGAGAAAGAGTTTTTCCTATTACCGAGAAGCTGTGGAGGCAAAAAAGTAACTTTAATTTACCTTTTACTTTTACAAGGTCTCTTAGCACTTCACTTAAATTCACATATAGCATAATACACTGGATTTTTATGGTTGCAATATTTATAGTTCAAATCATTAATATCCCTGGAGCAGACATAATACCTAATTAAGTCAGACCAATGTTGTCTTTGGGGTCAGATTGACCAGAAGTTATAGCAGGGCACAGCTGTGACAGGGCAGGAGCAGAAGGGCAGGACTTCGTTGCTTTCATAGCTTGTAGGGGAATTTAGCATTATGTCCTTAGGTAATTTTTTAGTCCTTCTGCAATCAGCCAATTCAGATGACAACTGCAGGTAGAATTTCCTCACTCTTTATGGGTGATCCCATAAATAAATCCCTGTTTTCTGTGATCTAGATTAGAGTAGGATTAGTTATGGAGAACTTTGCATGAGTAGACAAGGGAAGACCTGGTTCTTACAGAGATGCTAAATAAGTGACAGTAATTCCAAAATGTAAAAATTATATATCATCCAAAGTAGAAAACAGTAGTTACAAATTAGATATAAAAGAGAAATAATCACTGAGTTAAATTACTGGTAATAATTTATTCTTACAGTACTAACAAAGGCAACACAAAAGCACAAAGTATATGCAAAAGAAAAAAAGAACTGATGAGTTAGAGTACAAACAGATTAAAAGAATCAAATAGGATTAACTCCATAGGATTAACTATATGTGCTCAAGAATGAGTGTCTTAAGGTGAGATTTGATTGAATAACAGCATTTTTATTCTGTAGAACATCCAGAGCGTGCTTAGAATGTGGCTCTAGAAAGCTTTTTTGGATAGGCCCAGGCTACAAGAAACTGCAATTCAGTGCTAAAAAGTTGGGTGTTCTTCCTGCAGAGTCAAAGATGGTGATCCCTGTATTCAAATTTCCCTGAGACATGCCATAGGGAATGACTTCTCCATTTTTCTTTTTGACAAGTGTTCAGAACTTTGAAATGCAGCAGAGGAAAAGCCTTTTAGCTGTAGAAGTTGCTTGCCCTTATTGCAGGAACTGTTGTTGAGGTTTGTTTAGAAATTGTGTGGTTTTTCTTAGCTGTGCTGGTGTAAGTTTGTTCAGCCTTTTAGGTGGCAGCCAGGTCACTTTCCCAGTGAAATCACATCTTATCCTGGCAATTGTTGGGACCTGAACAGTGACTCAAGCAAGGGAAGTTCCTGCTGAAATATTGACGGGCAAATGTTTTCAGCTGAAGTGTCATTACAATAGTTTTTTAAGGAAGTAGCTAAAAAAGCAGAGACTAACATAATTGCGATGTGCTGTTTTAGGGCATGGAGACACTTGCTAAATATAATCACCCAAGTTTGTAAAAACATTACTAATTCTCTGGTGATTGCTGATACGTTGTAAAGATTCTCTGCCTTGTGCTGATGGGGGGCAAAGCCTGTTTTTTGCAATGCTTGCAGGACTGTCTGTGGCTGTTCCAGGAACGGAAGTGTCACCAGATTATGAGTTTAGTTGGTTGGTACATACTGCTATATGAAAAAAATGAGCAACAACTGAAGAGAAAATATCACAGGACTTTTAAAATCTGGTTTTGTGTAAAAGGGAGTATTCTTCTGGCTTTGCTTAAGGTTTGTGAGATGATATTTATCTGTCTGGTCATGTAGTACATGCTATACTCTTTGGAAGGTCTGCCAAGAAGGATTTACAGTAATATTTGGCAGCATGACACAAGGATATGGAGCAATACCTCCGAAGCATCTTCCAGAATGATAGACTGCTTCTCAGGTGTTCGCCAAACAGTTTTACTAGTTGTTTTTGTGTGTTGTTATTCTGAAGCTGAGTATGGATTCAGTTATTAATTGCAGTGTACTCCAGCTCCTGATTTTACTTCTCTGCTGTGTCACCCATTGTTAATGAAACCTACTTGTTACAGGGGTAACTGAATCATACCTAACAAATACATAAAGGTGTCACAAGCCTTAAATTAAACCTAATCTTGTAGAACACTGAAGACTATTCCAAATGATGACTTGAAGTACACGAGCCTGAGAGCAGAGGCATAAAGCCAGATTAGGTAGTAGTGTCCAGATAAATTCAAATGATCTCTAGCAGTTAAAGAGGAAACTTCTGAAAAGATATTCCTAACTGTGTTATTTTCTGTACTGAACAATGAACCCAACAAAATTCAAAATTCATGGTTGCTGGCTCCTTTATTCTCCTATCTGTAAGGAGTCACATGTTAACTGATTGAACTCCTCTTTTTTTTTTTTTTTTCTTCCACACACAAGTGCCACAGGAGCCATAATTATTGAAGTATGATTTGACAGTATGTTTGTGTAAAACTGTTGCATCTTTTTTTTCTTCCTGTAGTGTACTGCATTATTCCTTCTTTGGGTAGCAGAAAGTGGATTCTTTTGATTAGGCAGATCAAATGTCTGCTGAGCCCAAATGAGCATAATGCTGACTGCAGGCAGGATTTACCTTGGGAGAAAATTGGATGGAACACCCCTACTACTACTAATTGGCAGAGCTTGCCCACTCTGGGCTATACAAACTGATATTCACCACATGGCTCTGTCATCGTTGCTCTTCAGACTGGAGTTGTTCCCAGCCTGGTGTACAGGATGCTCTTGGGGCAAAATGTTTGCATTTATAATTCTTGTTCCATGACTGCTCTGTAATAGCCTGTGCTTTGGAGAACAGTCTTGTCAGTGAAGGTTGAGGAGGCAGAATGCTTTAGGAAGGTAGGCAAAGAAGGGCTGTGGGGAAGGTTAAAGCAAAATTAACCGAGAAAAATTAAAATCTCATAAAAAATTATTAGAGTTTGAATGGCAGTGTAGAATATATGTAGAAATGCTGGTTTTTGTGTCTTCAGTCTGCTGTTTCAATATCAGGGTATCTATTGCTGGGGGTTGCTTTCATATCAATCACCACAGCTTTCTCTCAGTGGGGATTGCATGTGGCACTGGTAGCTATAAGAAATTATTTCTATCAGGGCAAAAATAATGGTTTACAGTATATCAACTTAGTTTCAGGAACACACGAGACATAATTTACATGAGCTCTCCTGACAAGTAGAAAATGAACCATAGGTGCTGTTCTGCTTATGAAGCTGAGACCAGACTGGAATATCTTTTAGTGTGAAGACTCTGTAAAAAAGGTTTCTGTGATTTGTAGGCTTTCTTTGCAGCTTAGAGTTGTCATTATTTACTTTAATATGCCAACTAACTGGATCATTTGATTAATAAAAAAGGGTGTCTCAGTCCTGTTAAAATTTAACTTGTGGTAACTGCAAGGGCAGCTTGACTACACAGTAAGTTGGAAGGTCTCAGGTGGCTGCAACACCTCAGCTGCCAGGCACAGAGATGTGATGGAATTAGATACTTGTACAAGTGTGAACTGACTTTTTATTTCTATCTGTTTCAGAAAACACCATGGATCTGGTTGAGAAGTTTCCAGGAAGACTCAGTCACAGTCTAATGTCAGTTTTTTGACTGAAAATTATTACAAACTATCATAGTCATGAAAGGAGATGTCAGTGAGTGACAAGTTTTATATGAAAAATTTTTTGAAATGGTCCACGTATTCCAGGGTTACATATATTTAAAAGCACTGGATCATAAAGATGGAATTGGTACCTGCAGGCCATGAGCTTTAATGGAATCCTGCTGAAGTTTTTTGGTTTCTGGTTTTTTTTTTTTTTAATTCATCTGGTTTTGTCTAGGGATGTAGGGTCACAGGAAACTGCACTTTTGGTGCTTCCTTCTGAATATTGGTGTAGAAAAGTGTAGAGGGTGCAAGCAAAGATTCTGAGTTAGTCACTTTAGGAGAGAAGATTTAAAGTTCCAGTCTGCTGATGTCTGATCAGGGGGGTTGATGAAAGCTATGAAGATGGTGTGGAAAAGCCTGTGTATGGAGACTTGAGTGTTTTCAGGAGGAAGAACAACACTTCACTGCAGCATGAAGAGGTTTTCTGTGACTTGGAGTAATGGTCAAAAAACCCCCAACAAACCAAACTGGAGCAACCAGCAAGAAAGAGACTTCAAAATGAGAGAGATCAGAAACCATCCCACAGTGTTTCAGGAGAAATTCTAGTATTCTCATCCTATGATATTTAAAACCCAAAAGCTGTTGGAATCCACAGTGGAAAAGGTTGTTTCTCTGATACAGAGCTGAATAAATCCCTTTTGTTTAACCTGTTTGGAAAAAACAAGATGCATTTCTGCATCCCAAGCTGATGGCATAGAGCCAGCAGACCTAGGAAGAAAAATCAGTGACTTTGTGTGATTTGTTCAGTACTTTCACGTTTTTAAAGGAGATGTTTTAGGAAGAAACTTGTTTCCATGGAAAAGCTCTGTAGATAAATATATGGATCTGCTTCATTTCTGAAGAATGTTTTCAAGACTGACACCTTGGGCATGTGTTGTGGCTCTGCTGGAAATTTTATCTACTCTTGGGGTCTCGCTGTGCTGGACACAAGGTCATCAGTCTTAGCATTGTCACTTGTAAACCTCAGCAGCAGATGAGATTCAAATGTGATGTCAGTGAACCTACGGCTATGGTTTCCAATAAACTTATTATTTGAAGGCTATTAGCAGTTTAATGAGAGCAGGAGTGTAGCACGAAATGTAATATTGGAAAACTTTATTAGAGAACCAGTTTTTAAATTCACGGTGAGAAGTGAATTTGCTTGAGAAGTGATGAACGATTTTTAGCATCTGCACAAAATTCAAAAGGAAAAAAGGGTTGATACAGCATGTGCAATTAAACAGTCATATCTAGTGTTTAATTAAATTGTTCGGTTATAAGGTGCCACACTTCCTAAAATCTCAGAAATAATTATTGATCATCAAATATTCTGCCACTTCTGTGTTTGTCATCAGCTGAAACTGGTGAATTATTCATGGGTTTCAATTTAATACTGTAAATGCTCTTTCTTGTGATCGGTATCTGTGTCAAATGTCTAAATGTAAGTTGCTTTATTTCTTACCATCTCAGTACAAGCCTTGGCTTGCTCACAGGGCATGCTTGTCACTCCTTGTCACTCTAGAGTAGGACAAGTCCTGCACCTTTTTTCCCAGAGAAAACACACAATAGCTTATTTGGAACATGCTGCATGAGAAAATATGATTTTAGGGTATAGAAATTATGAGATAAGGTTTGGTTTTTTTTAAGCAGGAGAAGGGAAAAACCTTCACAGTCAAGTTTTCTCGGAAGAGAAAAGCCAACAACTTCTCTAATTTACCACAGTATTTGCATATTTTGCATTACAGTTGTGCAAACAGGAGAGATTTAATCCTGCCTGTAAGCATATCTTCATAAATGCATTATAAAGCCTTCCAGAAAGAATAAAATTGGCTGGAAATATATAGCCTTTCTTAGGCATATCAAATTTATTTTAGTCTGTTCAGTGAATATTTATAATCAGCACACATTTGCACTTCTTCATAAGAGCATTTTAGCAAACTTTACATTTAAAGACTTTTCTTTTTCCTTTTGTCAATTGGCATTTTTATGTCTGAGCCAACGTGTGATTATATTTGTGTCTCCATGTGAATAAATAATGAAACAAACAAAGAGCAAGTTATTTGCTCATGAAGTAACTTTATCAACCATTTTTAAACTCACTTGGAGGAAGCTTCTCTCAGTGTTTGGTGTCAATGTTAAGGTGTAGAAAATAGTTTCTGTGGTGGTATAAAGAATGGTTTGTTTTAGTGCTATGATATTACTCCTTGAATTAAAGTGGCAAAGCAAGTATGCTGAGACAGAGAAAGGGCCTCTTTTTTTTTTTTCTCTCCTCACTGTTTCCTCTGGTGCTGCGACAGCTCTGTGAATGATGTTAACTCCTATAAAACTAAACTTCAGGGATAATATTTTATATTTATCCCTGTTAGGCAAGCCCTTTGATTTCTGGGAAGACAGAGGAGGGTTTTGGCACATCCATGCAGCCTGTAGGTACTTTACATGGATATTGAGTTTGTGAAATTCCATCCAGCTAGGGGCTGAAATTATGTCCTTGTAAGAAACCCTGTCTCTTCTACCTGTGAGGCTTGAAGGGGTTCAGATGTAGGTGGGATATGTGAACAACTCTAAAACTATTGATTTTGAAGTGAAATAGGGCTGTCAGGGAAACATGAAAGTTGTTGCTCTTTCCCCTGACTGCTCTGAGTCTGGATGGATTCTTACAGTACTGAAGGACTGAGATGAAATGTAGACATGAGCACACACTGAGAGTCAGAATATCCTGAGCTGGAAGGGACCCACAGAGATCATCGAGTCCAACTCCTGGCCCTGCACTGGACAACCCCAAGAATCACGTGTCGTAGAGCATCGTTCAAACACTTCTTGAATGCTGGCAGACTTTGTGCTGTGACCACTTCCCTGGGGACCCCATTCCAATGCTGGTCTAAAAAAGAATTAGGGCCTGGGCCAAGTTACAGGTTGTTACTTTATTTCTGTCAGGGAGATTTATGAGAAAGCATCTTTCTCCTTTGGTTGCACAGTCGGTTTTCATAGTTGTTCCCCACCGTCTTTTTGGATATTTGCCTGCCTGTTTTGTACCCAAGTCATGTATCTGTGGTGAGTCAAAAGGCTGAACAGAAGAGTGAGGGATCAGTTTAAAAACACCACTCCTGAGAAACACCTTATTTTTGTCCAAATCTGTGAATGTCAATATTGCCCTTTCCACAACAGAGCCACTCTAGCACTGCTGTCACAGACCTCTTGCAGCTGCTGGGATGGGGTACAGATGCCTTTCTTCACTGTAATCTCCACAGGAATTTCACTTTTATGCACTTTTCAGATAGGCCATGTCTGTGAGGGCTGAGGCGATGAGCAGTTCACATGCTGCTGTGTGAGGAAGCCAGGGCAGAAGGTAACAAAGCCAGCTGCTATACCATTAACATGGAGCATAAAATACAGCTTTGGGATACACGCCTGTCATTTTTGCAATACACTGACAAAGTAAGGTTTCTATTGATTTAACCTTCCTGCTGTTCTAACCCTCAATTGTTATGAAGTTCTTCTACAATTTGGAATTGGGAGTGATAGAGTTTAAGTACTCTCAAAACAGAAGAATATTAAAAAAAGAAAAATGAACCAAGAAAGCACATCCAGATGCTGTTTTGCTTTGTTTTATTTCTGCAAGTGGGAAGTGTGTTCTTCATGAGAGAGTGTGTCTAGGCCAAGTTACAGCATTTGACTTCAAGTTGTCATTCCAAAAGAGACAGCCACTTACATGTTTCTCTGAAAACAAATAGGCAGAAAACCAAGATTTTTCTAAGAAAATCATCACAAAGGAGAAAAGGCTTAGGCACTGCAGTAATCCAAGGTGGTATGTCTGCTCTTCCTGTGGAGAACTTTATAGCTTGTTTACCAAGTTGAAATCTGTCTCTCACTTTACCAAATGCTTCCCAAGATGCTGACTTTGTCTAACCGTGTCCCCTCCATTCTTCACTGTTTATTTCTCTTCCTGCCAGGATTCCAGAGTTGTTTGCATGTTTTCAGTATGACTCCTCTGTAGTTTATTTCCAGCATAGTTTACTATCTCTGTCTTCTAGGCTAAGTGTTCACTGTTGAAGATGGCAGGCTGTGCAAAAGTTCTGCCTCACCTCCATAGACATAGAGAGTGTAATTGCACCCAGGTACTGGCTCAGTGGAGAGTGATGGCGCAGATATTTGAGGCCCAACAGGTGACTTAGGGTTGATGGATCAACAGCAGTGATGAGTATTGTGACCAGTGGAATAGTGAGATAGATACATAAATATGTTGTACCTGAAAGCCACAAAATAACACAAATTAGGGTTATGAGATGGAAACAAACCTCTGGAAAGGTCAGCAATGGCGTGTGCTGTCTCCCAGTCACAGTTCTGCAATTTTTTTGTGGTTGGCCTGGAGTGTGTAGAGAAAAAATGCTATTGTAATCTTAAATGTATGGCTAATGAATAGGTTCATGAGAAAACAGACTTTGAGCAGATCTGTGTTGTTTCTAAACCCATCTGCCCTGTGTTGGTTAAAGCTGTAGAGAGAATGCAGATATGTTGATTTACAAAGGAACTCCAGATTATTTTATGAGCTGCAGTCTTATGTTCACTATGATACTCACAAAAATTAAAGAAACCCTCTTATACTCATTCTTTTATGCCAAGCTGAACATCTTTAAGTTTTTGTGAATATTAAACACTAGACTGATTTAATTTCAGAAATTATTATTTGCAAAATGATTCAATTGAATGCCACTGATTTATTTAAGAATGTGTTCCATGGAGGGCTCAGTGTTGCTGGCTCACCTTTGCTTACAAACCTGGAGTGCAGAGTGACTGATGTACTACTTGCTGCTTTCTGGAAATGCAGGGATACTTTGATGTGATGGCTGTTGTACCATTGATTAAGGAGTGAAGACTGCTGATGACCCCAGAAAATACTGATAACACACTTGAAGGACACAAAAGACTTGTGTTTCCCTTTACTAATATATATCCTCTCTCTTGTGAATGTAGTCAGGATTGCCTTACTTCAGGGGAACTCAGATTTGAAAAGTGCATGACCTCGTTGCTCACAGCAGAACAAGTTAGAGTTCAAGGGAGTAGCTGAAATAAAATGCACACAACTGTAAACTGCAGACTTGTGAGATCAGTGAAGGGTTTTGTTTCTAAAGCCTGTTTTTTAGAGCAAATGTCCACTATAAAATAAAAAATGGACTTGTTTCTACAGGAAATCCAAATTCCCTAATGTTTTTTCATGCATCCCCCAAAATATTCCAGAAAACTTGCTAACATGACAAATTAGTCAAGGGGTATGAAAATATCCAAACTAAAATGAGGCAAAAGCTCTGAATTCAATTACAGGTTATCATAATTTGGTGCCTGTCCTACCAAGGTAACAAGGCCAAGCCATGTGGCAGCTGCTGAGCCCACATCTGGCTTCTGTTCCCCAGCCTGACAATGCAGGTCCCCTTTACAACTTTCTGACTTTTCAGTGAGATGCCTCAAATCTTCTGGCCCTGGAACACAAAAAGTTCTATTTTGACTTCAGCTCAGTGATGGCTTCAGCTTGCCATTCTTCTGTGTATGTCTGGGCTTGGAAGTCAACTGCTGCCACTTCCTCTCCACACCTCAGCCTCCCTAAGTACCCAGGGGTGGACATAGGAGTAATAAAGTTATGTTTGGGGTGCTCCCCTCCAAGTCTAGTGTGTGAGGGAATGGTGTGACACACTGCTGATGACCTGACCCTGGGCACAGGAGCAGAGCTGAATGAACCCTCCTGCAGTCCATGCTGTTTTATTAAGGACAGAATTTGCTTCCTTTCCTGGGAAAATGGATGTACTGCATGCAGTGCCCTGTTTTGTCAGTTCTCTTCCTAGCACGGCACAATGAGTGCCGAGGCAAAGATGTATGCAGTGCTCAGTCCTTAGCATTAGTCTTAAAAAGCAATGCTGCCAGCCACTCTTTTAATTCCTTCCTTCTGAATTCACTGATTTACTGTAAGTATAGGTGGTAGTGTGTTTTTTTTTCCTTTCCTCCTTAAACATCACATCAAAGCAAAACCAAAATACTTTTCAGTAGGAATATTGTAAGACTGAAAGCAGAAAAATAAATTTGAATTTTCCCCCATGTAAAATTGGAGAATAAAATCTATTTAATGTTGAGTTTAATAGGATTAAGATATTTTGCTGTAGTTGGCCCCATCAGGATGTGGCAGGTCTGTTCAAAGCACATTTGCATCTGCTCAGCTTCCGTGGTCCCAGGTAGGAGCTGAGTTTTTGCATCTAATTTTGCTGTTCTTTCCCCGGGTCCTTTCCTTAGCTGGATTATGTCTCCTGTGATGAAGCATGAAGAACGTTTGCCAGCTGTGACTTTGTAGGAATCCCATGATTACTGTAAAAGGTGGGGGGTGGAGCTGAGCAGGGCACAGTCTTGTCAGGATTAATCCTGAGGCTCTGATATTGCAACTCTCAGAAGGCACTTGGGTGGATATGGCTCCAGATAAACTTCCAAAAAATAAATGTATAGAAATGTTTAATTTATTTTGTGAGTGGAGGGAGTGTATTATTTTCACTCTGTAAACTCTTATATTTTGGGGGTTTTGTCCCATTTTGGGGAGTCCACAAAATAAAATAATAAAAAATTTAGTCTGCTACCCACTACTAATCCTAGTTAGAATGTAACAACCTGAGATTACTGCTTCAGGTCACAAGCTTGCTTTTAATTAGCATTCCATTTATTAAAATATTTTTCCTAAGGTGTATTTTTTCTATGTAGAGATACTGTAAAGAATGAGGAAGAGAATTCTCAAAGCACTGATTAGCAGGTAATGTCAAATCATAATTCTGGCATGACTTACTAAAACTGGAATCAGGGGTCTCTTTGGATTTTCCCTATACATTTTTCCCATTTATTTCCTGGTGGTAAAGCTTGGCATGTATAGTTGCAGCTTGGGAGCAATGATGTACCAGATATTGTTTAGATTTTTTTTGTCATCCTTTGCACCTGTTTGACTAAGCAGCATGACTGCTGCTGCCTTTGGGCTTTTATAAGCTTTCTGGCAGTTCTGTGGCAAAACATTTGTAGGTAAGTAATATTTATTGTTTTTCTTTTTAAAATCAGATTATAGGATAGTGATGTTACAACCTTGGTAAAGCTCGGGCTGCTGGTTCCACACCACATTGCTGTATCTGGCTCCCACGTACTCGCCTCTCGCAGGCTTCCTGAGATGAAGCAGACTCCAGGCAGCTGCATCTCGCCTTTGTGGCTGCAATCCAGAGGTGCAGGTCCTCTGTTTAGGACTTTCACTTGTGACTGAGATGGTGCCTTTCCACAGCTTGGGTAGCCTTACTCTCTCTAGATGCTTCAGCAGAGAAAACACATTTGCTAGATAACAATATTGAACTAGATCATCTACAAGCTTTACAAAGGCTCTGATGCCAGTCTTTCTGTACAGCATAAGAAATAACCTGTTTATATTTTGGATGCCCAAATTGGCTGTTTCTGTATTTACTCCCAGAAGCCCGTGAGCAAGATGCTGGAGATAGCTGAGCAGGCAACACTGCAGGGTGGGACTGGGCTGAGATGGTCAATCTACACTCTAGTGTGATGTGTGGACTTCAGGCTGGTTACAGCATCCAGAGGTCTTCATCCATTATGCAGTATAGCTTTTCTTGCACAGATCAGAGGAACAAGCTAACTAAATTTTCCTGCCTCAGGTTTTGGTGGTTTTTGTTACTCAGTGTATTGGGGTTTGTATCAGAGTCTCTGCAACAGTCTGGTTTTGACAAGGTTTCTTCAAGTTTTGGAGCCTGTCCCTGGACAGTGAATCTAGTAGCAGGCTTCCCTGTTACACATTCATTTTCCCTTTCCTGGGTTATGTGATGAGGATGATAAGCCACTGGAGATTCCCAGCAGACCTGCATTGTTGCCTTACAATGAAGTGCAGTCCAGCAACCTGGTTTGCACTGGATGGCAACTGCCTTTTTTCCCTGTAAGCTTTCCAACTCAGCTCACCATCATCAACAGCTAACAGACCTCCTTCGTTAGCCTTGCTTCAGATGCTAGAGGCTGGCTAGTCATCTCCTGGGGGGGGGGGGTGGCTATCTCAATATGGAAGCACAAAATGTATTTGAAATGGAAAAAGAAGTTTCCAAAGCAGTTGGTAGTCTAACACAAGCGGAGGGGGGGG